>NW_019174446.1:9767281-10174735 GCF_002260705.1 Seriola dumerili | reverse complement strand
GTAATGTGAGACATAAAAATGCCAAAAAAGGTCATAGTACAGTATGGCATAAGATTATAAAAAACGTCATAGTGTAGTATGGCATAAAAATGTAAAAAAAACATCATAGTATATTAAGGCATAAAAGGTCATAAAAACGTCACAATAATGTAAGGCATCAAACGAAAAAGTCATGTGAGGCATAAAAATGCCAAAAAACATCATAGTATAGTAAGGCACAAAAATGCCAAAAATGTCATAGTATGGTAAGGCATCAAATGAAATAGTAATGTGAGGCATAAAAATGCCAAAAAACATCATAGTATAGAATGGCATAAAAACGAAAAAAAATGTCATAGTATAGTATGGCATAAAACGGCAAAAAATCATCATAGTATATTAAGGCATAAAAGGTCATAAAAACATCATAGTATGGTAAGGCATCAAATAAAATAGTATTGTAAGGCATAAAATTATTAAAAAAAACATCATAGTGTAGTATGGCACAAAAATGTCAAAGAACGTCATAGTATAGTATGGCATAAAATGTCAAAAAAATATAGTATATTAAGGCAAAAAATGTCATAAAAAGGTCATAGTATCGTAAGGCATCAAATAAAATAGCATAGTAAGGCACAAAAAAGCCAAAAAACATCCTAGTAATGTAAGTCAAAAAAATGTCAAAAAACGTCATAGTATAGTATGGCATAAAATGTCAAAAAAACATCATAGTATATTAAGGCATAAAAGTTCATAAAAACGTTACAGTATGGTAAGGAATCAAACAACATAGTATAGTAAGGCACAAAAATGGCAAAAAACATCATAGTAATGTAAGTCATAAAAATGTCAAGAAAAACGTCATAGTATAGTATGGCATAAAACGTCAAAAAATCATCATAGTATATTAAGGCATAAAAGGTCATAAAAACGTCATAATGAGGTAAGGCATCAAACGAAACAGTAATGTGAGGCATAAAAATGCCAAAAAACATCATAGTATAGTATGACATGAAAATGTCAAAAAACGTCATAGTATAGTATGGCATAAAATGTCAAAAAACATTATAGTATAGTATGGCATGAAGATGTCAAAAAATGTCATAGTATAGTATGGCATAAAACGTCAAAAAAAATATCATAGTCTATTAAGGCATAAAAGGTCATAAAAACGTCACAGTATGGTAAGGAATCAAAAAACATAGTATGGTAAGGCACAAGAATGCCAAAAAACATCATAGTATAGTATGGCATGAAGATGTCAAAAAATGTCATAGTATAGTATGGCATAAAATGTCAAAAAACATCATAGTATATTAAGGCATAAAATGTCATAAAAACGTCATAGTATGGTAAGGCATCAAATAATATAGTAATATGAGACATAAAAATGCCAAAAAAAGGTCATAGTATAGTATGGCATAAAATTACAAAAAACGCCATAGTGTAGTATGGCATAAAACTGTCAAAAAACGTCATAGTATAGTATGGCATAAAATGTCAAAAAAACTTCATAGTATATTGAGGCATAAAAGGTTATAGAAACGTCACAGTATGGTAAGGAATCAAACAATATAGTATAGTAAGGCATAAAAATGCCAAAAATCATCATAGTAATGTCAGTCTTTAAAATATCAAAAAACGTGATAGTATAGTATGGCATTAAACGTTAAAAAAATTATAGTATATTAAGGCATAAAAGGTCATAAAAACATCACAATAAGGTAAGGCATCAAACGAAAAAGTCATGTGAGGCATAAAAATGCCAAAAAACATCATAGTATAGTATGGCATGACGATGTCAAAAAATGTCATAGTATAGTATGGCATAAAAATGTCAAAAAACATTATAGTATATTAAGGCATAAAAGGTCATAAAAACGTCATAGTATGGTAAGGCATCAAATGAAATAGTAATGTGAGGCATAAAAATGCCAAAAAACGTCATAGTATAGTATGGCATAAAAATGAAAAAAAATGTCATAGTATAGTATGACATAAAAATGTCAAAAAAATATCACAGTATATTTAGGCATAAAATGTCATAAAAACGTCATCGTATGGTAAAGTATCAAATGAAATCATATGTATGGCATAAAAATGAAAAAAAATGTCATAGTATAGTATGACATAAAAATGTCAAAAAAATATCACAGTATATTTAGGCATAAAATGTCATAAAAACGTCATCGTATGGTAAAGGATCAAATGAAATCATATGTAAGGCATAAAAATGACAAAAACGTCATAATATAGTATGGCATAAAATGTCAAAAAAACATTAAATTATATTAAGGCATTAAAGGTCATAAAAATTACATAGTATGGTAAGGCATCCAATAATATAGTAATTTGAGACATAAAAATGCCAAAAAATGTCATAGTATAGTATTGCATAAAACGTCAAAAAAAATATCATACTATATGAAGGCATAAAAGGTCATAAAAACGTCACAGTATGGTAAGGAATCAAACAACATAGTATGGTAAGGCACAAGAATGCCAAAAAACATCATAGTATACTATGGCATAAAAATGACAAAAAACGTCATAGTATAGTATGGCATAAAATGTCAAAAAAATATCATAGTATATTAAGGCATAAAATGTCATAAAAAGGGCATAGTATGGTAAGGCATCAAATAAAATAGTATAGTAAGGCACAAAAATGCCAAAAAACATCTTGGTAATGTAAGTCATAAAAATGTCAAAAAACGTCATAGTGTAATATGGCATAAAAATGTCAAAAAACGTCATAGTATAGTATGGCATAAAATGTCAAAAAAATATCATAGTATATTAAGGCATAAAATGTCATAAAAACGTCATAGTATGGGAAGGCATCAAATAAAATTGTAATGTAAGGCATAAAATTATAAAAAACGTCATAGTGTAGTATCGCATAAAAATGTCAAAAAACGTCATAGTATAGGATGGCATAAAATGTCAAAAAAATATCATAGTATATTAAGGCATAAAATGTCATAAAAACGTCATAGTATGGTAAGGCATCAAATAAAATTGTAATGTAAGGCATAAAATTATAAAAAACGTCATAGTGTAGTATCGCATAAAAATGTCAAAAAACGTCATAGTATAGTATGGCATAAAATGTCAAAAAAATATCATAGTATATTAAGGCACAAAAGGTCATAAAAAGGTCACAGTATGGTAAGGAATCAAACAACATAGTATGGTAAGGCACCAAATGTCATAAAAACGTCATAGTATATTAAGGCATAAAAGGTCATAAAAACATCATAGTATAGTATGGTATAAAATGTCAAAAAAACATTATAGTATATTAAGGCATAAAAGGTCATAAAAACATCATAGTATAGTATGGTATAAAATGTCAAAAAAACATTATAGTATATTAAGGCATAAAAGGTCATAAAAACATCATAGTATAGTATGGTATAAAATGTCAAAAAAACATTATAGTATATTAAGGCATAAAAGGTCATAAAAACATCATAGTATAGTATGGTATAAAATGTCAAAAAAACATTATAGTATATTAAGGCATAAAAGGTCATAAAAACATCATAGTATAGTATGGTATAAAATGTCAAAAAAACATTATAGTATATTAAGGCATAAAAGGTCATAAAAACATCATAGTATAGTATGGTATAAAATGTCAAAAAAACATTATAGTATATTAAGGCATAAAAGGTCATAAAAACATCATAGTATAGTATGGTATAAAATGTCAAAAAAACATTATAGTATATTAAGGCATAAAAGGTCATAAAAACATCATAGTATAGTATGGTATAAAATGTCAAAAAAACATTATAGTATATTAAGGCATAAAAGGTCATAAAAACGTCATAGTATAGGATGGCATAAAATGTCAAAAAAACATTATAGTATACAAAGGCATAAAAGGTCATAAACACATCATAGTGTGGTAAGGAATAAAATGACATAGTAAAGCAAGGCACAAAGATTTCCAAAAATGTCATAGCATAGTATGGCATAAATCATTTTAAAAAAATTAATATATTAATGTATAAAAATTATAAAACTATCATAGTATATTAAGGCATAAAAGGTCATAAAAACATCATAGTATTGTAAGGCATCAAATGAAGTAGTATAGTTAGGCATGAAAAACGTTACAGTCTAGAAAGGCAAAAAAAAAGTAATAGTATAGGAAGGCACGAAAACCGTCACGTAAACGTCATAGTATAATAAGGCAAAAAACATCATTGTATAGTAAGGCATAATAAATAAAAACGTCATAATATAGGAAGGCATAAAAAACATCTTGAAAATGTCTCAGTATAGTAAAGTATAAGAAAATGTAATAAAAACGTCATATTATAGTAAGATATTGAAACGTCATAGTGTAGTGTTACGTTCCCAGATGATTGCCAGTGGATAAGGAGAAGTAACAAATGAAAAACTGTTCCGGGTGGAAAGAAAGATAAAGAGGCAAAACAAATGTATGAGGAAAACAATGACTTTTATTATTAAATGCAACCCAAAACCTTGCAAAAAAAACAAAACAATTAAACGTGCTTGTTCCAAACATCCAGGGATGTAGAACTATTCACTAACAGCCAAAGAACAAAATGAAAACTCAGGCAAATTCAGAAAACACCTTCACGCAAGGAATATCACATGTGCAGGAAACACACTGCCTCACTCTGGTCCACTGGCCTCAACTTAGCTCTCGTCCTTCAACATGATACCTCCCGCTAATCAACAAATAGACGCAGTTGTGTGCAGCTCATCTTCATCACTGGAGGAGGTGCAACACCTGGACAGAGAGCAGTAACACCAAACACGACTACTAGGGTCGTAACATATAGTAAGGCAAAAAAAAAACGTCATAGTATAGTAAGGCATAAAAACCGTCATAGTAGAGTAAGGCATAAATACATCATAGAATGGAAAGGCATAAAAACGTCATAGTGTAGTAAGGCATAAAAATTTCATAAAATCGTCATAGTACGGTCAGGCATAAAAAACCTCATAATATAATAAGGCATAAAAAACGTCATAGTATAGTAAGGCGTAAATAATGTCATTGTAAGACATTGTAAACGTCACAAAAATGTCATATTATAGGAAGGCCTAAAAACATCATAGTACAGTAAGACATGAATGTAAAAAAACATCATAGCATAGTAAGATATGAATGTAAAAAAACATCATAGCATAGTAAAGCATACAACGTCAAAAAAACGTCATAGTATAGTAAGGCATAAATATGATATAGTATAATAAGGCATAAAATGTCAAGAAACATCATAATATAATAAGTCATGAAAATGGCATAAAACTACATTGTGTAGTAAGGCATAAATACGATATAATATAGTAAGGCATAAAGATGGCATAAAATGGCATAAAAAATGGCATAAAACATCAGAGAATAATAAGGCACAAAAAGTCATAAAGACATTACAGTATAGTTAGACATAAAAATGCCACAGTGCAGTAAGGCATTAAAGGTCACAGTATAGTAAGTCATAAAAAAGTCATATTATAGTAATGCATGAAAAAATCATAGTATATATAGAAAGGCATAAAATTCAGTTAGAGTTTCCATTTAGCCTAATGTGCATGTCTTTGGGCTGCAGGAGCATGCTAGAGTACATGGAGAGAACCCACGCTCGGACAGGGAAAACATGCAAACTTCACAAAGAAAGGACCCAAGCCCAGGATTCGAACCCAGAATGCTCTCACTGTTCAGACTATTCTAACCACTGTTCTACCCAGCCACCCCATACATAGATCAGTATAGTAATGCATAAAAAAGTCATATAAAGTGAGGCATAAAAATGTCATAGTACAGTAAGGCATCAAAAAATCAATGTACTGTATATTAAGGCATATAAATGTCATAGTATAATAAGGCATAAAAAAGTCATTTTATAGCAAGGCATAAAAAAGTCATTGTACAGTAAGGCATAAAAGAGTCTTAATATAGTAAGTAATTTGACAAAAATTGTCAAAAAATTTTTATTTCCAATTAAATGTGCATGTCTCTGGACTGGAGGATGCCAGAATACCCGCAGAGAACCCATGCTCGCACAGGGAAAACATGTAAACTACACACAGAGAGGCCCCAGGCCTGGGATTCGAAACCAGAACCCTCTCACTGTGAGATGACAGTTCTAACCACTGCACTACTGAGCCACCCCATATATAAATCATAGCATAAAAAGTCATGGTATAGTAAGGCATAAAAACGTCATAGTGTAGTAAGGCATAAGAGTCGCCAATTAACCTAATGTGCATGTCTTTGGACTGCAAGAGTGTGCCACGGGTGGAAGGGGTACCCGGATAGAAACGAAGCAGGCACAGGGAGAACTTGGAAACTCTACACAGAGAGGCTCCAGGCCCTGAGTCAAACCCAGAACATTCTTATTGTGAGGCCACAGTTGTAACCACTTCTGCACCATGCCGCCCTATAAATAAAAGATTGTTTAGTAAGGCATAAAAATGTCATAGTATAGTAAGGCATGAAAACCTTATAGTAAACTAAGGCATGAAAAAAGTCATAGCAATTATGGTGACATTTTCATGTGATTTTTCTACAGAAAATGAACTCATACTTTGATATGTCCACCATTTTATGTTAAGTCCTTCTGGCAACCTGACTGCTAGCCTGCAGAAGACAGAAATCAAAGCCAGGGTTAGCTTGCTAGTTAACACTAGCTAACATGGTTAAATAACATCAGATGACATTTTTCTGGTGACGTTAGGTACCTGTGATATTCTCACATGACTTAAGCCTTCAGATAGCCCATGTCCTTTCTGTCAATCAAATGCTAGCATGCCTAAATTGGTTGAATTGGAGACGTAGCCTCTTGGAGGGCACATTGGAATGATCTAATATGAATTCACTCAAAATACAGTGCGAACAAGTTCACTCAAATATTGGTAAGAACAATTCTGTCCCCCCAAAATATTGGTAGGGACATGTCCCTTCTGTCCATATGCAAACCTACGCTCTTATAATAATCCTTATTTTCACTTACTGGTAAATAATTTTAATATTAATATTTTATACAGGAGTTTTACATGTAATAGTAGGTTAATGGTAAAATTTTTACAGTGTGATATTACTATTTTTTATCTTTTGCTATTTTTACTTAAGCTTCTGAACACTTCTCTCACTGCATTTTTGTGTATATGAAATAAATTTAGGAACTTCTGTTGTCATAACTCAGTTTGTATTGCATGTCCAAGGTTGCACTCACAAACACAAACATTGTTTTTAATGATGACTCAGGGGAAAACCTGCAATATACTGTGACTGGGACAGTTCACATTTAGAGACATTTACAGAGCCACTAACATGAATATAGACTCTTAGTCTTGCTAAATTATAAAACATGGGTTTGATTGATATTACTTTAAATATTTAAGACATTTGAGACAATATGATCAGCCAGACCTTTATTATTCAAAGCACATAAGTAGCTGCAGGGTGAAGTGTTGGGTACATTTAATGCCTTCAATGTGATGCAGGGTACACTGCATGTCTACCAAGTCTCATTTATTTCCATTTATAGACAGGCTGCATGCAGCAACAACAAGAGACTGAGAGGATACAGACTCATCATAACACTGACTGCAGAAAAACCTTTCAGACCAAGAAGACTTTGAAAGGCAAACAAAGCAATAAACTTACAGGAATATCAATACAAATATCAATATATGCACAGTATTATTCAGCATTGAACCTCTCAAATACATGACTGAAAAAAGTGTGAGTGTTAATGTTGACACATTTCAGCAATGTCTGTTTTCATCTAACAGAGATGTAATTATTCCTAAGTTTTCTGCTTTGTAGTGAAATAAATTCATCCTGACTGACAGTCACTTTAACTCCTCAGATCTGGTTGTTTTAAAGCAGATGGAGAAATCTGGTTGGACGATTCCTGTACATAGCTGACACTGATGGATTGGCACAAATGCGCTCAAGGGAGAATCTGTGACACGTATTCTGAGTTTACATCACAGTGTGTCTTTGATTTTACTCAACATGGCAGGCCACGTTAGTATGTATTGCAGAATTATACTTTGGCTGTACTGCAGACATTCATTCTAATATTATAAAAATATATAGATATAATTTGCAGTGATATAATAAATGGTTTATGAAAAGATCATTCATTTGGAAAACAGTTTAGAGAGCGTTACTGACGTAACAGCATTTTCTCACATCAGAATTCACATTCACCAACTGGAGGTCACAGAGCGTAGCAGCTGCCACTAAGTGAAAACATGGGGAAGTATCTTGCAGAATCCATTAACAAATTACTCCAGAGAGAAATTTTGGTCTTTGCACAGATTATTAATTTTACTTGCTTATGTGCGAATTCCCAAGCTAAAGAGCCAGTTAATGGAATGACTTCAGAGACGCGGTTTTATTTTTTATACGTTTTTATTTCTGTTTATGAGAATCTGGTGAGTTCAAGTTGTCTTTCAGGTGACAGTTTCCTCCTCACTAGATTTAAGGATGAAAGAGGGACGATGATTATAACAGCAATGCACCAGTGTAGAATAATAGTCAGTGTTGACAGAGTTGAGGCTCTCTGAGCTCTGCCTGCACATCAACGGTTGACTTTTAATGGTGGAAATGATGCAGAAGAAGTAAATGTATGTGGTTTCAACTCACAGGAAACCAGATGGTCGATACTCAGTCAGAGGGCTGCAGGGAAGCTTTTCTCTTTCTATCACTGCTTCTGAAATCAAGACCATATTTCTACCATATACCACTAAAATGTACATCAACTGTATTTAGTCATTTCTCTAGAAAACTGTGAATTGATTGTGCCTTGAGCAAAGTGAATTACAATCAAACATATTTTCATAGCAATATCAGTAGTCTTCAGGAAACAGGTTTGTAATGTTGCTTTAATATAATCTTCAGCAACACGTCTCACTGGCTTTACCAGCCTGTTGAACTGGCACTAACAAGTGAGCGTCTAATTTGTGGTCTGTAACCTGAGGAAAGAAAAATTCAATTGTGGGAACTGATGGTGCCTGTGACTTATGATGACTTGTTGCCATCTACTGTTTGTGTTCATTGGTGCAACAGGCAAACTCTATGTTGTCCATCTCTCATTACACTATTTTCATTAAAAATGACTTTCTTTGAACTGATATTTATCTGTGAAATGGATTAATAACCTGATTTATTAATAATTATTAAAATTTACTCTTATTCCTCTTGGTATATTAGCACATCGTAAATATAATGCAGATTTTCAATATATGATCAGTTATTATTTCTTTTGTTTAGTTTTGGTCTTTTATGTTTATTGAAATCATTAAAAAGTACTGATAAAATCTTAAAAACTGTAGTGAATCCCAGTTATTGTGCCCAAATAAAATTAAATAATTAAAACAAAAAGAAATGCATCTAGACCACACAAACAATATTATGCCAAAAGAAATTATGGCATCAGGATGAAAATGTGCAAAGTGACTCTGAATTAGACTGATTGTCAAATGTTTTTTATTAAACAGTTTACAAAGCCATCATACTGATTATTTATGCAGTTTATTGGTTATTCGATATATACAAGTGAATAGCTGCAATATGCCTGACAACATATTAACTGGATTATGATTGTGTTTCCATCATGATAGCACCATGATCATTGTTAATGTCTTCCAACTGGATTATTCAATGACTCAGTCATCAAACTGACATTCATGCTCAGTCTTCAAACCCACATAAAGCAAACCCTTCTTATTAGCACATGCTTATAAATCTCAAAATTTCAAGTAAAAATTGTAAGAATACTGCTGTTTTTAAATCACTAGTTGCAATAATTTATAAATGCCGTTCCCTGTCATTATAGAAAATATGCAATTCAATGACCCCCGAAAAAACAAAACAAAACAAAACAAAACAAAGAAACGTGGTTTCGCCTGGAAGGCATCAGCAGAACTGAAATATAGAAAAATGAAAAGAAAAAGGTATTAAAAGAGTGTTTTTAAAATTATTCAAGTACAGTATAAAGGATATGAGTTATTGAGACCAAGGCAAGGACTTACCTTCCACCGGTTACCACATTCATTACACAGGACAAACGTGGTCATCGGCTCATCAGCACTGCGTGTCTGCACCTAACACACACACACACACACACACACACACACACACACACACACACACACAGTCTCAGGTTCAGGCTCAGGCTTCCATGTCTCTGATAGATGGTCATTGATTCAGAAAATAGTGATGATATAATCAAAGCAAATTTAATCCCGCAGCACTAAGGCAGCCCTTAAAATCCATCTGGCTTCTCATAAGTGCACACATATAGAAAAAATCACTTTTCAATGCAGGTCTGTAACATGGTGTGTAAGGATAAAGGACTCTTATTTCTATTATATGACCCTCTCTCTATGAAAAAGGCCCAGGAATCAGTGTTCTTTTAAGAACTTCATACACTTTACAACCCAGTTTGACAGCCTGATTACACAGGAAGGTAAAGTAGGTTTTCTTCTTGTATTCTGACACTGATACCTGCACACTGCAGTCTTACAACTTTCTTTTTTATAAATTTCGCTTTGTTGAAACTCTATAGTCAACCCTAAGATGCAAGACTAAGAAAAATCTTAAAAATCCCAGTAGCTTTTTAATGTACATCCAGTTTCTGTATGTGTTAAGGTTTGTCTGCATGTAACGTGCGCTGGTGCATATGTGCCTGTCTGTTTACCTGGTTATAGGTGCAGTTTCTCTTCTTGCACTTGCCGCACTGCAGCAGGTCAGTGGAGGTGCCACCAGTTTTGGCCATCTGGTGCTCCCTGATGGCCTCCTGAGTGAGAACGTTCCTCAGCTGTTTCAGCTCGTCGCTGGCCATTTCCTATATATGCAAAGGGAGCAGAGGGGACGATGTGAAGTAAGGTGGATATGAGATGAAACATTGTGTGACATGCAGACTGACAAGCTAGACAGACAGTGTAACAAGCAGATACTTGACAAAGTGTTTCCAGCGTCAGAAACAATTCTGAGCATGATGAAAGGAGTTCATTAGTGAGTAAAGACGGCGCTGCGGCGCTCTGTACCTCAGCAGACATGGTGGCAATGCGCCTCAACTCAATGCTCCCTGCCAGTACGTTTCTGCGAAGCCCAGGGTTCTTGGGGTCCTTCAAGTTGCTGATGCGGCTGCGGACTCTGTTCTTATACTTCATATCAGTGGCCCTTATCTCCTGGTAGATATGTGCACCCATGTAGTCAAGGGAGATTTAAATCTGTCATGGTGTGTATCTGATCACAGTAATAGTGTCTAACAGTATCTTTCCATTTAGATCATGACTGTATGAAGTACAGATGAGTCACATCAAAGATGACAGGAAACAATTAACTCAATTGAAGGATATGATCTTCAATCTCTGCTGCCATGCTGTCACAGTTAGCTGTAAAATCTTTGTAGTCGTCTGTGAAGACGAGAAAAAAGTTATTCATGTTATTCTGCACAGATCACTGATATACTAATTGCGTAGTTTATTGCTGCAAATTCCTACATGCAATCTGTGTTTGTATGAGTTACTCTGTCAGCATATTAAGACATTTGCTGCTGTTGTCTATCACTGTCAGTGATAAAGTGTGATATAAGCCTCACTGTCTGTGCGCAGGGCAGCTGCCAGCATCTCAATGCACTTGTCCCTGATGGAGTCTCCAGTAGCCAGGTGAGGGGACAGTGGACCCCCAGGAGAACTGAAGCTGGGTGACATGGGGCTGGTCGGGGTGGTGGGAGTTTTAGGGGCATCGATCTTTCCCTTTCTGTAAAAAAAGAGGCATTTCAGCAATCACAAAGGAGGATGATAAGTCTCACATCTTTGGTATTTGAACTGGTGATCCCAGTCATCACTGTCCAAGCTGTCACTTTACCCACTCAGTTGCATCAGAATGTAACACTATAATACAAAATATTATCAACATAAAGTTGATATGGCTAACATGTTGTCAAACAATTCCCCATTGCCTGGACATAACAGGCATTCATCTTGATTTTGATTTTTTTTCACTCTCATTTAGCTCTGTTTTTGGTCTCCACCAACTCTTGATAAAAATATCTGCTCCAGCTAGTCCACCAGCCAGTCGCTAACTATTTTTTTTTTTGTTGTGCAGGTACAGTAGTGTATGGTGAGTTTATCAGAGCTTTTTAACCAAAACCAGCTGTTGCTGGAAACAAGGCTGATGAGAGAAGTGAGACTGGACCAAACAGTGAAGTTAAAGTTTGTACAACCAAAAAAAAGGAGAAAAAAACCCCCACATAATTCATAATGAACCTACAATAATAAAGATTCATATAGAAATACCTTTCACTGCTGTCAGTTGAGGGCTTCCTCTGTGGAGGTGCAGGCTGAGAGGTCTTAGAGCCCTGAGACTCTCTCCTATAACACAGAGTCAAAGTCGTTATCTGTTTGTCTTCCACTTGTCCATAGAAACCTGTGAAACAGCAGTTTAAGTTATTTACCTTTCACCTGTGAGCGCCTTTGCTGGTAGTGAGCTGCTTTTCTTTGACTCAGTGGATTCCCGTCTATGTAGAGAGACTCTTTCAGTTAACCTGGCTTTATTGACAATGTCATTATTTCTATTTCATTTCAACTAGTGCATATGAGTCCTACCTGTCAGGTTTGGAGTCAGTTGAATGACGTTTCACAGGTTGGGCAGACTTTGAGTCGCTGGAGTCCTTCCTGCAACAAAAGAGAAATGGAGTTGTGACACTGGCACTATTTTTGTTCTATTAAAAAGTGTAAAAACATAAAATACACGCTTGGGGATTATGTTTGACAAGATGTAGCAGAACACAGCTGAACTTATTTTCCTGCTCCTGCACACCTGTGTTTTTCTTTTTTGATATCCAAACTGGGTTTTTTGGGAGGTGGTGGTTTAGAGTCAGAGGAATCTTTCCTGACAAAAAGAAAGGACAGCAAAGGTGTAATAAAGAAAGCTCCTCATACACTGACATCCCCCAAAAGTTTGTTTCAAGAAGCTCGAAGCTTTTGTCGAACCAAGAACCACAACATGTGACATTCATCATTTCACACATTCATCATTTTCACGTTCACGATGCGCCAACCTTTCTCTTTTGGCTTCATCGGAGTGTTTGTTAGACACTTTGCTATCCGATGAGTCTTTCCTGCAAAAAGAAAACAGTCTTTGTACCAGAAGGAAAGCTAACAAAAGCTGTGGTCTTTTTAGAGTCAGTAGTTCTACACCAGCTTGAACTCCCAAATATATGTCTCAATACAAATGTGATGGCGGGATAATGAAAAATGACAAACTTACAAACTGTATTAGAAATCTGTAAAAGCTTATTCTTTAAACTCTGATACAACTCTCATAACAGCAGCACACACTACATTACTGTAATATACATTATTATGTAAATATTTTAATGTAAACGACACACAGAGATTACAGTCTGAGATCACTGATGATCCCCCCGAAACAACAGAAAAAGCTATTTTTCAAGGATGAATGAGGCACAGAATAATTTCCAGATCCTGGGCGGACCTGTCTTTCTTCACATGATCTGATGTCTTCTTCTGTGAAGGAGGTTTCGAGTCCAACGATTCCTTCCTGCTGTGGCAAATAACACAAGGATTCAATGAAGAGCAGAATTTTCCAAATAAGATTACAGGTTATTTTTTCCAAAATAATCCTCCCAGACACTCCAAGGCAGTGATCGCAGACATGCAGTCAGACCTCTCTTTCTCCTTTTTCCCATCCAGTGAGGGACGCTTCGGAGGAGGCGGTGGGGGATGGAGGTGAAGAGGGAGCGGAGGAAGAGGGGCGTTGGGGTCAGGAGGCTCTTTTCTAATTTAAAAGACACGTTTTTAGCTGAGCTGAATCACTCCACGGTGAGGGTGAATAATAGAAAATGTCAATGTGATGCAATGCAAGGGGACATGCAGATCCTGACCTTGGTGGAGGAGGATGCAAGTGAAGAGGAAGAGGAGGAATTGGAGCATTTGGGTCTGGTGGAACTTTCCTGATGTGACAATCAACATTTGTATGAGAACCCCCCCTAAAATTTCACACTTCTTCACACTTAAGAATCCAATCACAAACATGCACCAAAGCACACCTGACCTCTCTTTCTTTACTTCCAGTGAAGGCCGCTTGGCCGGAGGAGAGGCGGGTCGAGGAGTGTGAGGGCGAGGCTGTCGGGAGGCGGAGTCTTTACCATCCTTCCTGAATAAATTTCACAACAGTACAGATCAGAGCGCTTGCACCTCAGGACTCCCCCAAAAATGTAGCATGCTGTTCAAGCTAAATATAAAATCCTTTTAGTAAAAACACACCTGACTTAGTCATCACAGCATGCACCATGCACCACGGGTGTCCTGTTTGCCCATGAGTCTGGTTACAAAACTGCAGGAACAAATGTCAACATGCATATGAGTAACTCAAAAACCATTATGTCATGCAATACCAGCAGGAGCATTTGAGTCTTTCATGCTCTCCGGCTCAGGCGATGTAAAAGTCCTGACCTGTCTTTTTTCCCGTCCAAAGAGGGACGTTTGATCGGGAGAGGAGGTCGAGCGGGGCGAGGAGGAGAGGGGAACCGGGTGGGATACAGAATGCTGCTGTCCAAGACTCCTCTCCTGAAATGAATAATTCAGTCTGAAGCTCTGCTGGATCATTTTGATGTGTAATAATCACTGTTTGAGCCACCTTCTTCTCACCTTTCAAATATGGACTTGTGAGCCTCAGCAGGTTTCTCTCTCTGGGGTTCACTCGGCAGTCTCTCTCGTTGCGGAGTGTTTATCGGCCTCTCGTGTCTGCCGTCTTCTCTGTGCTTGTCCTTCTTCATGTCATCTTTGCTGTGCTTCTTCGGCTCCTCGGGGTGTTTTTCCTTTTTGAGTTCTTCCACGTGTCTCATCTTTTTTTGTTCCTCTAACGGTCTTTCTTTCCTTGGGTCTGGCTTGTGTCTTTCACTCTGCAGGTCTTGCACATGCTTCTGTTTCTTGTTATCCATCTCCAGATGGGGATCCTCCACAGCTTTTTGTTTTTTGGATTCTTCTAAATGCTTTTCTTTTCTCATTTCTTGCGGATGTTTCTCATTTTTGGGCTCGTCCAGGTGCTTTTCATCCCTGAGGTCATCTGAATGCCTCTTTTTGTTTTTGTGCTCGTCATTATGTTTCTCTTTTCTGTTTTTATCGAAGTGTTTTTTGTCAGGATCTGAGTCATGTTTCGCCTTGACGTCCAGTCTCCTGTGACTAACAGAAACAAAGGAAGTATCGTTTTTACCTCCGTTCAAGAGCCAGCAAACATTTACCAGCTTCACTCACGCCAGGTTCATCGCCGCAATGCACTTTCGGCCATATCCAGACAGGATTAAATATTTAATAGGGATGTGGGTAATAAAATATCTTCTCTTCTCCATTGTAATAAAAGTCATTCCAGATGGCATTTTGCTCAGTAGCTACTTGGTTTCATAACAATGTGATGTGGGAAAACCATCTGACCTTCATCACCTACAGGCCTGATCTTATTTTGAACATTAGTATCATTTACCAGTAATTATTTAGCTGTAATTTAATTATTAACATGTTGAATGTTGATGAGGAAACTTTTACAATAAGAAAGTAACTCATATCTGCAACAGTGTTAAATACATGAAGCTCATTACACATCACATTAGTTTGGCTATGCAAAGGTGAACCAGCAACAACACAGTCACCTGTAACAACTCATAAAATGAATATTATTCATTTTATGAGTTGACTGACATTAACGAGTGCTTTATAAAGATAAATATCCTCTCTGCCTCTTACGTTGTCACATTGTGCTCCAAGCTGATGAAATTCTGTGCTTAAGTACATGCAAAAAAAAAAAAAAAAAAAAACTTGAAGGCTATCACTGCTTTTGTAACCACTTTAGAAACGTCCACTTGTACATATGAATGCCTTGAAATTAATTAAACAAACAAAAACAAAAAACACACAAATTACAACCTCAGTCATTTAGACGCAGTCATGTGCGCCAAGACTTTAAGGTAAATTTCAGGTGTCCTCATTTGATCACAGTCATACCAAAGCAAGTACAAAAACACTACAGAACAAATTCTTTTAATTCACTTTGCTGTTATAACTGATTTTTACATTTGATGAGCTGTTGCTAGAAGATGTGATCTGAAATTAAGTTTCTTTTATCACTTTTCTTCTAATCATAAAGCACTGTCCTTGGTGCTGAATATTGTCTTATTTAATAATTGCTATGAGTCACAGGTTATTTTTGCAGGTTAATATACTTTCCCTTGCATTTCAGCACTACAAGTACAATGACATCAGTCCGTCTACTGCTGTCAGAGGGTAGAAAAACCGTACTTCTTCAAAATGATGATGCAGTGCTACTTAAATCACAACATTTTACATTATCTTTAAATAATTATTACCTTACTGCTGCAGAACACTCTCCAGGCAAGTACATTGTTACTTCTGACATTTTCATCTTTTAATTTTTAGAGTATCTTTGCACAATGCTGTTGTTGCATGGGGGGTTGAACTATTTCTCAGGGTGCATAACTGCATGTAACATGTGCGGCTGAACCTACAGCAGTTTAGTCACTGTAGGTACCAGAACTTTAATGTCTCTTCTTCTGTGTTAACTGTAATTTCACCTGTGTAGTTTCTGTGCAGTATCCGTGAAAGTACTGACCTACTCTGTGTCTCGGAGGGTGAGCTGTTTGGAGACGCTGCTGTTTTGCTGGAGTCCAATCCGTTCTTCATTTCAGCCGGTTTCTCAGAGTGAGAATGGCCAGAGTCTGTGTGAGGGAATCATATCAGAGACCATTTACCCTCTCAATAAATCATCTATGTACAGTATGTAAATCATGTATCATATCACAAAGTCAAGCGTACCCAGAAGTCTTTTCCAGTCTTTAATGAGAACCTTTGCCAAGGCGATGACTTCCTCATCCGTGCAGTGCTTCCTGATACCATTCACAGACATACCAATCCTCGTTTCCTAAAACAAACATACACATGTAAATATACAGCTTTGATAATTATGCAGTTATTTCTTTTTTCATGTCAGTTATTGCTTCTAATCAGTTAACTGGCTGGAGAGCAATAAATACATATAATAATAAAACTGTACTCTAATCTAGTATACAGCTATAAAAAAAAAACAACAACTCATAATTATATACTGTACTCTACCTGGAGAAGCTTGAGTGTCATATTGAAACTTTTCAGCTCTTTCAGCAGGTCCATGGCGCCCTCCTGCAAATACAAAATAATCACAGCTGATATTTATACTTTTAATCTTTAAATCTTGAATGCGTTCATTTTGAAATATGTGACAATAATGTAAAATACATATTTGACAGCGTGCAAACGCGGACATTAAAACAAAATGATAAGTAGGCAGTTACAGTTTCACTTTTGTATTTTGAAGTTTTCAGCAGCCTTTAAGTCAAATCAATATTGATGGCATAAATTCAAATAATGTCTAGCAACAGGCATTAAATAAGCATTCATTCAATTTCTCTGATTACAAGCTAGAAGTCAGTATTTGTTGATACAACGCGGTAACGTTCCTCCAACTGTGAAAGAGCGCCATGAAACAACGTCCTGTTTGCACATTCAGTCACAACACACACACACACACACACACACACACACACACATACACACACACACACACACACACACGACCTTGCCCACAGGCCGCGTTGTTTACTTTCTGTTGCACACTTTAGTTACTGTTTCAAATGTCAACCAGCAAAAGATTTGCAAAAAGTCTGGACACGGCAGACAAAACATGACCCATGAGGCGTTCCGTTGCACACTCGAAGACGAAACGTCCTGCAAAGCGAAATGTCTGCAAACCCGCGCCAAACACCTGTTGATCATTTGTTACAGTTCAGTCAGGCTCGTGTTACAACTGTGCAAATTTTCCAAAATACACGAAATCAAACGTATCGTCTCCGTTAGATTGGAGGTAAACATTTCATTTACATTCAGACACTCACGGGCCTTCTGCACAGCACGAGGTGGCAGGACAACGCGCCACCTGTGGGTGTCAAAATATCGTCTCACCGTGTTATTTCTAGACACCATCTTGTCCAGTTTCTTTGCAATCCGGATGAGATCTTCTTCTCGCGTCATCGCTGCATTTAATCGACTTTAAGCGACTCAATAATGTCGATTGGATACTTATTAAAACCCGTCAAATGAGGTTAAAAAAAGAAGAAAAAAAAAGTTTGGCTCCGCTGCAGTTCGGACTGTGCGCACGGCGCACTCCATTCAGCCCAGAGGCGTGTCCTGGTGCAGGATCCCAGCTGACCAGCGCGACACATGACAACAACTAAATATAGACCCCGTAGTAGACTCATGGGGCAACACACAATTATGTAAATCTCAATAATGATTCATATAAAATATACTTAATTAATAAACTTTAAAATGCTTCCTCATTTCCTCCATTCAAGCAGGAAATCAGCGATTTCAACTTTATTTTATTTCTTTTGTCCGTCTTTGATATCACTGACTCCATATTCTGTTGTATAGGCTATTTCTCTGTATCATGGCTGCATTATATCAGCAGCTGAGTGTTGATGTCGGTTCTCAGCTCAAACGAGGTCACTGTCTAATGATTAATCTTTCACAAACTGAATGCAGCTGCACTCCAGTTGTCTGCACACCAGTCCCAGCAGCTGTCGTGCCACACGGGAGCATGACACTGAATCACAGTTCACTACATGTTTAATACCTCACCTACAATTTCAGCACACAGCAGTAGAGGTTTTTTTAATAGCGAATAGGGGAATTTGAGTTTGGAGTGTTTGCAGACTAGATTTTCCCTTTAGTTTAGAAAATAAAGTTTGGGGGTCTCTTCCTGGTTTTATTTACACGTCATTGCCACCAGAGGGGGCTGTGGTGTAAGTCTACAGTTCCAGACAACTTCACAACTCCTCAGGTCAACTGGTCAGATCATTTCATGAGAATTAACTTTGCTTTCACTCTGAAAACACTGATCTTACAGTCGTCATCCTGTTTTGTTGTCTTCTATTTGCCATGTACATCATGCAAATTTGTAAAAAGAAAGAAATGCAATCCAGGCTTTCTGAAATCTTTTGAGCTCACATTGAGATTTTATAATCATTTGGCCTGTTACACAATATTTCATCTTCTTTTTCAGGAACCTGCTTGAGCAAACATTCCCTTTTAAAGGATGAATGCTGAGACTGTTGAGGCTGTTTACAAGAATTGCAGAGACACTCAACAGCTGCAGTGAAATTATCCTAATATTGAACTGGAATGATATTATTTAAAATGACTTGAGCCTGTAATTGCACAAGTCTATGCCGTTCACAGTCTGCCTTTGAGTCCTGTGGTGCACAGTGAGTTAGCTGAGGTCAGTTAAACAAACATTCACAGAATGAAATTACTTGAGATTCCCCGTGCAAGTGCTTTCTACAAGGTCTTTTGTATCCTTGTAAAATAAAATGTGTTTATATCTCAACTCTGACAACTTCTTGGAAGCAATCACTTACAGACTGTTTTCATAGCAAATCTATTCCTGGGAGAAAAGGCTCCCAGAAGTTAAATGTATGAAGGTTTACTCCCACAGTCGACCAGGAACTGAGCCCTGCTACAGTTCAGATCTTAGAGGCATCCCTGCTGCTGGGTGTCTTGACAGTTGTGGGAAGCAGAGACATGTGAGATGCAAGTTGCAACAGTTGAAGTTAGATCAAATGTCATTGGGATAAAGACTTTAATTGGTTTGAATTTCTCTGTCTAGAAATGTACTCATACCCAACATTTTATATGGACACAGTTTATGTAGACAGAATGCTCTCTAACATAATTGTATATCATTACAGAACAGTATTGGCTGGAAAAGTTAAATGTCTGCCTTAAAGGTGAAGTGTAAGTCTTTGGGATTTTTTTTATGCAACACTGCCTTCAGATCTGTAACCCTAAAATATAAAGTATGACCCATTAATCTGAGAGTAAACTGTGACTATCTTGTTTGTGGTGCAGGGATTTGGAGAGATAACTGTGTTAATGATGGCAGGTGAAAGTACAGGCTAAGAGCTTGTCTTGAGCAAAGAGTATTATCTCTTTACACTGCTCTTACACAACAGGCTGAGTGTATAACCCATCCCTGTCTCCGCCTAAAGACAGCAGTGTGTCTGGCAGGTAGGGATAGTGCTGACCAGCTCCAGAAGTGGGACAGTTCGCAGTGAGGTAAGAGAGGAAGCAGGCCAAGAGGAAGAACCAGCGATCAAGATCAACCCGCAACATCCTTTAACTCGATGTGCTAAACCCTTCGGCTTGGGGCTGTGGAAAGAAAAAGCAGAGGGTGAAGAAAAAGAGCTGCTGCACTCCTGCAACCTCTGACCCCTTTCCCAGACGCTTAGACTAAATAAACTGTCTGATCTCTTCATTCGTAAGAAAAGAACTCTGCGTACACCTTGTACCACCAGCCTTGAGCTCAAACCTTAAATTAGGCTAATGCATTAAATATTGAGAATTAGTGACTTCCCCTTCAATCTATACCCATCAAGGAGTATATATATGTATGTACATATACATATGTACATTTGTACATATACATATATATATAAGGTGAAGTGATTCTGCCCCTCTGCTCTTTTTTCATCAAGGACCAGGACTAGGTCCTTGTTTTTCTGTGCAGTCGTTTAATCTCCCCTCACTCTAAATTCATGGTGGCTCCACATGGTTACATAACAGCATCTGTGTGCATTCCCATACACTGCACAGAAGTACCCTGAGCCTATGCTGCTGGGTTTGATAGTCTATCATTAGCCTCTTGGGTCTGACCACATCAAGTCCTATCTTGCCTTTGCTTGTCAGTGCAGCAGAAAGCTGGTCGAGCTTTCCGAGCAGACGTAGGAAAGTGGTCCTGCACCACTTACTGTACTATACATCCCTCATGTTTTAACAGACAAAGAGTTAACACAGATCCAGCAGGAAACATCCATAAGTATTCTTTCCTCTCCGTGCACCTCGCCCTGCGATGGTGTCCTTGCCAGTTACAGACCATAGACGCCAGGCCTCGGCAATTATGGCAATTTTTGGATGACATCAGACCAGAAAATGAATGATTTCATTTAGCTGTCAATTTTTTTTCTGGATCTGGTGTAGGATGCAGAACCTGTAATAGAGCATGTCAAAACAGAGTGGGAGAATTGCTTAGGCGTGAACATCTGAATTTGGCTGGAAGGCAATCCCAGCCTGGTGGGGTTGGTTTGTCTGTTATTAATGACCACTGTTCAACACCGACACTCACAAAAAATAGGCTGAATCTCCCAGAGAGGTTAGACCACCCAAAGACTTTAAGCACATCCTTGTACCTTCAGCTGTCTCTAAGTCTCTATTTACTGACACACACACCAAATCTGCCATATCCAAAACTGTTTTGGTGGTGCCACTGTTTTAGGCTACGCTTGACCAAAATAACCGGTGGTGCCACCGTTAGACACAATCCAACCAAAATAACTAAATGACAAACCACACTAAATTTGAATTATGCACTGAGCAAGAGATGTTTAACCCCTGACTACAAAAAGTATCGTTATTGTGCTGCATGTCAGCCGAACTGTAGATGATGAAGAATTGAGATTTTGAAGCTTTAGTGATGTCCCTCAATGTAATGTAAATGTAAATGAGACAGAGAAAATGATTCACCCTTTAGCCTCCATAGTGCATCCCCAAATATGCCTTTAAAGGCAGAAAAAGTTGGAAAGGGAAATGTAAAATATGTACTATAACTTATCCACAACCGTCAATTACACACTGGCGCAGTGGACAGACACTGAGTCATTTGTATAGTGCGTCTGCAAAAAGATCTTGTGGTTCTTCCCAAGGCTGCGATTTGATCTCTGAGCTTTCTTCATTTATGCTTGAGCTTCGGCTTTATGCTGACAAACAAGTGCATAACCCATTTGGCTTGAGACTGAAGTGGGATAAAAATCCTTTGAAATAAAGAAACAAATAAGTCTGTAGTGAATGGAAGAGACGCTCGAGAAAAATGCTGCAATTTTGTGCTTTGATACCGTCGAGCTAGACAACTCGTCTGTGTTTGTCTCTTTGTTCAAAAACTGTAAATAGGATTCAGTAATTGCACTCATCACTCAATCATCTAGCTGTTTACAACCAATCGCACAAACCCTTCACATCAAGCTGTGCTAACTGACAAAGCAGAGTTCGTACGCTAACAGGCCAAATTGTGTTAGTGTGTAAATCCCTTCTTACTCTCATTTCCTTCTCAACTGCCCACTAATCCAATTAGAGCACCATAGTTCAAAACCTGCAAAATCTACCTTTCCTCCCTGTGGTAGCAGCATTTGTGGTGCTTTCTGATGGAATTGGAAAGTTCTGCACAGGTTAAATGTTTCTGTACAGGAACTGCAGTGATTTAAGATATCTAAGTGGGAACTGGGCTCAATGTTTAATGATCCAGTTACTTATACACAGTGTACAAAAAAGTTTTAATCCACAAATGCCACACATTTGTAAGATTATTTTAATCTTAATTCAAGACTTTGTTTGGTCTCTGTTTGAAATGTGTGTCCATGAATACCAGAGAGCTCTGAAACATCAGTCACCAACATGGTTCTTGTAATTTAAACATAACACAGTCAAAAACAATAAAGTGCATGGAACCAAATGGAGACCAGACCTCAGGGTAACAAGAGTGAAAATATTTACAGCACTTCTTCCTGCCATTCACAGAGACACATTTAGAGGCATCTATAAAGCAACTTATTCACATGTGTCTTGCAAAAGGATACAGCTTTACCATCTGATCCATGCAACTAGATACAACTGCAGTACTTATACCATAACACATCTTCCGGCCTCTCAGTTTGGACTGAGAGTCTTCAGTTAACCGGCCTGGTCTTCATTATCTCAAACGTTGTAGTTTGCTCTACCATATGGCTTCACCATGTAGCAGGTATTTTCATTCAAAGCATATGTGCCTTTTTGAAGCAGAAGTCCATCAGTTTTACTCATTAAGAGTTAACTGGCCATGGTGAGTACTACTCAACCTGTAAAAACAGCTGTATGAAATCTCCTGTAGCCGTGGAGGAGCGTTGTCAAGTCTTAGTAAATAACCCTGATGATGCTATCAGGAGCTGTCACAAAGAAAACTGCACTACAAACCCAGGGGCATGAACTTTGAAAGACATGGGTCTTTACCACTCAGGAACTATCAAACAAAATGGCACCAGTCAAGTTGCATTAAAGATGGGAACTTAAAATTGGGGTATAACTTTTTATCTGTCTCTCACAATTACCTTGGGTGATTTGAAAATACATATTTTTTAATCAGCTGACCAAACATAATAACTAACTGCTGTAGTCTAAGGCTAGCTAAAATTAAGTAGAGCAAGTGTATATCAGTGATTAATTAGATTATTTCAGCCTATTAACATGTTTTTCTTCTTTAGCAGAATATGAAGATGTTATAAAAAATTGGTTGACTCATATGTTTTCTGAGCTTTGCAAGACTAGGATGACTGAGAAAAATAAACTCAGAAGGAAGCTTTTTCCTTTATAAGCTTTGTGAATCTGCCTGCACATTTAGCTTTGGGCTATAGCTGTGCTACGCGCAATATGCAGAACAGTAGACTACCTTTGTGAGGCTTTTGATTTCTCTCTCCCTCTTCTGTTTTTATATGTTGTCACCTGTGACTGATTACTACTTAATTGTTTTTGTAAATAGTACACATACATTGTTTCCTTAAGCTGTAGCCATTGTCTTCTCACCTGTTGCAACATGTAATATGCCTGTGCTTTTTTTGTGCCTCATGAAGATCTACTTGATCAAAATATTGCACAGCAACAGTGGATAAATTCATTGTGGGAACAAAACATGGTATACTGATTCTACTTTTTGTCATGATAGTGCTGGGCTTTGGCCAAAAATACAATATATTGTATTCAAGTTGGTCATTTACTGTACATTTCTTCCCTCAGCTGGATCCATGTGGCAAAAAGCGAAAACAGTGAAACTAGGCACAAAACAAAAATAAACATCCAAAAGAGAGAAAATCAGCTTATGGGAAAAAAAAAGGTTGAAGTACGAGGGGCTATCCAAACATCTTTCAGCTGTGTTTGTTTCAGGTTTGTGGTGGATTTATTACTACCACATGAGACTGCAACAGCCCAAAGGAAACGGGGAATCCTGTCCAAGAGCTCCAATGAAAAAACCCTCCTGATGGTCTTGGAGGTCACCCCAAGGTCACACAAGCAGACTTGCTAATGCGTGGGTGATGTCATGACCAAGAGGTCTCCAGTGATGATGTCAGGATATATACCAATGCCTGTGCATGTGTGTGTAGGTTTGTAAATGCACGCTATGGGTGTGTTTCTGTGTCTTTTTGGGCAGGCAGGAAAGGATGATGTGTATATTTGTTTCTGTTTGGGTTCACTGACAGCACACAGACACTCTCTGTCTATGTGGGGTCCAGGAAGTTAAAAAGTCTCAAAGCAGAGGAGGTGTCTCCACTGAGGACAGGATGTCCCTGTCTTCAACTGCTTCTGGCCTCATCCAACTTCCTGCAAGTAGCTCACATGACAACAATGTATTTCCTTTTTTACTGTTATAACATCAATGTTATTTAGTTCATTTTATTTTATTTTATTTCATTTTTGACTGCTGATTTGCAGCTTGCTTTATGCAGCCTTGAGTAGGGGATATTCAACTTGAATTTTTTTTTTTTTNTGACAACAATGTATTTCCTTTTTTACTGTTATAACATCAATGTTATTTAGTTCATTTTATTTTATTTTATTTCATTTTTGACTGCTGATTTGCAGCTTGCTTTATGCAGCCTTGAGTAGGGGATATTCAACTTGAATTTTTTTTTTTTTCACACACACACACACACACACACACACAAAATCACACAATGGACATCCAGGACATCTGTCTATCCTCAGGAGGAGATAGACAAGCAGAAGGAAACAAAAGTATTATGAAGATGAGGGAAAGCAATATTATCCAATCAAATCATTAATGTACCTGTGTCCACAGAGCTGTAGAAATCAGGTTATTGTGTTACATCACTACGATGAATGCCTGAAACTGTTGGCTCTGTAACTCTGCCTGAAGGTAGCAGGTGTTGCAGCCTTTTGGTAGTTTTTTAGTTACGCTTAGACAATATCAAATCAAGTCAAGTTCATTTATACAGCACACTGAAAAAAACAGGTGCTGACCAAAGTGCTTAACAGAGAAATTTGAAATATAATTGTGGTGTGGTGGTAAAAGTGGTGATAGACTCAGCCACCTTTGGATTCTAGTAAGGAGTATCTGATCAGAGGAATGATAGTTTCTGATAGAGTATGCAGTAAGGATATCAGAGATGTAAGCTGGTGTCAGGCTCATCCATGCCGTGCTTTAAAATCAAATAAAATCACTGTGACACTTAGGCCAGTGAAGGGTAAATGTGGTTTCTTCAGGGTAGATATGGATGACTGACTGATTCCCACATAAAGAGATTTACAATACTTAAGACATGAAGTAATAAAAGCATGTAAAACAGGCTCCAGATCTCTAAAACAGAAAAAACTTTAATCTTTAAACTTTAATTTTTAATCTATTGACATAATGCGCAAAAAGCTACATCTAATTTCAGAATTGATTTGTCAGATTTCAAAGCAGAGGCCCAAGAAAACTAGCTACACCACCTGGTTTTAAGGGAAAGTATAGCTTCATGTTGTCAGCATATCAAAAATGAGCCCGTAGAAGCGTATGATGCAAATAAAAATGGGGCCTAAAATGGAGCCTTGGGGCACACCGCAGGAAACAGCATCAGATAGAGTTCACTGTTCTTTGACAGTAAATGGCAGACAAAAAAGAACTTCTTTTCATTTATTCTGTCACTCTCTTATTAAAATCAAGACGGCTATTGAAAATCTTATTGAAAATATTGAATATCTAGAGAGCTCAGTGTAAACAGGCTGACTAAGACTAGCAGACTGGAGCAAACTAAAGCCTCATGTGCTCTGTGTCCTCACTGTAAGATGTCCAAATTTGATAATTTCATCCTTGGGAAAAATAGAGGCTTCTATCCGATGTGGGTTGACACAAGTGGATGGAGAAGGTTTTTCCAAATCCGCACGTTATGGTCCTACGCTTCCAGCCGGTCAGGATAAAACCAGTGACTGGAAAATGTACTGGCCAAAGAACACCATAGACTGACCAAAGTCAACACACCATTCTGAAGAACTCAAATATATAATTGTGTTAATAAGAAAATGCCACCTTAGCTGGGTATTTGAAATAACAGTTAAGTTACTGAGGATATTACAAGAGGGAAAATGTGTTTTTGTTTTTTTTTTCCCGGGGTCATCCTGACTACACAACGGCTTTTAACAATAAACCTTTTGGTAAATGGACAAAATGATTTCATGAGAAAGGGAACTGCTCAGTTTTATACCTCACTATAAAAGAAAAACGACTGACAAGAATTACAAGAATTAAATGTATCAACAACACAGCTGGAGCACAAAATGGTAATGACATGCTCATATTTCAGTCCCTCTGACTGTTCGACAAGCATGGTTGGAAGTGTATGTAACTAATTAATCAGAAAATCCATTGTGTTCGTGCTAGGGACCAGAAAAGTTTTTATCTTGGGAAATATTGTTTAATGCCATCAGAAATAAATTTCCTGAGGTTAAACATTTGGTTTGAATCCATTATCATATTATTTCCTTTAAAATTTCATTGAAATAAATTATGCGAGTCTTGAAACGCACCTGGAATCAATTGACATTCACTGCCAGTTATAAAATCTATTGCCTGTAGTGAACATGAATGACTTTTTAATATTTCAATAAAAGATGCTGCTAAATTCCCACACAAAAGACTGTCATCAATGTACACAATAAAGTTTCAAAATATGTTAGCACTGAGGTTGTGTAATTTTGAGTTTCACAAGAGGAGCCTGTTTATGGTTTAAAAGTGTGAAAAGACAAGCGAAAGGATGAGGCTGCCATGGTCTTTTGGGCAGTTCCCTGATTGTTGATGTTGATACCTGTTGCAGAGGGACACAGCTTGGAGCAAAAAGCATATGTTTAAGTAAAACTTGCACTGGCAAAACAAATGACAGATTTATGGGTTTTGATGAAGCCTCATTTTCCATTAGATCTATTTCAGACAGAAGAAATGCAGTTTGACAGAAATGTTGGTTTTGAGTTTGGAAATTGCCAACCTCCAAAGTTCTACAATGACCTTGGAGCAACATCAAGACATGGAGCGTTTAATGATTTCGCTCAGATTAATATCAGCACAAAACCATGGAATTATTAAAACCAGATCGAGCCGATGTGCTCAGTGAACTGGTAGCCAATAACCCCAGTCACTCGCAGCAGGAGGCAGATTGTGGGGGTTGTGCAGTTAGATGGCGGCAGCAGTGAGGATGAAGAGCAGCTCAGACATGTGGAAAACTTGAAATGTGGAACAATGACTTTTACTGGGTGCTGAGTAAACAAACCCCCATCAGGTTGGTCCCAGATCCTCCCACGTGAGTCATGCATCTCATGAAAAGCCCACATGTAGATCTTCAACAGTGTTGATGAAGAGCACAACCAAGCCCTTCTCTCAGCATTACACTTCCTGTCCTGTTTCAGGAATGCAGGAAGGGGGAGACTAGTGAAGGGGGCCTTGGTGATGGGTTCCACGACAGCAAACTGGTGAGAAGGAGCCCAGGAGGAGGATTTCATATGGAAACCGTAACTGGAGTCCATCCATCTTCTGAAAAGTGCTTTAAATCAAATTTCAGGATATACGCTGGAAGAGAAATATAGGTTACTCTTGACAAAAACAATGTCACCAGAGGGTCCATTTAGTGGCTCTTCTGGAGCTTTTGATCTTCCACGGCAGATGGCTTGCTCAGTTTCATGAAATTGGAGGTGTTCAAATTTCCTTTTTCCATAACCACCAACAATAGACTAAAAAGTTTATTGATGTTGGAAACAGGATCAAGAACCATTTCTAAACTAACTTAAATGGATATCAGGACACAGGCTTGTTAACTGATAAGACAGACATGTTTTTAAATTCAACAAAATATTTTATTAGAGAAAATATTAAATGGCAGGAACTGAAGTTGCTAAGGAGAATTATATTAAAAGGCAAATGAGAATCAAAAACATAAGGAATCAAACTTATTCAATGCATAGATTTCTTTATAAAAAAATAAAACATTTAAAAAAAAAATTAAAAAAAATAAATAAAATAAAAAATAAAAAAACACGAGACTACAAGATCTTAAAGTTAACTAAATTTGTCAATACTAAAATACCTAAAAACCAGTCCAACATAAACTAAGCAAAAGAAAAGGAAAAGTGAGCTGAGACCACTGGTGGAGAGGCAGGCTGCTGAGGAGTGTTACAACTCACTCACCTCAGGTGCAGCACAAACAGGCCCCAAAAATACACGAGTCCCAGTGCTCTTACTCACATGTATGAAGTGTGGGGAACCTCACTCAGGATGCCTAGGCCCCCAACCTGGCAGCGCTCAGCACTGCAAAAGAAAAGCCAACACAAAAAGCAATTAATCACAAGTAAATAAGCAACTAAACTACTAAACAACCAAAGAATTAAACAAACAAACAAGGAAGGAACTAAACAACACACAAACAACCCAGTTGACTAAACAAATGAAACCAATAAACCAAAATGAACCAGGCAAAACAAGTAAGGCAAAACAACAGCAGGTGAACCTAAAAAGAAAGAAACAGAATTAGTTGGCTCATCATGCTGTATAAAGTTATAATTTAAAAAAGGGGTCCTACTCACAACCTCTGTTGTAGGGCATGAATGGCCCACTACGGATGAACCAGTCTAGAACTGGATGAGGAGGAACCCCTAAAAAAGAGGCAGTACAGGTAAGTGGCAAGGTGACTCATGGGTGTAAAATTATGTTTTTGGTTTTACCACTTACCTGCAGCCAATGCCACTAAAAGAAGCCAGCAGGTGCCCCTTATCACCTGGCCCTGATGAGGAGGTTGGCTGGGGGAGGAGTCATCCCAGGGCTGTGTTCACAGGCCCTACACTGCCTGGAAGCGTTCACCACTTCACAAGTTTGGCTGGACCTGCCAGAGTCTGAACTTCCCTATAGAGCCGACAGAGCCACTATTGTTACCCTAAACTCCGAAACACTAGCACCTTGGCTCCCACAGGTTGGTTGTTCCAGTGCTAAACAGGTATTTTTGTGACATAACTTCTAATCCCACAAAAATCTAGAAATTACACAAGGTTAAATAATACAATAACAATTGCAGTTTACATTAAAGCAGACAAACTCACAGTTAAATGCACTCCTTATACTTTAAGTCTTGTTGTTTTTTTTTTTTGGTTTTGGAAAGACTAAAATAGACGCCACCCTGAAAAACTCACTGAACACCGCTTTGCATGTGTAGAAATCCAAAGCTTGACAGACCTGACATGCATTACGGTTACTGAGCTATGATGGAACAATCACTGTTCGGGACAAGGTTTAGCAAAAAGTCAGTTCCATGACAGCTGGGTAACTCCATCTGCAAGGAAAGCTCAAGCCCCACAATGATTACCTTGTGGACCTTGTGGCGTTATTGTTTTGTTGAGATCCTGTTTCTAATTGCAAAAATGAACTTTCAGCCTCTATATTACCTTTGTCCCAGTATCAGATAACTGTATGAATTATATGGCATGGTTGGAGTGTAGAGTTTATACATGTGATAGTTTGATCTTCACCACAGAGAGGAGGCTGTTGAGCTGTTATGTTATCATAAAATATCTTTTATAGTCGATGGAGGCGGATGTTATTTTGTGCTTTAAAATCTTTTTGGTCCCAGCTGACAGAACTTTTTTTTATTTATAGAGGCAGACATGTGCTTATGTATCTGGCAGAATTTATGAACATGTGTTGGTGTATAAAACTTAAGATGAAGAAAAGGCCATCTGGCGCTGCTACAATGAGAATAACAAACAAATGAAAATACCAAAATGATTACTTGTTTACATCCAAATACTAAAGATTACACGATTTCCGATAAGGATTTAGTTTGTGATTGTAGTAAACAGCCCAAAAACGCAGGGGCATACTGACTGAACAGTGATGATCCATGATCCGATGTGACAGTTCCACATCAGACATTAAGTGTTTGGATGGGGACAGAGTGGAGGATCAGTCTGGGCACTGCCCCCCTCAGTGGGTAAACTCTGCACACTGCAGCCATTCAGTTGGCCCGGCTCACTGGATAAAGTTAGGATTGTTTGTCAGCGGGCTGTAATGCCAGGAATGCTCAGTGCTGGCTCCCCCCGTGTGCGTGTGAGTGTCTCTCACACGTTATTTTGCCTCTCCAGCAGCAGTTTGGATGTGTAGTGACACCCCCACGCTCCCTGAACTCTGAAGTGAAATAACAGATTCTATTTCTCTCCTGCGAGCTATTTTGGTACCCCAGCACGCACATACACACACACACACACACACACACACACACACACACACACACACACACACACACACACACCATCTCAAATTACCCCACCTTCTGCCTCTCACCACCCCAGCAGAGACTGTCCTGTCTATACTCTGACCTGGCTTTTTCTAGCATGTTCCATCCGGCCATCATGACATCACTTTCTAAATGAGAAAACACACACACACACACACACACACACACAACAACGCAAACATTCACAGCTTGAGTGTAACTGGTGTCCAGCTGCCAGAGTCCTGCTGAGCTCCTCTAAAAGTCTGCTTTTTGGGGTTTGACTAGAGATTAATGATGTTTCATATCAAGTTAAAAACAGAAAGAAAGAAATAATTTATTATATCATTATGCACACATGTATATTAATGGCTTTTTACTGGTTAAAAAAAAGATCTAATAAAGCTTTATAAATCAGTAGTCAGCCATCCTAAAGCATAAATGAAACAAACTTTTGTGGGTTACCGTGACCAGCAATTTAAAAGAATAGTTCAACAATTTGGGTAATTGGCTTACCACTATCATGCAAGCTAAATATAAAGTTAACGACAAGTTGTGTTTTACCAAGATATGTGCTGCAACTGTTCCTTTGAGTCAAAGGAACAAGGAAAATGATTCATATACTTTACTTGCAAATGTAGCAATAACACTGTAGAAATATTCTCTATTAAAGAACAAATCCTTTATTCACAATACTACCTAAGGAAGTGCTATCAGAAAAATGAAGGCCTACATTAATTATCAGAAGTTAACATTTCTATTTAGTCTGGATTTGTTATTTCTGAGTTTGCTGACATTAGGTAACACCATCTCACTTACACCTGACTACAGGTCTAATCTGCCTGTGTGAGTGCACAGTACATTTAATTTGAAAAGTAACTTTTAACTGTCAAATGAATGTAGTGAGTAAAAAGTACAATGTTGTTGTTTCAAATCTAGTAAGTAAAGTAGAAGTACCTCAAAATTGTACTTAAGTACATGAATAAAATTACTTAGTTACATTCCAACATGTATGTATTCATCTATATTCTATATTGTTTTCTTTTGTTTTGATGATCCAGACAACCAAGAGCGCTTGCATGAACTGTATGACCTCTTACTCAGTGGAAGAAAGCTTTCGTATATCCAGACCAAAACACATTTATTACTTTGTTGCTGTCCAGATTTTCTCTCCAGTGAAAACATTGTATCAAAAGTTTGGGGATTTCCATGTTTTCAGGTAATTTAAAGGATTAGGCTTTATCTTAACTTGAGCTTCTTCAGTAAGTTAACTCATATGCTCATAAAACCCTAGATTGAATAATGTCAAAATCCCTGAAAGTTGACATTTGGGAGATACAAGGTTTTTGAACAACAGCAGCTAATGATTTAAGGTCCTAATTATTGCAGGCATGGTAGCTTCTTGTAAAGTATTGGTTTCCTTTTTTATAATACACTATAGAGGTAGCTGTGCCACAGTTGTTTGGAGACTTTCCCCTCATGAAGAGCTTATGATGAACTTGTGGCCATTTCTCAGCACAGTACCCCGGCAACACGGCAACACACAGACAACGACCCACACATCTCCTCCAGCTGAAGCTGCACTGTCAGCTTGCTCCAATCATGCAGTTCAAGCAAGACATGTGTTTCCCCTTTGCACCCTCAGGATGATGTCATATCCACAGAGTCATGTGCTCGCAAAGTACAGCTTAATTTAAAACATCTCCATATCCTCAGACTCCGGTCTGTGTGATCTGAATTGAGTCTTAAAAGTTTCCCTGCATCTGGGGAGACAACACAGAGAGAAAGTATGCACCAAACAGAGGCACAGAGTGAGAAACTCCCTGTGGATAATGGGTAAGTGGGACATTATAATCGCTCCCTTGGATGAATAAACCCTTTTTCAGGAGAGGTAATAGCACAGACACCAGGCCAGGGTGAGTTTGATTTGTGTTGTGGCAAGAAATTCTGAAATCTCTGTCATTACTTCGTGTCTGTCCTGTCATCACCCTCCTTTCACACAGACATGTGCACAGAACCTCAGCCCACACACATACTCTCGAAATTAAAGCCCAAATTAAAAGTCTAAGAAATCTCACACTGTTATCTCTGGGATACAATTTCTACCTCTGTCATCTAGACATGGTAGTTGATATATATATATATATATATATATATATTTCTTTTCTTTTTTTTAATGAAGTGTATCAGTTCAAGCTACTACTTGGTTTTCTATTAAATCTATCCGAAGAGCAGAGTAACATTTTTTTATTTTGCGTTCTAATGTTTTTTATATCATAAAGAGATCAGTATTGCTGCTATAGAAGCCAGTCACAGTGAAGCTGAATTTTTCATGTCTTATATGCAACAGTTCTAAGAATTAATCTTAAAAACAATAAAGATGTTGTGGTTCAGCTCTACTAATGTGCAAACATTAAATGAAATGACACCATGCCAAAACAAGCTAAGCCAGTGATCATGACAGATTACCAGAGCGTTAGGTTCAAAACTACTCAGTATAGGCTTCCAACCAGCAGGAAATCACTTCCTGTGTGTTATCTGCAGCTCATAGTATTTCTGTTTTCTCCAAACATTTTTATCCTTTGTTGAAGCATTATTCTCTTATTTTATACAGTGGAAGAAAGGATAACCATGTTCAGGGATAATGTGACAATGCATAACATTAAATCGATAATAACAAAATCAAGCACTGTAAGTTTCCATAAACTATGTGTCACAGTGGAGCCAGACACTAAACATGCTTTTAGCATCAGTTTGTCACAGTCTGCAGATCTGTTCTCAGTTACACTTAGAGAGTTACAAATGCAGCAAAGACGACTGCATCATCTGCATTTCAGCAATTGCCCTATTGTAAAGACTTCCATCAGAGCACGTATACTTATGAGTTTTGTATAAGTCAAACTGAATCATCTTCAAGCACTGACTAATGTTACTGTGGATGAAAAAGTTACTACAACTTGTAACAATAAACAAGCTTCTGTGCAAGACAGGCTGGAAAGCGAGCAGCTACCCCGGACCTCAGACACCGAGGTGTTCCAAAAGCCCCAGCTTCGCCGCATGCGTGTCACTCGCCTGTGGTATTTTGATTGAAGGGGTTCTCCACTAACAAGGAAATTGATGATGCGAGGGCTCTGATATTTTCCATAGTATGTCTCCAAAAGTACTCAATCCTACTATTCCCATAATCCAAATTGATAGCATAATTTATTAGAGCCTCTTTGCCTGGTCCTGTCTTGTAACAGATACTTTTTGTTAGGTCTTCAAACCCAAGAGTTGAGATAAAGATGATAAGTTTAACTTTAAAGAGCTCCCTCAGAGCCAGAACTAAGGATGGTCCAACATTATGATGTTGTAGCCCTGTCTTGTAAAAAAGTAGATTTGATCTTTTGTATTGTTTCTGACATCATCCATATTCCTAATAAGGTTGTGTTTAACCACATTACCACAAACATTATTCTAGCATAGGAGCACTAGTTGCACCAGAGTTAAAGGTAAATTGGAGGTGAGAGGGTTCATACACACTGCACAGAGAGCACTAGTGGGGGGTCAGTAGGGGCCTAACAAGAAACCTTTACCCATGAGCTCCCTAACAGGGTTAATCCGACCATGTGTGCAAGAATATATGGGAAAAAAAGTGAAAGAATTTCCCATTAGAAACATCACAAGGTCTAGATTTCTTTTTATTGGCTCCAGTTCTCCGACTGTTCCCAGCAAACTGACTCTGTGGCCGCTACCAGTAACCCTCTATTTAACTGATTTCTGAAAAGATAAGGCAGTGTATATACATAGTCTTCATTAATACCACATTGCTGATGGTCATATTTCAACATCTTTTTTACAAAATCTACTTAGGGTTCAATGTGGAGAAGGAATGAATGGGTGTGACTCAAATTTGGCCAAAATGAGACATTTTTGTTTTGGCTCATGGATGTAAATATTGGCCCAAATGTGACTAGCATGGCTTGTGTAGATCCCTGATCTGCTAATAATCTCTATGAACTATATCGTTTCCACCATCTTTCCCATTCTGCCTTTGCCTGTAAAGATTTTTGATTTTGACTCGGACAAAATGACATGGATATGGTATCAGTCAAGCAAACAGGGCTGGGTTTCCAGTGGTAACATGGGCGGGAGAACAGGCCAGCCTTTGTTAAAAAGCTTTAGTATCACAGAGGAGAGAGAGGCCATTGTGCTTTAGAAAAGCCTCCTTATAGTTCATGTCCTCAGATTGTAATGGATCCTCAGCCCCAGTTTAACAAATGCAACTCACTCCAGCCGACAGTATATGCATTTCAATGGGCCTGGTTACTGGAAATGAACGGCCTTGTTGTCATCAGCTTATGAAGTATGAAACAAACAATCCCTCATCCATCCATCCCAAGGAAAGGCGGATAAAAGTGTGAGTCATTCTACCTGTCAGTTTTTATCCAAAGCCTGTCTCGTGTGAAATGAAAACATGCTGTTTATGATGGCCATGTGAGAGAATACAGCATGACTGTGGGGATGGTGAAGGATAATGGCCAAACTGCAGCTCCCAGAACCTAAGACTGAAATGTCAACAATCATTATAGACCAAGGTTAAAATAAAATAACCACAAACACAAAAACACTGGAGTTTTTCCTTTTTTTTAATTTCACAAAAATGAATGCTTCTGTTCCTGAAAAGATAAACGGAGTAATCTAGAAAACACTGAATGCACAGTTCTCACTTTACAGATGTTTTTAGAACATTTCATGGTTCATTTTAGGCACTTGGAATCATAACAACATTCCCTTTCTGAAGAACAAATACATCTTTGGTCCGGTACGTAATTTTAAAAAAAATAAAGCCAGAGTATGAAAATTACACCAGCTTCAATGTTTGTTTCCTCAAAAATGTATTTCTGACATACAATATATAAAGCTTCATAAAGACTTTTTTTAATACTTAAATAAGATATTATCGCTACATCTCAGAAATGACCAGCAATCTTACAGATGTTTTGCAAGAGTAAAGTGAGAAAAATTAATGTGTCGGCTCAATCAGATGTACAGCAGTACAGGATTGTTTTAGTCAAGTCACATTTGGCAAACATGGGTTTCCTTTCTCGTGTATTTTCAGTCCGCTTCCTTTGAAAGATAAAGAGCGATGGAGACACATCCACCTCTGTCCTCACAGCCAGTTCAGCTACAGGGCAGCCACGTCTGATATGAATGACTGCACGGTGAGACCTGCGGCGGCTGCACGTGTGCAATATAGTAATTACTGAAGTTGATGTCCTGTACGTACGGAGCTGGCTGGTAGTAGCACGTGACATTCGTCACAGTGGGGATGGCGTTCTGCTCAGCCAGCACCTTCAGCGCCAGCATGGAGATGAGGCTGAGCGTCTGGCGCCGCTCGTGGCCCATCAGACACACAGTGCTCTCGTTCACAACTTGGTGCAGAGTCATCAGACACTCGTACCGTTTGTGCTCCATCCCAGCAAAGTGGTTTTGCAGGTAGGCCTCCAGCTTCCTCTGCTGCTCACCGATGTCAGGGAAGTCAATGAAGAAGCGTGAGCACATGTAGCGCTGCATCTGCTTCATGTCCGCCTCTGAAGAGGGTCTGAACCCTCGCACCAGCAAGTGGCAGTATTTCAATAAACCGCCCCCTCTGATTTCTTCAGGGCTGCGTGTAGCTATGGTCCTCTGACACAGGTGATCCATGGCCTCCTTGAAGTCCCCATACACACTCTCCCCGATCACAGTGGGGTGAAAGCTCTCAGACATGGGCGTCTCTGAGCAGCGGTCAAATAAGAGCAGAGAGTCGAGGCAAATCTGGAAGGAGTCCACGCTGAATTCAAACTGCCGCCGCAAAGAGTCCACAAATTTAAGCTCTACATTCTTGCCCGTGTTGTTGGACAGCGAGATGAGGCTCCAGCGGTCCGTATCATTACAGACTTTCACCAGTTTCTGTACATAGGCCTCTTTGAGGGTCAGTGCTGTGATGCGCTCCTTAGAGACCCCGGCTGGCAAGAAGTCCAACAGGCAGTCCAGCACGACGTCCTTCACCAGACGGAAGGCCTGGTCATCTTTCAGCGAAACACCAAAGATCAGGTCGAGGTCCTTGTAGCCCAGTCCAGTGTCCTGATGGAGCACATGGCTGGCAGCAGATCCGTTCAGCCTCACATCTTTAACACACACACCTCTCTCCTCCAGCCTCGCCCGCACAACCTAGACAGGAACGAGACAGAAATTAAGCATGTTATTAGTAAGAAAATGAGAGTAAAAGATGGAAAAAAAGTCCTTGTAGTTTCAGAAATGATGAAAGAAATACACACTAAAAACGATTCAAGTTAAACTCTTGAAATATGTCCAAATGAGCTCCACATGGGCCTAGTGGAAATCAATATTTTGTGAAGGCGAGATCAATACTGCTGGTCTCAAAAGTCCATTTCATCACCATCAGCCTCAGTCTGAATGAAACCTAAAGAGCCCAAACAAAGAGCAGAGGCAGAGCTGGCAAGTCTGTGCCTGTACTCCAGGTCCATCTCCCTCTGGGTCTTATTTTATCACAGAAACAGTGATAAGATTCATAATCCTGAACTGTAACATAGAGAGAGTGAACACCAGTGGGCTGGACCAGCAGTGTCCAATATAAAAATAAAAACAAACAAAAACCCCTGCTTTAGGCTAAATGTCACAATTTCAGGTCATTAAGGATCAACAGTGTTTCCTTTTCTCTGTCCCAGTGACCTGTGGGATGTTTAAACGAAGGCGTCCCGCCTCGGAGCAGCCACATTTGAGGAGCTACAGCTGGACAAGACATGCCAGCATCGCTTCTAGCAAGCACAAAGGGAAACCATGTCTTGAAGTGCAATATCAAAGCCCACATGCCTGAGGGGAAATTTCACAGTACCTGGAAGCGATCAAAGTGTCCCATTGAAATGTAGATCTGAATGATATGACATATCAACAGCTAGCTGCAGCTTCCATTTTACAAGGAATGCAAGCTATTTGAGAAGTTTGTCGTATTAATTCAGGTTACACACATGTAAGCAGATTGTAACTAAAACATATGAATGCCTGATTTGCTATATACATGAGCTAACACTCCACAAGTATTTCTTCTGAACAAATAATTGCAGACAATTCAAGCAGTTAAAGCTGCAGTACAAATTAGCTGTTACACACTCACTCACTACAATCCTAAATCTCCCTACTGGTACTGACCTGTCAGATTAGTGTCTGTTAACTCTCTCTCCCATGGTGATCAGATAACAAGCTGGCCCTATTTATACATACTGGGTCAGGCTAAAGACAAACAAACATTTGAAGGCAAGTCAGACCCTCACTCAAAAGGAGGAGAGGAGGAACAAAATTATTTTGGTACAACTTGGCAGTAATGGCATTCCCATCATTGAGCCTTGTTGATTGGGTTCAAATTCCAATCAGAAGCAATTATAACGCGGTTTTTCTGTGCTTCTGTGGTTGTCCCATTATGTCAAAGCAGAAATTTACCCTCAGGCCTACTCTCAGCACCTTTTTCTCCCTCTGCCCTCTGAGCACAGGTAGTCAAATCATATATGGATATAGCTGAGTGGTTAAACATCGCCTCTGGAAGCATAGGTTTGCCTCTCCTGGCTTTACGTCAAATCCTGCCAGAAACACTTGATTAGACGCCTGTCTAATCAAGTCTGTCTCACTTCTTTAGAAAAAAAGAACCAAAGCGGGGTGAAAAAAAAAAAAAAAAGGTGCAAGGACTTGTGTCTGGTTCCCTCATAATCTGTGAGCCACAGGTCTGAGTTGTGAAGCGGTTAAGAACAGAGGGTGTTTTTTTATCTTAGAGCTACAGATTCACTTTGGACTGTAGCGCCTCACGATGCTGCAGTGGATGTTAACGTCCTGTCTATCCCTCCAACCCTGCAGCAGGACAAAGGTCCACTCCTTCAGTCATAGCTCCTTTGATGTATAACAAAGATGGCATAAAAACCTATTAAATAAACATTGAAGCTAAAGTAAAAAGTCTGATGACAGTTTGTCATGACACTAGATTTACTGTTGATCAATGTTCAGCCAACCACTAAATGAATCTATGTGGCAGATGGTTGGGTTTCCACAAATACAGGGGAAACATAAGAGTCCCCACATTTGGGGCTCAAACCTGCATTTAAGGCTTGTGCACGCTCACTGGAGCATTCATCTTTCCACAACCACAAGCCTGAAGCTCTAGGCTTTACAGGCTTGTTGAGCTCATCTTGAATATGTCAATGTGTAAATGAAATGGAAAAAAAGGGATTCTGTACTAGATTATCTGGCATGGTTTTGTTAGGAATCAGCTATATGTTCAATGTGAAATTCTAACAGTGCATTTACCACTTTAATGCACAGGCAGCTATCTAGAGACACCACTAAGCGAAGTGAAATGTGATCCAGCCAGGACGCATAGGATGCTGGAAATGCTGAGGGACTTTGGCACGTGAAATTAATAAAATTTAATTTAGTGTCATCAAGAGGAAAGAAAAGACGAAAGAAAGAAAAATATTGAGGGTTCATAGTTTGCCTGTGGATATTTTGTTAGAACAAATCTTTGGAGAAGATAGAAGCCTTGGGAAGAAATTAGAAGCAGTCAAGATGTAAACTTTCCAAAAAAAAAGGAAAGCAGGGCAAAGAAATTTATTGCGTAATCTGTGATAGAAACACAATTAACACAAATATAAAATTAAAAATTTTAATTTTAATATCTAATTCCCCAGATGTTATCACAGAGAGAGAATATTTGATCCACGGGTTTCACAGTGTTCATTACCTGCCCACATGCTGTGTAGTAAGGTGTAATATTCACTTTTATTTGTATGCATATTAAATAAGGTAGGCCTATATATAAAACTGCCCGTTCAAACTAATAACAGCAACTAATGAGTAATTAAACATGTGAGTATGTAAATGTATGAATGTGGGTCTGTACCTGGACAATCTGGCGGGGTTGCACGGAGAGAGTGGGGAAGTTTCCTCGGCCGTGGATGGGGACAGCCTCCGCCAGGATCGAGTCCAAGCGCTGCACCTGATCCCAAGACAAGACGCAGAACCGCCGGCTCTGATCCGACGCATCACCGCAAGACATGGCGATGTTAACTTTCAGACCCCACCCCAAAATTACAAAAAAAGAGAAAATTTAAAAGAAAAAAAACCAAATCAGCAGAATGTGAATCAGTGATTCCTCCCAGCTCAGCTCTGTATCTTCAAAGCTCCTGTCTTAATATACAAGCCAGGTATTCCTGTGAGTGTCGGAGGTGAGCAGGTCCGGTTGTTAATCTTGAAGTGAAGAGTGGAAAAAGTTCGCTGAGTCTCAAGTGGTGGAGGTTGGAGTGGGATTAGCCGCTTCCTCCGGAGTGTGCCGCTAAAATCCGGTCAGTCTGCAAAGAATCGATTCATAAGGAAGGTCCAGAGGGTTTAAAGCAGGGCTCATTAGCATGAGCCCTGTGATTGGCTGCTGTGTTTGGTCATTTATTATGGACGCCCTGTCTGTAGGGAACACCCTTCATGTGACGCAGTTGACAGCCTCCTCCCCTCAGCTCTACTCATGGTGCATCCTGACAGGGTTTTCCCTGAAACAAGTCTCATGATCTACTGATCTTCAAATCTGCATGGCCTCAGCTGCAGCAATATTAGAAATTAGTAGGCTATATATTAATTTAATACTTGGCCATTTATATGCAATTGCAAGCAGATAGGTAAAAATTATTGATTACGGAGAGTACAGCTGTGCAAACACAACCTCCACTTTTACTCTCATGATGTATTTCTTTATTTACCAAGGGAATGTTTGCAGAGCATGCAGGATGTTTTTGCAGTAACGCCCTCCTTCACGATCATACACTTCATGATCATACAAGAAGCAAGAGAAGACCATTAGCACTCTTGAGCAAGCGAAATAGGTTAAAGGCCGTGCTATAGTAAGTTGTACAGAGGGAACTTCAACAGGAGCTACATGTGTTCTTCTAATCAATATTATCCAGAAAATTCACTCTGGCAACTTTCTAGTCACAAGCTCAGTTTACTAACCTCTAGGCCAGTCTTTCACAACCTTCTTGGCTTGTAAGCCGTTGAAACAAAGCAATACCAGTTGTATGTCTACTGGTTGTGAGCAGATCAACCAGAAAGTGGGGTTTTTTTTCTGTTTTTCTTTTTCATTTGAATCATTTACAGAGCCCTGGACAGGTAAAATTAACCCATACTTCACAAGGAAAATGACAAATAATAGAGGAACATCAGAATGAACATGGTTTTGTGTAGCATAACTATTTTTTTTTGCTTTTCCTGTTTTGTTGATCATTTCACAACATCATAAACATCAGCAAAAATACAAAAATAAATGGTCTGTTCCTTAGCAGTCGCTGCAGTACCTGTACTGTCTTACAAATATAAATTGTAAAACCTTAACCTCATGCCTTCATTGTCACAGACTTAACATAAAGAAGACATAAGGTATAGACGATAAAGGGTTGTGCCCTTAGTATCTTCAAACATAATTTGCTGTAGTTTCTTCCTCAGCTTTCTTATCCATTTACAAGCTACTTTAATAGATTCATCTTTGATTAAATACATCCAAATATATGATTTAAAACCATTTGAATTCCAGAGGCTGCTGAGACCGCTGCTGCTACTTTTACCCTGCTAAGCTAGGCTAGTTAGCTTTTAGCAGGAGTATATTTGGTTTTACTTTTTTTCTCCATTATGATTAGATTTAGCTACAACCTTATTTATGTAGCATAACAAACTCAAATATTAAGATGTCAAAAGATCAAAATACATTACAGCAAACAGGAAAAAGTGAGTAAATTATCTTTAGCTAAAGCTATGTCATCTGTATTAACTAGCAAGAGCGCAGACAATTTAGATTTTTTTTGCACATATTCACTCGTATCTTAGGCTTAGGAAAAATACTGTAAAATGTACAAGATAATACAAATGCATATGAGCCTCTAGTATCACTGTTTTGTTATTTAAAATATGTACAGCATGTATAGCCACAGCATCTGATGCATAAAACAGACCCCATTAATTATTCTGGAAATCCATCATCTCTTTCACTGAAACCCAGAAGCTGCTTGTCAGTCGTTGAGTATTTAAGCTACAATAGCAGTCTATTAAAACTGTAAAATGTTGCTTGCTAATTACACATTTTCATAGGTTCTTATCATTTTTAGTATATGCCTGTGTTTAAAGTGGAGAGCCGTTACCTTTGAATTGTTTGTTTATTCAGCCAATGGAAAATTAAAGCCTACAAGCCACACTAACAATCGTTCATTTAATTTGCTCATGATTGTGCAGGGGTTTATGAAAAGGCTCCGATAACCCGTGATGCCCTTTTCATTGTAGTTTTCCATTTACGTTTTCAGATAAAATGTTGCCACTTCTTTCAAGCCTGCCTCCTTATCTGCATTGTTTTTTATTTGTTTTGGTGCAGATGCAGAGACATTCCTCTAGTCTGAACAAAACATCTGTTGACTTTTTATGCTTAATACTGTGTATATTTGTCCACCTGCAAAGGGCTTTCACATACTAATACTGTAAACACATTGAACTGCAAAGCTGGTGAATCTATGATCTGTCAGATGCTGTCAATGTGTTCTGCTTTAATTATTCACTCTGATTTTCCAAAATCTTCCAGGGCTTATAGGAGTGAATTGCAGTCACATTGTGATTGTCTTTACGTCTTATCCTGCCCTGTTGTGTAACCTATTATGTGTTTAAATAAATATCCCTTAATGAAGGACCTCACACAATGGTAGACATTACTCATAATGGCAGATGCTACTCTTTCAGTGGTGTGAAGGCCATAAGGTTGTTGCAGTATGTAATTTGCCAGTGAACAATACAGGTGAAAACATCAGTAATTTCCTCTTTTAAAATGACCCAAATATGTCATCATGTATAAAATCCCCAGCTTCTCACGTCTGTCGACACAGCATGTTAGTGCACCTGTAAAATGTTTATAAGAGAGTGAAGTTCATGTCATGATTGACCTGTTGTGGGTTTTTAGTGATGCAGCAATAAAACACAGACAGACGGAAACACACGCTCTTACGCACTCAGGTACGCACATCATAATGTCCTCCCAACCATATGTGTGTGTGGTGCATGTGTGTTTGGTTCACACACTTCTCGACAACACACAGCTGGAGGTGGACAGTGTCTCCCAGGCCTCTGAGAGGTCAGGTCGTGGGCGTACCATGGATTTGGTCTCCACAGAAGATCACTTCAAATCCTTGTGATGTCAACATAATCCTGTTTCCATGGCAACAGCATCCGCGGTTGTCGGGCAGCGAGGCAGAGGCGTCTCCAGCTGAGGGCCCTGCCAGGGGCTGATGTGAGACATCTGCGTCATCCAACTATAAATAACCCACCATGTGGCAGCTGTGAATCCTGGGAGCAGAGCCAGCACTTACCTGAATGTGAAACACTTGGGGACGAGAGAACAATGACGGCAGATAAATGTCAATCTAATTGACATCCTCAGTTTCCCATGTCAGAGGGAGTCAATCGGATATAAAGTGAAGACATTCGTGCAGTGGAACAAAAACAATTAAGACATTGAAGACAACAACAAAGGAAAAAAACTCCTGCAATGTGTACACTGCTTATTATTCCCTGATTCAACTTCTGTTCATTCATGTCAGTGTTAGTGTATCCTCTGTTTATCCCTGAGTTGACATCCTGCTGGAGCCATGATAACTGAGACTGTGAGTCTTGTAGGCGCGGCGAGATAGCCAGTATTTAAACACACCTTAAACAAATGATGCATTATGCAGATGTATTTTCCAATCCTTGATTATGGTCAAACATTATGAAACAATATGGTAGTCTTCAGTACAACAATATTAAAGACCTTCAATGAAAGTTGGTTGAAGACATTCATGGGTTTTATTCCTTTGTATTTGTGCTCAGAGGCTGATGAAGCACATCAGACAGTTTCTTCTTTTTTTTTCTTTTTTTTGTCAAACATCTCTATGGGCAGTGACAAGAAGAGGAACAATGCTGTTGAGGAGGCTTCTCTCAAGTGCAGGGACATGAGCAGACGTCAGAACGTGTTGTAAAAGCGTGGCTGAAAATCGATGTTGCCAAACAACAAGCCGTGAAGTGTCACAATGATCAATTGTTCGAAGACAGATAATACTCCCTCTGCCACACTGGATGAGTTGTGCAGCTCGTTTTCTCACTCATCTGTCAGGGCTCCTACGATCTAAGTGAATTATTTCCCCAAAAAGACTTTCTTCATTCGACATTGAGCACATTCAGACTTGTTATACTAGAAGACCAAGCGTTTGCTATTATTAGACTGTGCATCATGTGTAACTTTGGACAGTGCTGCCATAGCTAAAATAGTGATGCAGCTGCTGCTATTACATTGCATGTCCGACTTAACATTGTGTGTTTGATTTTGAAGCAAGTTTGATTTTGTCAACGAATCAAACACATTTCTATAACAGTTGCTTTTCTGGCCCAGTTTGCCTTGGCAGCAGATGACCTGTCTACGCAGCCAGGTTGAAGTGACCAGTCAACCTGGACACCATAGGGCCAATCTGCGATAGAGGACGTGTGATAAGAGAGGTAAGTTTACTTTTCCGGATTGCTCCAGATGACAAATCTATGGGACAGTGGAACAAGGTTACGCAAGCAGCCGTGCTGCTGACGTCAGACTGCCTCCGCTGTCTGCTTGATTGATTACAGTAGTGCTTGGCAGAGCTGACCAGTGTGCACCTGGGAAATAAAAACACACCAAAAACACACTATAGATTCAAGTGGTATCACACATCTCCTCTCTGCTCGGTCCACATCTCTTGTGAAATGGAAAAATACTCAAATGTAACACACACTATGTGCTATTGATCTGATGTAAGCTTTGTTACTCTTGTTAGATTCAAATAAAATCATGACTTCTATTGATGAGTTTTGTAAACCAAACCTGATGTTAAGGGTATAATTAGACATAATACAGTATTTCCCAAAGATTAGAAGCATGTCAAAACTGGATTAAGTAATAAAAGCCAGAGTTGCAAATGGTTTTATGTTACAGAATCAATTCTGTTTTTTAAACTTGTTTTTACTGATTTTATGATGGTTTCTTTTCTCTTTTCTTTTTTTAAGTCACAAACCGTCAGCATCTATATGGACCAGATGGTCTGCAGTGCCATAGTTGTACCATATCAATGACAATATCTTTCGAGAAGAGAGCGTATTGCATAGTTGAAGTGCTCTGAAGCTCAATGGTCAAATATAGTGTTAGACTATGTATTATGTAAGGCTTGGCTCACTTTACCCTCTGAACGGGTGGAAAGACTGAAGGAGAAAAAACTTTGACTCAGGCTTAAGTTGTGCAGAATGTGGATGGCATTATAGAAAAAAAAGCTAATTTAACAGTACACGAGTGTTTGGAAACATGGATCTACAATATACAAATGTATACACCAAGGCAAGATAAGTAATTCCTTAAGAGAATGCAATGAAATCTCTAGTTTCCCAATAAATCAATTTCCCAGCTTATGTGATAAAAGGAGTCATGCACACATTTTCTCCTTTATCTATTTTTTTTTCTTTTCCTTAAATCCAAACTCAGATAAGCACATGGATATCTCAACACATGTGACTTACTCCTGCCTATATCGTCGTGTATGAGAGAGGAATGTATGGCCCTGGTAATAAAACACCCTCACCTTCTTCTGTATGTCTGTGACTTCCTAACTTGGACAGCTACTTTAACTGGAGCTTAAATCATGTTACGCAATCACCCCACACCCACCGCAATAGGATCTTTAGGGTCGCTGCTGCAAATTACCTTGTCAAATACTTTACAAAAAGAAAATAAACACCCAGTTTGCTTCACTAACCAGCTTTGGTGTTGGTAGATGAATGGATTCTGATTATTGATTATTCTCCAACAAACAAACACTACTAACGGCACCACAGGGACGTAGAAGCAAGATGACAGCTGCCTTCAATGTGCAGATACTGCTGAGTCACCAAATGTAACCATAATAAAAGCTTATAAAATAAACTTGTTCTGTCATTTTCTCAACACATGTGCCTGGTGTGGACATTGCATATTAAAAGCTACCACAAAGAGAACCGGCTGCTTCCACTTTCTGGAGCATTTACCAGAAGTGAGAGGGAACCCCTATTAGGCAGAGAGCTCTGATTTCATTCCCAGAAATCCTGCTCCTCACCCCCATCCAGTAGCCCAGCAAATAACTCAGCCTGAGGGGCGATAAAGAGTGTAACACACTGGAGAGCAATTGTGCCAATTCACTGGACACCTTTTGGGTTAAAGCACAGCAGAGGTATGGAGCACGCCCACCCCACCCCCCTGCCCCCACCCCTCAGAGACAATGTGTATATGGGTCAAGATGATTGACTTATGTAACAGATACCGTTGGACTGAAAACAGCAGCTCTCACACAGGTTAAAACCTCTGTCCTAACAAGAGACTAATAAAAATGTGTTCATGATCATCCAGATTTCTTAAATCCTCCCCCTGGAGGGATTATGGGATCGGGCAAAAGTGTATCCCATCATACCATGGCTCAGAGAGGGCCAGCTGGATGTTCCAAGAGCTTATGATCAGTGATTTGCAGGCATTTCCAAATTCATGCCAGGTGTTTGTGAATATCGACAACAAAACAAACCTTTGAACAAAAACAAACTCAGCTTGTTCGTTGTAGTTTGGAAGATTCCTGCGGGGTTTTCTGGTGATTTATGCAGTGCTGTAACTGGAAGCACGCAGGAGGCAGGCATGTTGCACACATGGCTGCCCGGAGATACGTATTGTAGTGCTATAAGCAGCGACTGGGGCTCAGACACTGCGCTCCATGTTTTAGATCAACAAATCACTCGACATTCACCTCACAGTCTCTCGCATTTCACTGTACATTTAAAAGCCCAGTGGCCTGTGTCTGAATATAGAACATCTTCTTATCTCGCTGCGTGTCTTTTGCTACCTTTTACATAACTTACTTTTAAGTAACATGGGTGAACATGATAAGCAATATGGAGCATTTAACCTGTGCTTGCCTCATAAAACTGTACTGTGGTCTTAGCTAAAAGTCAAACATGCTGAGAATATGCCTGGTCATGCCCTGTCAGTGACTCAACATGCACTATCTGTCCATCACCCTGTCCCATGCACCTCTTTCTCCCTCTGACTTTATTGTAGGTGATACATAAACTTGGGAAATGAACAAGTGTGTGAAGTTCACTGGCTTTTATTGACTAGTTATTGCACAACCATGTTCTGTAACTAACCATATACTTATCTCTTTTATATAGGCTACATATGTACATACATTTACTGTATATGTAAGGAAGTCCGCAAATCCCCAGGGAAAAATCCTGTATTAAAACAGACAAAACAGAATCATCATTATATATTATTATTATGATTCATTAACATGTAAGTCGCATTTTAATAGCTGCAAATTTTACCCATTTTATATAGTTTTGAGTGACTTTATTTACTGTATAACAATGTATTGGATCTTATGTGTTCATAAAAATCAGAATCTGCAGAGTAACTACAGCTGATGGAAACATATTAAACAATATAAAATATTCAAATATGTTAAACAATATTTACAGATTTTTTAAAAATGTAACTGCTCATAGTCAGCCTATCCAGATGATATCTTTTCAAATAAATGAAGATACAAATTGTTTTTCCTTAATCATTTTAGAAGGCCTGAGGATTAAAATAAACCTTTAAAAGGTAAAAAAGAAAAGAAGACAGACAGCACACTTGACCTCTTACTGGAAAATTTTAGTTGTCTAAAATGCATGCCACCTTACCCTTACATAGAGAAAAAAAGTTATTTAAAGGAGCTATTAGCAAGTTTTGTTACAGTTACATAGTCAGTGTTAGCATTAACAGCTGTTTGCTGTTACTTACCAGTCTAGAAGAAACGTTGTAAGTTCACCATCAAACTTCAGTCCTTTACTTGCCCAGAGCTGTATCCAGCAGTAGAAATAAGTATTTTCATTTGCTTCTATTTCTATCACTTCTGTTTTTTTAATAACGTTTGTATGCTAACCAGCTAGCTCAACATGATGCTGGTCAATCATGTTATGTCTTGTTTCATTGGATTGGTCATTGTGACTACCGGGACCAATCGTGGTGGGCCACCGCATCGGCTGGCCTTTTCGTGGTGCACTTGCCACATGCCACATTTGTGTCCAGGGCATGACTCCTCCGCCAGTAGATGTTCCTTTCATGTAGTTGCTGTTACATCACCACCGGTCTCTTGTCTGCAGAATTAATCTCATTCAAAACTCCACAAGGTTTGGCAGCAACAGAACAGTAAATTGGTCCTTCTTCTTCTCCAGGAAATGCTTAAATTGGTACTATCCAAATGCCATACAGAGCTGAATTTCTTTCCTTAGCCGACCATCATGTCACTGCTTTGGCCGATGCCCAAGACACTCACTTGTGCCTACATTTGGAGTGCGAGCATGCATGTGAGTGTGAGCAAATGGGTGCTGACCTAACGGCCACCGTTGTCGTTAATAAGAAGGGTTTTCTGAATGTTACATGTAGAACCTTTAAGTGTATTGATGCATTTCTGCCTGTTGCAGAAGTCAACAAATGTTTCTTTCATGTGATACATTGGAGGCAACGTGGAGACATAAAGCTCATTAACGGAGTTGTTAAAAAAGTTGTAAAAATTTGTCTGGTTGCAGCTTAAGAAAATAAACAGTGACATGTTATCTGCTGGTAGGTTAGCCTTAATATTATAAAAATGATCTGTCAGCAACCAAAGCATTTTCAGCGGATTGATATCACCATATTTAACAGTCTGCTGTGATAAGGTTTGACCCTGTGATACCTTGGTACACTAATCCAGCCCCATGGCACATATTCAGGTTTCCATGGGGAAATCTTTCCACCTCACCATGCGCAGCCAACGTTTTTCCACTGCAAGAACTGCGCATATCTCACGTCTTTTTACTTATCCGTTTATCTAATCTGTACTCTGAAAAAAAATGCAAATACTAAATGTTGCTGTTCAGCAGATATGGTATCTTGGAAAAGTGGAAATGATTTTTATGACTATTTGAGAGATATGAGGATGGGGGGGGGTCATAATCAAGGCCTATATATCAAGATCAAAAGTGTTACAATAGTAACAGCTGCTGCTGAGATACAGTGGATTAAATAACAAATGAATTAAATAATAAGCTAAAGAGTGCACTGAATTATCTCACTGACCATCACAACCTAAAACACCCTGTGCACTGTAAGCTATCCAGTAAGATCTGTAACCCTGCACTCACCAAATTGCATTTGGTCAACAAATCTAATACACAAACCAACCAAAAAATAACACTGACCTGGTCTATCATGAGCTCTATGTAGTAAAAGGCTTTTGGCTTTAGCACTCACCACCATGCCCAAACACACAGTTAATCGAGTCCACCCTTGTTACACCCAGAAAAATTCCCAGAAAAGCAGTACACAAACATATGGTTAAGTACTGACCAAACTCCACACACACACACACACACAAACATGCACACACACACACACACACACACACACACACACACACACACGCACGCACGCACGCAAGCACACACACACACACACACACACTCAACAGGTTGCCATGGACGTTCTATGAGGAAACCTTTATCTTTATTGCTTGTAGTGTCAGCTAACATGTAAAGAGTTGCAAAATTTTGCTCCACTTCGACCCTGTTTGTTAGGAGGTCAAACATCCCTTACATTTTTTTGTTGAGGAAATTTTATTTCATATATCCACCTTTAGGAAAGTATGCAAGAACTGTAGGTCATTTCGTTGTGTTATAGTTTCAACCTTTAGGATTCAGAAATTTTAACCACCATGTGCAGACTATACCCACAGGATTCAGTTGTTTTATGTTTCACTGGCAGAGGCAACAAACTATGCCTGCTGGCAGCTGTAGCCTCCTGGCAGCTGGTTCGTTCTGCTCAGCACAGGGTTAATTATATCCAGCTTCACTGCCCAGCACATAGAGACACACTTTTAGCTGTCCAAATCACAGCGGCAGTGATGCTCACAGCAGCCCTGACTGTGAGTCACCTGTTTTGTTCGCAGAGGTACTTCACTTTTGCTCCAGTCAGACCAGCGAGCGATGAGGAAAAGGCTTGTGAGAGCGTGACACACCGCTGCACACATGACAGCAGAGCCAAAAGTGGCTCGCTGAAGAGGAACGAGCATGATGAATCACAGAGTGGATGACAGCCGGAGGTAAATTGGTAGTGGGCTATTTCTTTGAAGAGCTGGAATTTATTAGTTTTAAGTGAAAGAGATGGCTTTCCCTGTCGTCCGGTTACTGCATGTTCCTCCATGTGTTTCCGAGAAAAAAGAAGGAGTCAGCCAAAAGAAAGTGCCACATTAGACAATGAAGTTTTGTTCTGATTGATTATGTATAATGGCCACAAATCTGCTGAAAAGAGAGACGTAGAACCAGTAAAGCTCAGCCCTTATTCATCACCCTCTGTCTGATCTAATCCTGTTTCTCGAGTAAAATAAAGTCACCTTGGTTCCATTAAAGTACATCCTCTCATTTTGAAAACCGGTAGTAAAGCAAAGCCTCTCATCCCCCTCTGACTGGGTGGCCTTCTCTGTCTCAGTGCCACACCAGTTGGGGTTAAAGAGCATGACACACTCCAGCAGGCGAATAATCACCCGCAGCCAACAAGGATTCAAATAATCCACATCTCAGCACTGCTGACAAATAAACCCAGTACACACTGAAGACCTGGTACCTTCACTGCTGTTGTTAAATTAAACTCATCCTCAGACTTCTCTTCTACTGCGAACAATGTTTAGTGCTCTAGGCGATTGTGGATGATTGTGGCTAAAATGCAACACAGATGCTGCGGCAGTGATGCTTTGGCTCTTTCCTCCTGCGAGACACTGAGCCAAAAGTTTGACCATCTGTTTCATGTTAGCTTAAGATATACAGGTTGCTATACTGTCATGCCTAGGCAAGGACTCTTTTGAAGTCAAATGAGGTAATAGAGACATTAAAAGATTTTAGAAATCCATTAAGGTTATCAAATTTCACAACAAGGGGTCTGAGCCTTGCAAGCATCAGCCACAAGTTTATGTTTTCAGTCTTTTTCTGCCTGAATTACCTGCCAAAGTGAATACCAAAAATGTAAGGATCATAACAATGTGTTTATACATTCTTACAAAGTGAAAAGTGAGCTGAAATTGCCTACAAATTTTTCACAATTTCTAAGCTACTTCATAAGACATAAGACAACACATGCTGTTATACATTTTTACATAAACTCAAAAGCATCCTCTTTGAAAGCTGAAAAACACCAGCGACACAGGAGACACCAGCTGCCATATGCAGACACCCCTTCAAAGAAAAAGAATTGATTTTCGGATGACCTTAAAGCAACATTCTCACTTTTCTGCACACACAAGTGACAGCTGAAGTGCAGGCAGACTCCAGCATCAGCTGCCATGGTCCATCCTCTGTGATCACTGGCCCCACAGGCTATTTTTTCCCAGTTTTCAATTTGAATAATTATGGGAAAATCTACTGCTTAAAAAGTATAACCCTGGGCACAGAATAAACAGGTTGTAGGCAATGCCAAGAAAACAATTTGCCACACTCTGAAAGATGATATTCCATTTCGAATGGCTATTTACAAGGGGGGAACGGGAGAGAAAATCTGTAAACTGCAGGTCAAAAGACTCTTATTTGATGGAAGTGCATCTGAGGGCAGGTAGCAGATGATCATATCTGTTTTTACAGTCTTTTACAGACTTTTTGCCTTCTGGTGATCAGCAGTATACTGTACAAGACCTGGGTTTTGGACCTAGACACTGTGGTAATGATGGCTAATACATTTTTTTTAAAACTGAAAGATTATTACCAAAATATCTTGTTGTAACTCTTTATCGCACATAGATATCATGAAACCATCTTTCAGTCAGCTGCTGGCCACAGTTTGTGTATTTGGTGAACACACATCACGCTGACCCCATTCATGACTGGATGCTTGCCTGTCTGAGCACATGTGGCCGACATGCACCTCCACATTGTTTCCATTTGGGAGCTATCAGAAAGAATGAACCCGATAACCACTGATTTTCTGTTTATGTACCATACTTTGACATGGGTCTGTTTAACATCACAGTAGTTTCTATAAAGTGAACACAGGGTTTTGCTAGGCAGTCAGAAAGCCTTCACATGGTAAGGCTGTATTTTTAATTGTGTAAATTTGAGACAAATCAGTTTTGAGAGAAAGAAGAGACAAAAAACAGTAGAAGTCAACAAAACTGATCATTTTTATTGACCTAATGTTACAGGTCCACTGCCACATCCTACAAAATGCAAACAAGTTTGTTCATACAAGCACTGCTTGTAATTGTCTCTACACAAACTATGGATCTTGATGCAGACTGATAAATGAACGACCCACTGACTATGGCAAAGTGGTTCTTCACAGACTCACAACCTATGTACAGCTTCAACACTCAATTACAAAAAGAAAGAATAAATAAAACATCACAAGGCCTTTCTTCTAATGGTTTTCAAGTTACTAAATTGTTCTCCGGCAAGCCTGCAATCCTTATTCACATCCTGCCCCCTAGTGGCACAAACTAACTCCTAACCCTCACAAGAAACTGTACTCCACCATCACAGACAGGGGGTTAAGTTTCATGCTGTAAGAGCAGTTAAAGGTCACAGCCATGAAAATGACAGCTTGCCCTGCACGAGAAGAGGCCTCATCAACATTCCTAAAACATTACGCTGCTTGAAACAGTCGAACGTCAGGCCTGTGCTCCAACCGCCGACACACTTGTGACAGGTAACATACTGTTGATGTGCCCTGAAGCAAAGAAAAAGCAGATGCTCACTCAGACTGAAAGCGTTCCAGGAGACCACATAAATAGGAAACAGCATTTCAGCGATGAATACTCCAATCCAAGCCCTGATAGGCAGCAGCAGCAAATATGAGTTTGATTTAAATACTTGGTTTTAACATCCAACACATTTGATAAAGCAACAAAGTGGACATTATACAGTTATGTATAATTATGTATAAATGCTACACAATTTAGTCATTCAGTATCCAGTCACACCTGAATAAATCTGAAATATTTGCCATTTAGCTTAAAAGCATCTGATGTACAAGACATGCAGAACTGATTAGAAAAAACTGAAAAAAAGCTTTTATACGCATACAATAAAAATAAAACAAAAACTGCACCTCCTCCTCTCCCTTCAAAAAGTGATTATTCATGTATCTAAAAACAGTCAAACTGGATCCACCCAATGACACTGGGCTGATGTAGACCTGGGTGACAGGATATGATCAGACGTGACATAAGGCTAACTCTTGAACTGATCATCCTGAAATGGCTCACTATCCAGAGCATGCCATTTCAGTAAGATCTTTTGTTTCTGTACTTCTTGCATCCACAGTCAAACGTTAAGTTTTCCCAGATTTAAAGACCTGTTTGCATAAGATATTAACAGGAACTTAAACACTGCGGCTGTGATGTATGGCTTGAGGTTCTGTGGAAGGTGTGGAGGCATGTTCTGGGTATCTTTAATAAAAAGGTGTTTAAAAAAATATTTCTATATTGTGCTTCCAAGTGTTACTAAGATTTACCTCCATCCTGAAGGACACATACAGTAGTACATTGTTGATTTAACTCACAGAACAGGTAATGCTTAATCAAATCATAATGACATCTTGAGAAACCAAATGGCAACACGCTTCATGACCACCACTGTAAAAAAAAAGTCAGTCAAATTCATTGCCAATGATACAGAGCAGCGGAATAAGTCCACTATGACTCCTTCTGTTCTCCTATGGTTACTGGGTGCGCACTCAGGATAGAGGAATAAAGCCAATGTCGGGTGCATCGCCCAGAATCAAGCTGGCCCGGCTCAGCGACGGCGAGGGAGAAGCCAGACGGAAGGCTGGGTTGATGGAGTGCAGCGAGTCCCTCTTGCTGCTTCTGCTGAACACAGGGCAAGGAGCGGCCACGGGCTGGCGGTCGTGCTGTTGTGAGCAGCCAGTGGAGGGTGAAGGCTCTGAGGAAGGTGCCGGCGTGCTGAAAACTTCCGGGCCAAGTGGGGTGGTCTTTGGGGTGCAAGGGGGACACAGGCCATGAAAGTCGGAGGAGTTAACCATCCTCTCCAGCACGTCCTTGGTGCTCTGAGTGCACTGTGTGCAGAGGAGAAAACAGAGAAGTCAGGAAAAAATGTTGCAACATCATGGGTTTACGTTATGAAAGGCCAAGCTGCAATGACAAAACAGTAAGACGGACATGTACAGAAAAATCTGAATGTGATTTAAAGGATTAGTTTGGAGCTCATCAAGCACAATGGAAGCAGTGATTGCACAAATGACAGCACTGTCAAAAGATTCAAATGAAGAAGCATGGAGGAAGTGAGTTAGATGCAGACAATGCAATTAGAAGGCAACCATATTAAACAAGGGTAAAGAAAGATTTTGATGTGTGTGGTGACACTGCTTCTTCCTGTGTTTCTTCTGGCTTTGATCAGAGTAGAAAGGGAGGTAGTTTATACAGACTTGTATTTGTTTGCATCACCATACATGCACAATAAAGCCCCAGATAAATGAGAAAAACATGTCATCTATCTACAGAGAAGACAAAGAGAAAAAATCATCAGCCCTCAAACACGAACTCCATCCAGCACTGAGTGAGTGAGCAAATGTTAATGAGAGAATGAATGAATGGTAGTGAAGCATGCACATTCAAATAAGACAGTGCACCCATCCACACCATCACTACAAACCAATCACAAAATCTGCCCTGACTGCATTTGGCTTTATGCAAAAAATAAAATAACTTAGAAAAGAAATAACTGTTAAGATGACAGCAACTCCAAACCTAAACGGGTACAATATGAAAAATGAGACAATGAATGGCAAGTGAAGAGATGTTGTGATTGGTTTAACGTTCAACCCTACTCTTACCATCAACCGTCTACATGCAGCAGTGCCCTTCAGGCTGTGCAGGAAAAAGCAAAATCCTGACAGTTCTCCTCCTAGCAGGGTGGAATGGATACAGTACAACACTGAGTGTCAAATCTTTCATCCAGCGATTAATACAAATGCTCATAATAAATAAATCCAACTGTTCGCTAACTTATAAGTATTGAAATAAAAAGTTTAACCTCAGAAAATACAACTTTTTCCAAACATCTTAAAACCTGCAGTCAGGCACATGAAGACTTGATAAAATGAAAAGACAAAGTAAACTTAAAACAGAGACCAAAATCCCAAAATACAAAAATAATGTTTATTTAACACATAAAAAAACACTTGTTATACTTTTTAGGTAAATAAAAGATGCACGCACAAATAGAAGTAAAAGTAGATTTTAGAAAGCTAATAATATACCTAAGATATTTGATATGTTGACAATATTGAGACAAATGTATTCAAGGCATGTGACAAATGATCTGTGATAAAGTGCTGATGAATCCAATACAAAATCTGATCTGATACCATTTGCATGTCCTACTTAAAAAGTCCTTTGTGTGCATAAACCTTCACCACAACATACAAGCAAACTGAGAAGTACAATAACAGAGAGGTAGATACAGCAACATGTTGAATTCCTACAAGTGTAAGCAGACATAAACACAAACTCAAATTTCAAAAGGTGCGACAATTAACGTGTTTACCGTCAACACAAAATGACCATAACATATCTGCAGCAGTCTGACAGGGGAACTCAGCAACTCAACAATGACTTAAAGAAATGGTTAAATGTTTGGCTGTTAAAACTCTCTGCCCACTTTCGTGCTGTTTTTAACTGCTCAGTGATGCCAAACAGTGTTACAAGTGGCTTCCAAGACATTTTGTTCCACAGCTAAAAGAATATATGACACAGCAGTATTACTTCAGCATGCTGCATGGTGATAAATTACCTCTTCAGCAGCTCGCATGCCAGCTATAATTAGCTACCTCAATCATTTCTACTGTGAATATTTGGCTTTATATTATGTCCGTCTCAAACCATCGTAAGCTGAGCCCTAGTAATGTTGTTCAAATGCAAACATAGACTACTTAATGGGCCATTCGCTATAACAAATCCACAATCTTTTCTTTCTGTTTGTATAGACAAAACATGTAAAATGTGTGACTTTCATGACAAAGATGCAAAGTACCGCATGTCAGCAACTCTACTTGAGGTGCTGAATCTGGAGGTCTGGAGGATGAAGGAGTGGAAACACAGACTGTGGAGAAGGCACAGAGGGGGGCAGGCTAACAACAACACAGGAGCTATGGGACAGTCAGGACTTGGGAGGGACCACAAGCTGGTTCATCCTACCATGTGCGTGTCATTCTTGGCCGCAAAGAGTGGCAGCTCTATCTCCGAGGCAGAAGCAGCAGGGATCGCCTCATCAGGAGGCAGGAAGCCTCTTCTGTCAATCAGACTAGAGAACAGAAGAGAAGATTATATTATGATGCATTTAAACGTGAACTCTACCTGCACTGTGACCAATGCTATTATCAAGGAACTGTTCATGAAGTGTTTTCACTGATACTGAGTAGAGGAAAGGTTTGTAGAGCTGTTAACATGGTGAGAGGCAGGCTGAACTGCAGAGTAACTAAAAGAAAAATGTGTGTAGGGATGATAAGGACTCCTGACATCATCACTCACCTCGGGGGCATGGGGCCACATAACGTCACACAGCAGTTAGTTATGATGCTGTTGTAACTGTACGGATTCCCAGACTCCTCTGCACCCCTTTTACTTGACCAGGAACCCTTTATCTGCACAGTAAACAAAGAGGGTATGCTGTCAGTTATCGGATAAAGTCTATTAATGAATTGAACGGTGTCATATATTTAATACTTACATCTTCATTTGTTGTGAGGTTGGAGGCTACTAAATATGTATGGAAGCCTGAGAGTCCCAGTATAGACCAGATGGAGAAGAAACAAATCACCAGCTCCACCACAGTAAGCGAGGAAGAGTCAAGGCATGATTACATCATCATTATCAATTGTTACTTAGGACAGGTGACAATGAGAGCAACATGACTAACATCTATGACAATGGTGAATATGTGTTGAAGTTGTTTCCCTCTCACCATTACACAGAGAATTCAAATTCATGGAGATAACTAGCCATATTTTACACTGTGGTGGGGCTGCTTTTTCTTTGCTTAAGTTAGCTTATGCCTCTACGTTATGACTTACTAAAATAGAAGTAGTTATGTAATGGTGTCATTTATTTAGACGTAGCATAGAATCAAGTACTTGCAAATATATAAACGTCACATAACACGTGTGCTTATAATATGAACTCTTCACATTTTGACAAACCATTTTTAATATCAGAACATTAGATATAAATGAAAATAGAATTACTCAAGTAAAATGCAAGTACCTCAAAACTGTATTCAAGGGCAACACTTGAGTAAGCATACGTTACATTCTACAACTGCAAATTTGTCATGCAGATGTAAACAAAAGGCTGTCCCACCATCATACTGTTGCTACTTTGAATCATTTATCTTTCATTCCTACCTTCCAGTCAGAAACTCATTGGTTTACATTTGTTTCAGCTTGTTTAAGATATACTGTATATAATCCATCACAGTGAACATGTCGTAAATTATGTTATTTATAAATTGGCTAAAAATGCTGTTATGACCTTTAATGCTTATGGTCACAGAGGATGCACAAAGTTTTAAATTCCAATATGAAAATGATGCAATAAGTTTCTAAAAAAAATAATCTAAAAATCACCTGCTCTATGAGATAAGTAATGGAAAAAAACAATCTTCGCACAAAGACTCCAACAGGAAGACATAATGTCATGCTCATCATGCACATCATTAGGAAATTAACCAACCCCCTGTCTGTGAATAACAACTCAAACCACTGTGTAGTCATGCCGTCTATATCTGTCTAGTCACTGACATCATCACACAAGGACATGAGGCAGCAAACCTACTACTGGAAAGCCATCTGCCTAAAAGCACTGCTTTGCTGGATGCTAACTCTCTGATCCTATTAAGCGTGGGCTTAGGCTGAGGAGGAGTGGGAAATGCCTTGTCAACAGTGTAACTTGTGTTTGTTGTTGGCAGGAAATAAACTAATTCAAAAAGATCTCATCTATCTCATAAACAGGTTGACTACATGAAAATTTGGTATGTACAAAGGATATCTGGCAGGGCTCTCTTGAATGGCTTGAACGAGGCTTTTAACTACTTGAGAACCTGGAGGGAAAAAAAGGACATATTTCAATAAAGTGGTTCTTGATAACATGACATGAACATCATACAACTACTGAGTGATATCTGTGACTATTTGCAGAGTGAGAATACTTACGTAGAGTAATGTGTGTGATGACACAGCCAAATATGAAAGATGTCAGAAATGACAGAGAGATGATGAAGCTGTAGAAAAAGCGGTAATTGCGTTTGCCAACGCAGTTCCCCACCCATGGGCAGTGGTGATCAAATCGTTCTGAGGGTGAGAAAGCAGTAAACATACCAAAGATTCAAGGCAAGTTTTATAGTACAACAGCAGTAAGCCTCAATATCTAACACACTGTACTGTATATTAAATTATTCATATCAGTGAAGCTGACGAAAAAGACAAGAGGTCCCCTAAGCCAGTCTACAAGACTGCGATCAGGGTGGATCCAGGCATAATTGCTCTGTATTGGCTACTGTATATGGCCACTTAATTATGTATACCTGTACAATTTAATGTCATGCAATACAACTGTTCTATCCACTTTGTTTAATTTTATGATGGCCACTCAGTTTTAGTGGACAATGTCATAGAGGTGTTATTCAATTATATGTTTTAACATCTACATTATAAACAGAGGTGATGTTGTACTGGACTGCGTTACATTGAGAGGTGCAACAACAACTATGACCTCAATAAAAAGGATGTAATTGGATTCACACATTTCTGATGTCACCAAAAGCTGAACACTATGAACTTTGGTAAAGCTAGAATTTATGGCAGAGCTGTTGTACTGGATTCCATCAGTTTATTCACATGTGCCTAATAAAGTGGCCACTACAGTACTTTTAAAAGGCAATCATTCCAGAGTGACAGGATATTAAGTTCCTCTTGGCAATGGTAATAAGTTTTTAGGTATAATTAGAGTAGTTGGAATAAGTGGTAACTTTATAACGCATCCTTACCCACACAGTTGTCACACAGGCTGCAGTGGGAGGTCCGAGGGGGGCGGAACATTTTACAAGTGAAGCAGTATTTGAGTTTTACCACCTGCTGGTTGATGAGGATCTCCTTGGTACGCGGAGGGGGGCGATATGTAGAGGATCCTGAGGTATCTTGAAATGGAAAAGTACAAGTAGAAAGACTCACTAAGACTTGAACATTTGATACATACAGTTCACCCAAAAAGCAATCAAAAGTTATAATAAATGTCACATAAACACAAACAAACCTATGTCTGGCTTTTGTGCTCTTCAGTCATGATAGTTAGAATAAGCTGCTTAGGTGTTGGTCTACAGTTCAAAGACAAACACGTCCCTCGGAGATCCCCCATATGGCAAAGCTCCTTTACCCCATCTGTCCCACAGAAAGCATGCAATTCCAGGATGTGCCTTACCTATCTGTTTCTCTATGTCGGCAGCTTCATCTGGGGTGGCCCTAGGAAGGATGCCTGGGTCTGTAAAGCTGGTTCTCAGCAGGGAGATGACCACAAACACAAAAAGCATCCCACCAATCACAGGTATGAAGATGGTCAGATGCTCCACCAGAAATGGGCAACTGTAAAAGAAGGAGATGTGCTCTTTTCAGTCAAAATCAACTTTACTCCTCCAGCATATTGTCACGATACTCCATTTAAAGCAAATGTGATAAAGCTAGATTCAGGGCCACCCTCCACATCACGTTAGCAAGAACCTTCAAAGTTGACTTACAAAGGGTCATTTGTAGTTACTCACTCGAATGCAAAGAAAAGGCCACAAGTGACAACAATAAGGCCCAGTGTCAGAGGAAGGACACCGCTCTGTCTGGCCAGCATGATCCGTCCATCGCAGAAAAACCTGTTCTTTCCTGGGAACACTTCCCATTTCCTCCGCGGCCGCTGCTCTTTCTTTTCGAGGTGGTTCTGTGCCGACGAGGGCGACACCGACAGCGCCCGGGGGTCGATCTGCTGGTACTCGCAGTTCTTCATCATGTAAACAGTATCCACACGGCTCGGAGGTAGCTAAAGACACACACTGAACTCGCTTTTTCTCGACGCGCTTTCGAGAGACAGTGCTCTCAAGATTCAGTCATTGTACATTTATATTTTCCCGTTCGGTTAGCGTTCAGTTGCCCATCCTGAAAGCTAACGCCAGCTAGCTAGCGTACCAGCACAGGCATTCTTCTCCGTAGTTGAGTTTAACGAGCTGGATCAATTCCCGAGTTGACTCAAGGTTAACTACCATCTTGGGTAGTTAAATTAAAGCCTCGCAGAAATATTAGTGCTCATTTCGGTAAATTGTCTCGCCTTTTGTTAAGATTGCAACACAAGCAGACAGACAGGCTTTCGGGCAGTTCACGTTTCCTTTTTTTCTCTTCCCGTCAACCGATGTACGTCACGTCGTGAACGTTGACGTATCTCCGCTGATTTGTAAAGACACAAACACATCAGGTATGGGAGGAGATGATTTGTAGATCAGCGGCAAACAGCAGCGCCCGCACAGGGATAATCTTTGGATTGGCATAGGCAGCTCGAGGTATGTGCTTTCCCACATTGTTTAATGAAAGCCCATATAGATAATACACCAATTCGTTGCAAACAATCAAAATAAGCTCATGTTGTTGTTCAGTTGCTGGCCTTCAGTATCATGGGAGAGATTTTTCTATGTACACATAGTGGATATTTTATAGGCTGATGAGAGTATTTTACAAACCCTTCGGGACTCCAGAATTCCTAGGTAATTTGATTAACTCATAAATTATTCTCACTGGTTTGGAGCCGGTGTGATACTGGGTACTGCATACTGATAAACTCCACTACCGAGGAAACTTTCTTTTTTCATAGTTGTAGAGTCATCTAAAATTCAGTTTCATCATTCTTAAATGATTGATCTTAAAGTAGCAGTTCTGCTGACCTCCATCCTGTGTGCTAAGCATGGCAGGGATTAGGAAAAGCATTACATCATTGACTTCTCTGGCTTTTTATTTGTTTATTCATTTAATTATTTTAGGTTTGATGGAAGAGCTCATTTTGAGAATTCTATGACATTTACCTGTTAACTATAGTTGAGATGTTTCAGGAAGAGTAGGTTCAGCTCCTTCTGTCCACATGTCAAAGTGTGCTTTTGCAAGACACTGAATCCCAAATATTTTCCTATAGTGAGGACATCACTTTGCACAGTAGCTTGCTGCCATCATTGTGTGAGTGTGTGTGAATCAGTGAATGAGAGGCAAACTGTAGGGCACCATCAATACTGTAAAACCCTGTACAAATGCAATCCATTCATAGGACAAGGAACACTTTGTATACTTTCTGCAGACAGTCGGATTTGTCAATCTGGGATTTGTTTGTCTCACACTGAGGTTGCAATCTTTGTAAGCATGTGACCTTGGCAAATAAATGGTGATCCCTGCAAACACATACCACTGAAATCTGATCAGCTCTTTCTCAATTCCCATAGTCATCTTTTGTTTATGACAATTAGTAAAAGCTGGTTGCTCGCAGTATTCTATTCCACATTTAGATCATTTGAACAAGTGAACTAGTAATGAGTCCTTGGGTGTTTGTGCTCTGTGTGCATGTCAACTGTCACATTATGCAGTCTTTTCAACCCTGTTATGGCACTTTTGGAACTCATAAGTGGGGAAGAGGAAGAAGTGTTCATCTGTTTAATTTGTTTGTTAAATTTATAGCAGAAGAATTTATTAGACTCAATTTAAGGGACGTGAAAGAAGAGAAATAGAGAAATACCTTGTGAGGTTACTGTTCCAGTTCATTTTTCTTTTTCATACTGAATCTGCTGTAAGAAATCTTGGATTAATAACATGTTCAGAAACTGTGTACAGTACAAACAGCCAAGAGGTCCAGTTAAAATGGTGATTTGGTGTTTTTAGTACAGATTTGCATCATAGAAATACTCTTTTGATGTTAGGGGCACCAAATTGTTTCATGTGTAACAGCAACCTCTGCTGGTTTCAAAGAGATGCCTGCAAGTATCATGAGGGGTAACTCTAGACTTGACAAGTTAGTGCCAGTTACAGTGCAGTAAAGGATCTGATTGGTAAGTAAACCACTAAAGAACACAAAACTGTTTACATACATTGTAGAGACAGAAAGAGATAGAGAGAGAAAGAGAGAGATATGGTTTTGTGTGTGAAAAATCAACACGCATCACATATACCTATGTTTAAATTCATTCTTGTAGAGATTTATCACATTTAGTTTAATTTTAAATTCAAGGCTAACTTTCCAGTGCAACTTCGGCAACAAATGTTCTTCACAGCAAAACACATACGTGTCAGATTCATGTTTTGAGAAAGACAAATTGCGTTTACATGGAAATAAAACTAAAGTGGGAAACCTTTTACAGCAACAAAATCTTTATTTTTTTTTATCCACATCCAAAAGTCCCAAACTATAACTTGGAATAATTTTTCCCAACATGCAGTGCAACATTTAACTGAGTAATTAAAATCTGAATGATTCAACAAGTACTCATCATAAAATAAAGAGGGGTTTTTTTTTGTTTTTTTTTTACAACCCAAGTGTTCGGTAAAGTTTCAGGTATATTGTACATTTCAGTTTATTCTCAAACAACTACAAACACATTTGACTAAGTTGTGCAAATCAGATTTGTTGACTACTACATGAATAAATCTGCATCAAAAATGTAATAATGTCAACAGGTTCTATGTAGAACTGGGAGACATTATCAAAATATCAGGCAAAGCATTATTTATTTTTTTGTACTTTTCTTTGCTTTGGTTTTGTTTTCACCAAAAATAAAATAAAATCATTTTGTTTTGTTTTTCTAAATAAATGGGACTTTGAAACATTTTGTATTCATGTATTATTCAATTTTCATGTCAATCTCTTTGTAATGCAATACTACAATTAACAATTTAACAATTACAGGCAGAAAAAATGACTATGGATGATGATGTACTGCAAAAACACATATGTGGATTCATATGACTTAAAATATGATAAATCGCCCAGTCCTACATAGAAATATTGCATTTAAAGCTCAGAGTAATGTCTAAAGTCAAGTCCATGGCAAGAAGTTACAATGCAGTGCGAGTCCCAGCACCCAGTAAGAGACAAAGTATCCCAGGATGCTCTGTGTGGTTGGTGAACAGGTTTTGAAATGTGGCAGCAGTGCAATGATAGGGTTTTGAGGTGTGTGCTTGCATCCATTTCTGGAATGTGTCTGTAGTTGTACGTTGGGGTTTGATGTTTTCCTTCGATGAAGAAGGGGCTCATTGAGGAGGAGAAGATGAGCACTTATCCAGAACGGCACAGGAGACGAGGAAGCCATGAATCTGGTTAGAACCTAGAAATGCAGAGTAAAATGAATGGGGATGAATGGAAATCAATAGTTGCTCCTCACAACCAGACAGTTTAAACGTTCCTCAAGAAGGTGTTTATATGATTTACTTACCTGCACATGCATGCACAATGTTCCAAACACCAGGAGGACTGTTGAATGTACAACATACACAAACACCCTTGGGTTGAAGAATCCTGGTGTGGGTTTGTCAAGCCCTTTAGTTGCACTTGTCTCCCAAAGTCCAAGTCTCAGACAAAGTTCTGAATTAGCTTGAAAATATGCATAAGCTGCCATTATGCCAAGGGTAGCCATAGGTAGAGCCAGAATAAAGTTCGGTATCTGCTTCAGCTCAAAGTAACGGAGGAAGCCCACGTCCCAATACACGTCCTGGATATGAGAATAAAGTAGGGGCAAGGGTCTCATGCACCAGAGGGGTGGTGGACCATTTTCATCTGGAACCCGGTAGCCCTTCCGTTCAGCCAGCGACAGAAGAGCAGGATGGATCCGCTCCAGGGAGACGGACGGTGTGCAAAACGTCCTATACCCATAGTACTGGAAAGCACAAAAGGGAAGGGCAATAATTGCAGTTCCCAAGAGAGAGGTGAGCAGGAGTCGAATGATGGCCCAAATGTAGTGGAAGACTTTAATGTGGCCTTTAGTCGTTGTACGATAAACACGAATCTGAGAAATGGCATGGAGCGATGGAAGATACAGTAGAAATCCTATGTTGACAAGTCCATTGGATCGTGCTGCAGTGGCTATACTGAGGGCCAAGCAGGCTCGGAAGGTGAATCCTTTCTCCAGGAGGAACAGACCACCAAAAGTGAGGGCAGCAAACAGGCTCTCCGAGTATCCAGCAGTCATGAAAACATTGGCTGGTGTGATGCAGTAGAGAAGGCTGGAGAGCAGAGCAAGACGTCTGTCCTGCAGGACTATTCTACTAAGTGCGTGCAAGGCGACCACACTCAGCAGGAAGAGGGCACTGTTCCCCAGAGCAACGGCCACCAACAGACGCCCCCGCACACTCAGCCAGCCGCTCAGGGGCCACAGCAGTGTCTCTGCCAAGCCACGGAGTACTACAGGGTAGAGGGGGAAAAAAGCAAAGTTGTGCTCATACAGGTATCCTCTCTCAGCAATGAAGAGGAAGTGCTCTGCATCCCAGTGAGAAAGACCACCCAATAACCACTCCACTGCAGAGTCCAAGTACAGAGGCTCTTCTGTCCGCGGGGGCCTGAATGCATCAGCTTCATGGTCAGGGATGGCAGCATTCAAGACAGCCTGAGGAGAAACATGTTATATTATTAAAATAAACCCTGTCACCGTAAGCAGAGTTTTGCAGTATAGACAAACAAGACACACACAGGTGTACAGTCACGTTGTCTGTGACTTACTTATCTCATACAGTATGTTTTCCCCTGAGTGCTTTTCATTAGATACCACATACAGAAACATGTAAATGCCAAGACGAGATGACTTAAACATTCGCGGGAAATGAAGCTTAAATGACGTTGTAGCTACAAAGAAGTAAGCAAATTGTATATTATCCAACTTGTCCAAAGCTTACCTGCAAGAAGAGCGAGAGGCCCCTGGTGACTGTGGCAAACTCCAGAACTGCTCTGACATCCATGGTCATTGATGTGACGAACAAAATCTGAGAAAGCCGGTTATGACAGGCCTGAGCATTGTCGCTGCTACGAGGCAGTCACCGCTGGATTCGTCATAATTTCTATTAAACATAGCTAGCAGGGAAAAACCATTCAGCAAAATGAGATTCTGCGAGTATCTAGTTATCATTGGTCTGACAAATTTAGTTGAGGGTAAACACGGATTTTATTACGTAGCCACCCGTCGTCTAGCAGCATTTGTTTTCGCTCAGGTGCGATCTTTGTCTCCACATCCTCTCCTCCTGCAGTGGTCTGACTCGTTTTGACTGGCACTTTTCGCTTCCGGTGCAACTGCAAAATCCATTTCAAAATAAAAGCTCGTGAGCCAAGACGAAGACAATCCTTGTGTCGTTTCTCCTGCATGCACAATGAAGACATTTATTTTTGTAAAAGCTGTATGCGTTGTAGCAAAAAAAAAAAAAATCAGAATGATAGTTTGGCTTCTTCTTCAATTCCTAACCTGCTTTGATCACATTGTAACGCTGTACGTACAATGACGGGCGTAAGTATTTTTTCCTCTCCAGCAGGCGGAGCTGCAGTCTCATGGACTGTTTTTTTTGGTGCAAGTATATTATTCTTCTTTCAAAAATGAAGTTTTGTTTCCATTTCTTTAGTGTATTAAGTTTGAGTGGATCTGAGTTAAGATCACTTCCTAATTCACATGCCTGTCAGAAATCTCATAAATGTGAAATTGTTTTGTTGTTTTTATGTTTGTTTATCTGATAAATGTATATTTTGATTGAAAATGTATATGAAATGGTTTCTAAGTGGTTTATTTCTGTTTGACCCCTGATGGAAGTGTAAGCCAAAATGTTCAAAATTGATGTTGTGTAATATTGTTTGAATAAATAAGAGTATTCATACAAACAAAGCTTGTGTGCAGTCTTCCTCCTTCAAGCTTTATAAGTTAGTGAAATGACTGAGGCTGAAGTGCTTTTCTTACACTTGTGCAGTTTACTGAAACACAGAAACTGTAATAGGGTTAATACAAACCCAGTGAATTTCATATTAATGGATGAGTCAGCCAAGAGGGACCATGTTTCCTGAGCACAGAGGTGAGGACACTTATTTCTAAAATTCTTTTGGAGCTCAATTCGTGTGAACTCTCACATTTGTTTGTTGATTTGTTTGTCCAGAAGAGGTAATTATTCCAGAAGAACAAAACCATCAAACAGCTTACGAAGATTTAATGTACATTTATTCTTACCACGTGGAACATATAGTATAAAGATTTCATACTGAATAAATGATATTCATTGAGCCAAAAAAGGGAAAGGGAGGAATTTACATGTTGTCTTAGCTACATAGTCTGAAATACAAATATGCAGAATCCATGACTGGAGAAAAATTGTCAATGTGTACTTCATCTAGTTTATTTTTGTTGTACCAGGAGATAACAGGTTTGAGCCGTGTCTGCCGTACTACGGAGCTGTGGAGAGACCAGAGGAGTGGGTCTAATCGGCAGGGACTGGAGGTCACGGACCAAACTCACAAGTCAGCCTCCATCCCTCACCAATAATAAGTGTGAGAATAGTGACACAGACAGAGACAGACACAGAGAAAGGAAGTGTAATGTACAACATTATATATACACCACAGCAAAGCTGTATTTGAAGTTGAAAACCAGTCCTAAGAGGTGATTTCTTTTCATAAGGGTATTCATACAATCAAGGGATAAGAGGAGGTAAGGGTGTTGTAGGTTCTTGATACTTTGGGGAAGAAAGCCATTTTCTGTTTAACACCAAACTAAAATGACCTCAAAACTCTAGAAGAGCTGCATCGTCAGCTTCTGTGTGAAACGTGTGTTACAGAATGCTTACACTCAAGAGCAGTACGGTACAGAAAATGTCCTACAATCTACTGCACACTGCACAGGCCTCCCTGGTGAAGGTGTCTATTGACAGCACTTTGTCTACTGTCGGGCTGACTGGTGAAAATCCAACTACAGCAACTATAACCAGTAGGCCACTTGTCAGTCTGCTTCACCTCTGAACGTCAACCAGTTACAGACTCATTGTGCCCTCGAGGGGAGAGCTAGGGCACACTGTGTCTCCCAAACTCACTGTAAACGAGACAGCAACTTTGGTTACAGTTTTTGTTTTTCAGCTATTTATTTATTCATTTATTTATCTTTATTAAAAAGTACTTTCCCCCAAGTGCAGAACAGTCTCCCAACCGTGGTGCTCTGCTCTGTGTCGTCCAGTTGGCATTCATGTTGCAAGTAGTGTCACTTTGTGGGCATCTCTCTGGTTTGTAATCCACCACAGCTCTGTGATTACCCTCCTCCAGCAAGGACGGCCTGGGGAGGGCTCAGAGAATGGAATCTGAAGGATTTTCATAAATTAAAGACAGTCACTTGAACTTTCCTTGCCCTGTTACACACACAAGCCAGGTTACCAGGGAAGAGGGGATTGGGGATAAAACCCCCAAAAAGTGGAGCCAAGGCTCCCTACAGCTGTCATGACTGGCCAATCAAAAAGAGTACATCACAGATAACATGAGAAACCAGCGAGTTCATTAGGGGAGACACTGAAAGGTCGAGGAGTCGGGACTCGTGTAGTGTGAACTCTGAGTGGTTCTCCTCCACCTTGGCTAAGGCGTGCAAAGCCCGGGCAGCTCGCCGCATCATGTCCGGGCTTGTGGGCTCGAAGTGCATCCCCTGTAGGTGTAGTAGAGAGCTCTGGCTCTGCTGAAGCTGTGTGGCAGCCAGACTATCCTCCAGGAAACCCAGCAAGTTGCCCACACTGCCCTTCTGAACAGCGACTGCTCGGGCTGCCATAGTATCACCCTGGGCCAGGTTGGCCAGTAGGACCACGGCCATCTCCCTGCAGACTGCAACCTTCCTGTCTCCAATTAGCCGCACCAGGTTTCCATATAGCTTCTCCAACCGACTGAATGGTGGAGTGGCCAAGATGAGGTCCACATTGTTGTCTTGGATGCTTAATTTGCTTAGCGTCTCCAGAACCAGTCTCTGAGGTGACAAAGCACTGTGAGGGCCCAATGTGGGGAAGGGGTCCTGGGCCTCTGCTGAGGGGCAGACAGCCCAGTGGAGAAGACCATCCAACAGAGGCAAGCAGATGCTCTCGGGGTAGACAGAAAGGTCCAGTTGGCCTGAGATGTTTGCCAAAGTGACCAGTGTGTTCTCCCTCAGGAGCTCCAAGCAGTCCCACCACCATTCATCCCTTTGGCCCACTCCCTCATCTGAATCCTCATCTTTCTCGTAGGTGAGTGGGGCCTGTTTGCGTTCAGGGTGCCTGTGGTGGAGCAGGATCAGGCGACCCAGTAGCAGCAGCAGCCCTGGATGCTTGGACATCTCGTGGTCATTGCCTGGCACAAAGGAGAGGCTGCGGACAATATTGGAGATACAAATGCAGCGGCGGGCTAAAGAATCCTGCCAGTTAGCCAGTGCAATGAGCGGCCCCTCATCTTTACTGTGAGGCTCATCCTCCAGGATGGTGCCAGTCTGCTGTGCCTGCTGGGCTAAAACACTGCCGGAGAAAAGGATTGGTCTATTATTCTCCTGGTGACTTGTCGCACCTTTCTCTACTGTCTTTGTTTCAGAATTCGTTTTCCTCTCCTCCTCGCTGCTGAGTGAGGGGCTGGCCTTCTCCGAGACTGTTGCTTTGTCTGAGGAAGATGTGTCTTTTGGCCTTTCTTCTTCATCCTGATGCTTCCTTTTCTCCTCCTCGGTTGGCAAACAGTTTTCCCGTATGTCTTCTTCTGGGACTCGTCTCTTCAGCAAAACTGGGGGCACAGGTATTCGTTCTCGGGGTTCCAAGAAGTCTTTGCGTGGTTCAAAGTGGGTCTGGATGTGTTCTGTTGAGTCTCCCCCTCCAGCACTCCAATGAAGTAACCCACTGTCAAACTCTTGCGGTTTGCTGTGATTGTTAGACTGGCCAGCCACGAATGGGTCTCTCTTTCGTACCACCTTTAGGGGAAACTTGTCAAACTTGCTGGCCTGTTTGGGTCTCTCGTGGGCAGGTAAGGATTGCGATGAGCCTGTCTGTTCAGATGAGGAGCCCTTGCTCTTCCTCTCCTCATCTTCTGTCTTCTCATCTCGACCCCGAGATTTAGAGCACTGCTCTTGCTCCTCCTCCACTTTCACGTGAGCCGGCCCCTCAGTTTCTCGTTCCTCCTCTTCTTCGTCATCCTCTTCCTCTTGTTCCATGTCCTCAGCCCGTGGCTCCTCTTCTTCCGTGCTGTCCCAGTCTCGTTTCAAGGCATCAGGATCAAGTAGTGTCCTCTGGCCAGGATCTCCAACCTCATACTCCCGCAGAATGCCAAAGATTTCAATGAGGCAGCGTCTGAAATACTCAACCACCAATTCTAGTAGGCCAGGCAACTGAGGAAAGGGAAGAAAGATAGAAAATATTAGACACGATGACCATGCATGATGTTCTGCTATAAATTATCGGTAAGGGCTCGATGTTAAGTCTCACCGTGTTGAGATCAAAGGTGGAAATACTGCTGTCATCATACAGGAGAATGTTGATGGTATCTAAGGCCCATGTACTCTCAGCCAATAAACCGGACTTTAATGACATCATGACTCTCCAGGCCTCCGGCGTTCCTAAGAAATCAGGACAAAAAACAAGTAGTACCAAGTATTCTCTGAGCATGACGCTCACAAACGTCAATAATAATGATTAATGACACGAAATGCTTTCGCTATTCGTAATCTAGTCATACCGATATCTTTCATGGTGAGTCTCCGACGTGGTTTCAGGACAGGATGAGTAGCTTCTATAGAGCCCGGGGGAAAAGGCATGTCTCGCCTTATTAGAGGCGATTGCACCGGAGGGGGCACTATGTGAGATGCAGGCACTGGAGGGCCAGCCTTCTGCATCTTCATTACTCCGTGCATGTAGGGAGATTTACTAGGTGATGTCCTGCTCTCCATGGGGCGGGGCATGGAGGCCGGGCTGGACACCTGTGGAATGTGGTTCTGCACACCCTGAGGGGGCTGGTAGTTGGACTGTACTGAACGAGGCATGGGTTGGCCAGGCCCTGTTGGACCATAGGGAGGCTGCCGCGGGCCCATCTGACCCCCCCACTGGCCATCATGATTCATGCGTTGTTCTGATGACATCATCTCCTCTGAGCGGTTCATGCCAGGGTAACCGGGTCCCTGGGGTGGACCCCCAGGGCCACCTTGCCTGCTGGGGTAGTTCTGATAGTTCATGTCTCGAGGTCCCTGCCACATGCCTCCCTGAGGACCCTCAGGGCCTGACTGCATCATCTGAGGGGGCATGCTGGGCTGAGCGTTGGGCCCTGTCGCTCCCTGCATCCGTTCACGACCAAAGGGGAAGGGGAACTGATTGCCTGGGCCAGGTGGACGCCGATCAGAGCCGGGATAGGGCCCACTGCCGCTGTACTGATTGTACGACTCCGGCTGTCCTGAAGAGGGTGCAGAGGCGCCTCCTTGTTGTTGCTGCTGCTGCGGTGGTTGTTGTCCACCTGGGTATGGCCCACTGTACTCCGTCTCATGACGCTTTGATGGAGGGTAACCCCCTTCCACAGGGCGCTTGTAACTCTGCTCATTTAAAAAAGGTACACAGATACACAATTGTTTTACACAATTTCAGCAAAAATGTTGTCCTGCTCAAAACTAGATCTAATGATAGCAGGTCCATCAAAGAGAAAGGAATATATACTGAAAAATATTGACATTATTTACATCCCAGTGTACAGTGAGTTAGTGTCGTGCAGATGGATCATTTACCTGTTGTTGTTGTGGGTACATTCCAGGCTGCTGATTTGGGTACGAGCCAGTAGGGGGCGTTCCCTGTCCAGTATACTGATTACCATAGGAATCATGCCTGCAAACATTATGACCAGTCAGTTTGACCATGAAAATGTTATGCATTTCTCCCTCGCTCAGTTAAGACAAACCCCGCTGTTACACATGTACAATCAGACACACAGTGAGTATAATGGCATATAGTGATGAATTTACGAACATAAAACATATCCACTTACAAGGTTTGCTTGTTTACAGCTTCACACTCAATTATATTCAATCTCCATTATACCAGTCTCAGTTGTATTAATGTTTCGTTTTTTGAATATAAAAGGAACATGTAAATGTTGAATATAAATACCAAATCCTTTTTGTCAACTGTACTGTTTACAAGGTGGTAAATAATACTACCCCCTAGACATTTTATATGGGACTCAAATTGAATGTACATTTCAATCGATGCAACTGTCAGTGGTCATATCACCGCATCTAAAATACAATCTTAAACAGACCTGTGAAGATTACGTAAAGTATGGAGCAAATATTTTACCTGAGAAGAATGGCAACAATAATTCTAATGTTTATGATGTGATCATGTACTGATGAGAAGTGTTTGTCAAGATAATAAATGTCAAAATAATGTGAAATTAATTTGTACAACTGGGTGAAAGAGGTAGTCTTGTAACAACACTAAGAATCTTCATATATTTCCAGTATTTCTGAAATCTTCCAAGAGCTGCCCATTTTTACCTTAGGATTCACAAAAGCAATATATTGTTTTACATGAAGAATGATCAGTTTCCGTTGACAGGAGCTTTAAACCTAAGAAGCTTGGCAAATGAAAGCTATGTGAACTGACCGTGGCTGCTGCGGTGGGAAGCGATTTGGCGAATACATCCCCGTGTCGGCGTTGGCAGGCATCATAGGGTTTGGCTGAGGAGCACCGGATCCCATGTTGCCCTCTGGGCCCATTCCTTGCTCCGATCTGGGAAAATCAGAGCAATATGCTTGGTATGTTTTTTGTTTCATATTTAGCTTCACACAGACATACAAACTATACTATGGCTCATTAAAAAGAAAAAAAATCAATGGGATAACGCATGTTACAATCACAACTTCAAAATTCTGTCCAATTCTTTTTCATCCATCCTCAGCCTATGACTGCTAACAGTCAGACAGGCCCCAAGTGGGCGACTACTTCTTTGATGGCCTATTTTAAACAGTGTTTGATGGTAAAATACTGACATGAGCAACTTAGAGAATTTACCAATTTGCCAATATTGTGTCGACAAAAATAGTGCTATTTGTGGTGCTCGGAAAAACATCACACAGAACTTTAATTGGTAAGGACAAGGCTTTTTCAGTGTCTCAACTAACCAAATTAAATCACCACCACTTAGATATTTAGAATTTTAAATATAGACTCCACGATTTACAGCTTATCATTTCCGTTAACTTATTTTTCAGCGCCGCACAAATCCACTGCACAACCCTTCTTCTAGCACAAAGACAAAATATCAGTATCCGCATGTCAGAGAGCAACATAAATCAAAACGAATAACTACTGAATGAATGATAAAATGAAACAACACACAGTATTTCATGAATCATGACTATTTCATAAACGACAGTAAAATGGAGCACTCGCAGGACGGAGAAACATGAAAACAAAATGACACATGCACCACAGACCAACCACATCTTCCTTTTCGTTTTCAGATGTGTTGCTGAACTTAAAAGATTATATTTTGTTCTTGTTTCCAAAACAACACAGTGACAACCCTCAGCAGTACAACATCAACTCAATGCATAAATAAGTGAGTAAGAAGCCAGTAAATTCCTATGCATTTCTCAACGAATTCATTCCAATAGGTTATTCATTTTTTTCTAAACTGCACGGGAAGTTTTAACACTACTGATTATAACCAGGAGACATTTCTATGATCACACAAACCTCAATGACCTTCCATTCAATAATTCTTACCTCCTGTCGTAGCCTGGTCCATAAGGATACTGCTGTCTGGGGCCCATTGGCATTGTGCCCATTGCCCCAGGTGGTCCTCTGTTGAATGGAGGCTGCTGCTGTTGCTGCTGCTGCTGTTGTGGTGGCTGCTGCGGCTGTTGGTCACCCACCCCGCTGTTAGGGCCCTGGTTAGCAGGTAGAAACTGCTCCCCGACTGCAAATGCATTCAGAGTTAGAGCCCATTAGTGTGTGATTAACTGAACGGGTAATTAAGCATTTAGGATAACATGATCCATTCAGCTCTAGTCTATTCAGTGTGCCCACCTTTCCGCATGTTACTAAAGGGGTCCTTGTTGGGTTCGTAGGTGCCCATGCGGCCCTGAATGTCTGGTGTGTTCATGCCAGGCTGATAGGCTGAGTTGGGCGTCATGTTCTTCCTGGGGAAAGCAGGGTCATTTCCTTCAGAGAAGGGGTCCTGCAGGTTAACGCTGCTCCTAGTGGGGAAGCAAAGGTGAGGGGGAGGGGAAATTAGGAGTAAGTGGGAGAGACAGAAGAGAAGGCAGAAAGAAATTAGTTTCTCTTATTTTTAATGTATTTTAGAAGTTGGTAAAACTTTAAAGAAGAGTCACCTGGACACGGGTGGCATGGGGGGCATCTGGGTATGAGGAGTGGAGGCCGGGGTGGGAGGTTTTAAGTCTCCTCCCTCAGCCATAGAGCTGCTGGTGGACTGGGGTGTCTGAGGACCCTGTAGAGAGCCTGACCCAGCTGTGGAGCAGAGGGACGCTTCAGTTTGAAATAAGAGAGGAGCAGACAGACAAAGTACAAGACTTTAATGGCACGCAAACACAACCAGTTATGTATTTTTGTTGGTTTTCAAAGTGCTTGGATGTGGGTTACTGAATTGGAACTGCACTGAAATACATGTGTTCATGTGAAAAAAAAAAGGCATGGGTACAGCTCTAACCTGGAGAGGGTGGCTGGACCTTAGCAGCTTGGTTCTTTTTGTTGTCTGAAAAAATCTCAGGAGGAGGGTCCTCACCGCGCTCAATTTTGCACTCAAAGGCATACAAACACTGGATGTACTGTTTCTTCAAAGAACTGGCAGCACTGCTGGATGTACCCACATTCAGGGCAGTGGCCAGATCACGCCATTTCTTATTCTTATTCACCTGAGACACACAGAACAAGACATGATTAGAACAAATACAGTAAAAAGAAAGAAAGAAAGAAAGAAAGAAAGAAAGAAAGAAAGGGGGGGGGGGCAAGGAATAAATGCACTTTGGGATTCATTGTTGTTTATAAAGGCCATATTAACCTGTGTCATGCCGCCGATCTCTTTAACTGACATATACAGCCGGAAGAGGTCGAGGGGTTTGCGTCCTACAGCGGGCAGGTTGGTCATGCCCATGGCTTTCTCTTCGATGAAGGCCAGATAACGGTCCACCCACATCTTTCTGTCTGGCTCCGGTCCTAACTCATACAGCCGTGTTATCTTTTCACTGGTTGTGGTGGAAGAATTGGACTTCTGTTTTGTGCAAGACAAATGAGAAGACAATTTCAAAACAGAGTGGAAATTCTACAGATGCATCAAAAGAAGACATTTGAGGTGGCCAGACTTTCAAAAATACTGCTGCTGCAGCAAATAGTAGAGAGGTTACCTTAGATTTGGATTCTGGCTTAGGTGTTCCACTCCCATCTACTTTGTTATTCATCTTATTGTTCATCTCGGGACTGGGGGCCATACCTAGAGACAATGATGGAGATTGGAATTAGCTGTGACATTTACTACATAAAAAAATAAAATAAAGCTAGGTGCTGTTATCTCTGTACAACTTACCACTTGAGTTATTGGCAATGTTTGGCCCCATAGGATAAGGTGATCCACCTTGAGTGTTCATCATTCCAGGCATGTTGTTCATGGGAGGGCCATAAGGCGGACCGGACCCCATCATGCCTGGAGACATGTTGGGGTAACCAGGCATCCTGGATGAAGGAGAGAATATATGAGAATCTAGTTTGCACAACAGTGACTAAGTATGGTACAGCGCTCTCATATTTAAGCATAAGTCAATCAGAAGTGTTGTGTGATGTAAATAAAAGGTAGGCACTTGAGGATCCAACATAAACCAACCTGTTGTGCATGGAGTTGGTGGCAGGGTGCTGCATGGCTGCGGGGTCCTGGGGCTTTCTGTTCATGCCTGGAGGAGGACACATTCCTGAGCCCACCTGGGGTGGCATGTTGCCCATGTTAGGAGGCATGTTTGGACCCATGTTGGGGCCCATATTGGGACCCATATTTGGGCCATAGGGACGTGCCCCCATTTGATTTGGAGGCATCCTTCCTGGAGGAATGCCAGCATATGGTGGCCCCCCACCCTGTCCTGCCATGGGGTTCATTGGGCCCATGCCTGGCCCGGGGTAGTTGGCGTTAGGCATGTTGCCGTAGCCAGGTTGACGGGGATAACCTAAGGATGACATTGTAACAAAAAGAAATCAGTTAATGTAATCACCTGGCTCTAGCTGTTAAATCATTTTAATATCCAGAAGTTTATTTGTGCTAAACATTAAAGCAGTTTGTTATAGCTATGACAAAGTCTTTTCCTAAAGAGCTGTGTGAGGCAGACTTTTTCCCAACAGTGTGCTAGTACAGAGAGCTATGCACCCTGAGCAACAAGCCTTCGTCACAGTCTCAGCTCTACTGACAGGAGGCTCTGCTACGTCAGCTGACTCTCTGCTTCACAGCTATAAATAGCTGCAACAGAGTCAGAGGGAGGGACCAACGCTAGCATGGTATTCCTATTAGGCAGGGAGATATATTCCATAGGTTTGTCTAATGGGAAATGTGTATATGAGAAAACTTTACAAAAAGAAAAGTAAATTAAGTGGGAAACCTTTATAAATTTAAGCCTTTAAGCCCATTTCAATGAATCTTTTCACAAGGTTGTAACAGAAATTCAAAATAAAACAAAGCTCTCTCTCTTCAAGTCCAACCCTGACAGAGATGATTCAAAAGTACGCACCTTGGGGGCCATACTGTCCTCCTTGCTGCCCGTAGCCACCCATGGAGTTGTTCTGCTGATATGGGGCCATCCCGGGATGCATCTGTCCCCCTGAGGACTGGCGTGGCGACAGTGCAGAGGCTGACTGGGGGGAGCCATAAGGGGGCATCTGAGGATTTCTCTGCATAAACCCTGAAAGAGGGAAAGAGAGGGAGACTTTGCTCAGACTCAGATACTACAGCAAACACTCCTGACATGTTAATCTCTGTGAACCCTTTGCGTTTAGATTGCAGCATACCTCTGTCCTGGGCCATAGGAGACTGGCTCATTGCAGGGTGTAGGCTTCCATCTGACTGAACACTTGACGGCCGGGGAGGCATCTGGGTCCCTAAGCAATAATATTTAAATTAAGTTAGGATGAGCTCAAAAAAGGTATAAGTACTGAGTTTTACGCCACTGTGGTTTTTCAAGTAGCTAACATGGTTATTCTGACAGAGGCCACGTTCTTAAACAATGAACAAAACTGAAACCAAAACCATTATCAGTAGAGTATCCCACCAGATACCTGAGAGGTAGCACATTGTGAGTAGGATGTTGGGAACTATTACTCGATTATAAACATGCATTTGGCTGAGAAAATGATAAAAAAAAATTGTGGGTGGATAAAAACACTTTACTGGAAACTTTTTTTTTTTTTTTTTACCATTTGAGAAATGTATTTACACCAACGTAAAAAGCACGACAAGTAACACAAATGTGGCAGTGGTTCACATTCGGTGGTTTTTTTTGTTTTGTTGTCTGACTTTTGTCAGACCAATCTGCACCATCAACCTCCCGACATTCTCAAAGACATTTTTACTAACTTTAAACCCGCCACACCAACTGGGTCATTCCTCTGAAATGTATTTTTTGAACTAGCATTCTCCCAAGATCCCAGAATGACTGAGGAATCCAAACATATCAGATTGAATTTTGAGGCAAAGTGTAATTACAGGATATCTTTAATGTTAACAATTGCTATGAGGTCTATATAGAAAGCATTATATGAGGTTTGTGATGTTTGAGAACAAGATGATAGAAAATGGTGTTGTCATGATGTGTGTAGAAACTTTATTCAAACTTTAAAGCTCAGGAAAATCGGGGTTTCACAATTTGAGAATATGAGTTTGTATAACTATAGCTTTATTTTTGTTGTTGTTAGTTTTGACGATCAAATATGCTGACAAAATTCAAGAACTTAATGATAGAACTTAAATGAAGTGCACCTCCCCTTGAAATGTAAACTTAACTAGACCAAAACCATCAGTAATTTGACATCTCTGTGAAATTTCAGACATCTATCACTGATCATATGTCTCATTTCGGTGTGTGAGGGATCAGCCCACCTGGCATGTTGGCGGGTGACAGCGGTCCTGTGCGGGGTGTGCTGGCACTGGCAGGGGAGCCAGCTGGGGAAGGTGAAGGCCCTCGGATGCCTGGCAGGTGGGGAGATGTGTGAGGAGAGAAGGGTGACTGAGCCGGGTTACTCTGCTCGCCCTGGCTGCTCGACACACCTGATGTGCTCACGCCGGGACTCAAGGCGCCCTCTGTACCTGTAGGTAGGTCATCGATGGACCCTGACAGGTCCTGAAAACACAGAAAGGAGGAGCAGAGGTAGAGTCAGCAAACAGGGTATTGTAGAGACGAAGGAAGAACGACAACTTATGGTTTCAGAAGATTAAGCTCTTATATATTTTAACGGGCTGTGTATTTTTACAAACAGATTACTCATATCTATTCATAAGTATTATTAATATTGTAGTGTTTATTTCATATGCTGGCTGTAGTAATAGCATGCTGCTATTCCATCTCTGTTGTTAAGATACGAGTGGCACACATACGAATACTATACACACACGTACACACAGAAACCCAGAGGCCTTTGTCCTTATTTATCTCTTTCAAAGAAAAAAAAATGAGTGTGCATTAGTGCAGAGGGTTGTCATGGTTACCAAGGTTTGTAGGATGCGAGCTGAGTCAGCATGTAGCAGCAGCCTTGCCATGTGATTTAATACAAAAACAAACTCTCTTGTATTCATCTCAGTTCTACTCATTTACACAGCACCTTTCCTCCCCACATGAATCAGCCACACAGCTGTCTCTCAACAAGTGCTAACGTGCAGCAGCACACAACGTCTAAAATCATCAAGGGGCGGACAGCACAGCAGCCGCAATACAAGCATGCAGCAAAACCAAAGCTTTCAAAGTAACACCATGGGAGTTTTTAAATATAACGAGGATCACACTATTGTATTTTTGATAAGTAGTAAAATGAACATGTCCTGTATAATAAAAACTACAAGACACAGATAGAAAATAGCCCTCGAACATTAGGGTAGGAAAGCTAAAAAACAGTATGAATAGAGATTTTCATGTTCAAGCAGTGATATAACAAGCGTATCTGACCGGAAGGCTGGAGGGGCGGCCTTGACTGTCCTCTGGGCCAGATTTAGGCTGAGAGGATGGAGGGGCGTTGGACTGAAATGAGTCCTGGGATACCTCCTAAAAGACAACAGAACACATGCTTAGGTGTACTGCCAGAGACACAGAAACACATGCATGTGAACACACACAGGAGGACAACCAAGTATGATGAATATGATACCGAATATGATATGATACACTGAGGTTCGTACCTGCTGTTGTGGAGGAGGAAAGCGCTGATAAGGTGACTGTTGTGCTTGCTGCTGCTGCTGCTGCTGCTGCTGCTGCTGAGGGTTCTGTGGGTATGCTGCAGGCTGGCCCTGTGGGTGTTGGCTGTGTCCTGGTGGCTGCTGTGGAGGCTGAGACTGTGCCTGCTGTTGCTGTGAGGGGGGCTGTTGGGGCCCCTGTGTGGATCCTGGGTAGCTGGGCTGGCCCTGCGATCCAGGGGGAGCCTGGGAACTTGGCGGCTGCGGGGCCTGACTGGGAGGACCCTGCTGCTGAGCATAGGGAGACTGGCCAGACTGTGGGGCTGAGGCTTGAGAATAAGGTGGCTGAGCCTGTGGGGGCCCTTGGGATGGGCCTGGCAGTGGCCCCTGGGGCTGTGGGGGCATGTGGGGCTGCTGATAGGGTGGTCCTCCCTGGGTGTGAGGAGCAGAAGTTGGCGCAGGGTGGGGTTGCCCTGGGTAAGGTGTCTGGCCACCTGGTTGTCCTGGTGGGGGCTGGGAGTAGGGGGTCTGCTGCTGGCTCGGATGAGGAGCCTGGCCAGGCTGGCTGTAATACGGTCCCTGGCCCTGAGATCCATAGCCTCCTGGTCCCTGCTGTCCATAAGATCCCATCTAAACAGAGTACACAAACACATACGACTTCAAACACAAGTGTAGAAAACACTTCTACTGGTCAAATAAATAAATAAAATAAATCAAGACACTAAGGACTTATTTATGAATAAGAGAACTCCTATGAAATACCTGTGGACCATATGGCATGCCACCCATGCCTCCAGGGGCACGTCCTTGCATTCCCACTGGGTAACGCTGGGGACCTGGTGGGCCATAGCCCTGGCCAGGGTAACCGGGCCCCTGTTGTGGAGCCGTGGGAGGCCCCTGCTGCGACTGCTGACCATATGGACTGCCTGCTCCGTATAGTTGACCTCTCATTTTTCCCATTGGGTCCATGGGACCAGGTGGCTACACATGGTAAGAACATGAGGAAACAACTTAAATCAGCAACCAAACAACACAGGAGAATTTTAAATAATGAGTGCTACAACTTACATGCACCCCTCCACACTCTTAAATAACTTAATTATGCCATTACAGTGTTTTCTTCGATGTCCATAAAATACTTGGCTGCAGTGTGTAACTTTCGAAGGACTAAACGTGAAAAACAAACTTCAGTGAATGAGGAAATTGTGCTTCTTTCACCTTATTTCCCACGGTCATTACACTGATTTTTTTTCACCTCACTTTGCCATAGTTTCGGAAGTCAACAGAGCTATATATATCTACTTTCGAAAGGAGGGCAGTCTGCCCAATCTTAAACATATCCCAGCTGTGCTCCTGTTTTGAGCCTGGTCCAAGTAGTTTTTTTTTCCCCCAGAGAAGGCAGCTTGGCTCTGGATGAATGACATCAGAAATGAAGGAAGTACTTTGACAACAGCCGGAGAGAGTGAGAAATGTACATAAGCATACTCAGTCATTAACTCAACAGTTAGTATAAACATTCTTCATGTAAAAACTAGGTGCTATGTCTAAATCATCAGCATCTTCAGCTTACTGCTAAGCTGTACTAGAACCTTACATTTGGGATCCAATTATCTCCTCACTTCCACCAAAACTACTTGACACTAAAAAGTCAGGAATTTTATGATAATTTCAGCCAAAGAACATCTACTTGAAAATCTAAAGAATACCCTTACATTGGGTCAAGTGAATTCCCACATGTGCACTTTGGTGAGAAGAGGCTCCTCAGCTGAACAACAGCCCTTTACAAATAGTATGCAAAATGCCTTACGTGACATTTTGCAGATCCAAGATAATGAAGTGAAATAAATAGGAGCAGCACATGGCTAATCTGCATAAGACAGAGAGGAAACTCCCTTGGTGGGTGAGAGATGGTGGACTGCCTTCTGATTGGCTTGGGGGGAGGATTGGGGGGAATTCTTTGCAGTCACACAGTCAAACTTGTGTGGCATGCTAGGCACAGCAGCAATACACACACACACACATCCTCATGGGCAGAGCTGAAATTTGCATTTTGATACCTTGTAAAAAGTTACAACATGAAAAAAACAAAGCTGTCTATCAGCCTACAGTTTGTTTACCTATAAATTATCAACAATAACAAGTAAGGTGGAATGTAAATCAATAACTAAAAAACTAGTGGAACAGCAGATGCTGTCATAAGTCATTATGTTGTAAACATTTAATGGCTATAATAATGCTGTTACATGGTTTTATTTGGATTTCATATAAAACAACACAACACTAACTGTCACATACAATGATGCAAGCTGCAGCTGTCATAGGAGCACATATTTCAGCCATTAACCTACAAAGTATGTGATAGGACTGGTTCTGATGGGAGCATTAAAATCATGCTGCATGTCTGTTGATTAGAGAGATTAGAGATTTTTAATATTGGTGTTAATAATTTTGGGATATATTTGCCAAAAGATAAATTAAAAAATATAAAACCACTCATTACCCATATCCCAGTTTCCCCAACACTACATGTTTTATTGTGAAAAGTGGAGCTGTGAAGAGGAGTGGAGCAGCAATACCTCTGGTGACCCTATGATGAGTTAATGCTGTGTTTTCTTATCAGCAACTGTTGCCTTGCATCACATGTAATTATAAATGGCCATGAGCAGCGGATGAGGAGCCAATCAGATTTCAGCTAGCATGTCAACCCAAGACCAACTATCTCCTGGCTTTGACAGCAGGATTTTACCTCCACAATTCAAATCCCAGTGCAAACTGCAATCTGCAGGCTGCAGTCACTCACTCATATGGCTGAGCTGACTGTTTACAGGCAGCATGCATGGGAAGTCTAACGGCTTATCAGCACAGGAAAACGCATTTAATCAATGTATGATGAATATGTAACAATTTACATCCTTTCCTGACATCTTACATGTCATTTAAGTTATTTAAACTGGAGCTACATGGGCCATTTAACTAACCACGAGAGGCTGATTCGGCATGCAACATATTCCCTCCGTCATGGCCACAAAATTACAGTTTAGCGGGCAAGAAAACAATAAATATGTGAGCGTATAAGCAACTACCATAATCTAATATGTTTGCGAACACGTTTGCGTTTATATACACGTGTCGTTTAAATACATTTATAGCACAATACACTGTAAATTCAACGTATAATGCGAGTAGCCAGCGCTATCGGAGAAAAAAAAACGAGCCGTTGCTCTTCGGCGAGTATTTTCGCCCCTTTTCAAAGTCGGGCCTTCTTGGCTCCCTGAACGTCCTTACATCGATTCAACAACTTATATGTTCAGGCGGTACTATTATATTGTTAAATACATTTATACATTTAAAAAACAATTATTTAACGGTCTGGTGTGAAGGAAAAAAACACACACGAGAGGCAGCCATTTTAGAGTCTTTGCGAACTAGTATCAGACAATGGCTGGCCTGCTACGTTGTGAACTAGCTAGGAGGAGGGAAGGAGACGTGCTAAAGCCCACATCATGTTCCTGTAATAATGTGATTTTACCTGGTTTCTAACTAGCGGCTGCCCGGCACTTCCCGGGCTCATAGGCGAGGGGTGATGACTTCTTTGTTGCCAACCCGGATTGCTCCCTCCATACTGACCGCTACTGCCCATGTCTGCTGGTCCCTTACTAGCTCCTTCTTGGCTACTGTAGTCGCTAGACGGGTAGTTTGGATATCCCCGCGTAGAGCTGGGGGAGGTTAGGAGCTTGTTGAGTGTCGGTGTGGATGTAGGCTGAGGGTTTCCAATGTTATATCTCTGGTTACTGTAAGATCCAGCCATCGCCGTGGGTCCTCCCGCTGGTGGCTGCTGCTTAGCTGGCTGCCCCCCAGCTGTCGGCGCCTGGGTACTGCGAGGGGAGTTCATGGCGTACGCCTGGCCGGGATAGGGAGTCCTGTTCGGGAATGGGTTGTAATTGTTAAACTGGTGGTTTGAAAAGCCATGATCGTGTGAATTAGGTTGATACGGGTCCATCATGTTGCTCGACTGCACGACCGGACCCGCAGCAGCTGCCATGCCAGGGCTTTGTTGTCCGCCATGTTGATGAAAAGGGGCCCGACCGTAGTGCTGACTATATCCGTACGAAGGTGGAGGAAAAGCGGTGCCGTGGTGATGCACCAAACCGGGATGGTTATTTCCCTCCGGTCCAACAGAGTCATTCTGGTTATTATTGTTAGCCCTGGGCGGGTTCCCATTCCCGTTCTTCATCTCAGGTTCCCCTCCTCCCCCTGCATTTCCACCGTCGGCCCCGTCCTGCAGATCCCCCCGGCCCGGCGATCCGCTGTCTAAGCCCGGCTGCTTTTTGTCTGACTGCTTCTCCCCCGGTACCGACTCCTCCTTGGGGTCTCGATCCGGCTTTTTGAGTTCGGAAGGCGGGCTAGTGTTAAGAGTGGCGGCGCTGGCGACCTGAGCGGCCATGATATACCCCCCCACCTCTCTCTCCCTCTCTCGGCGAGTCAGTCACAATCACAAGCTAGCATTGAATATAAATAATTGTTTATAACCATTTATCCTTGTGCCGATTCATTCCCACCCCTTATACCGGACCGAATCCGGCAGCCATCCCCCCGGTTCCGGTTCCGTAAATGGGTTAGAGAGATGATGGAGGCTCCATACAATGCGTATAAAAGCGACAGAAATTGTTGTGGGAGTTGTGTTACTGAGCCCGGGTAGAGGCAGGGAGCAAACCCAACCAACACGAGGCTCCGCTAGATACAGCCATTTTACTGAGCCGCACAGATGGTTGCAAAACACGGACTGGATAACTTCTCCAATGTGGAGTGGACTTACAACCTAATGTCTTACAACCTCATATTGTCTCCCTCCCCAATAGGTGGAATATTTTCTCCACATGAAGAGTCTTATATTCACACAACTCATTAATGTTGTGTTACCAACATATAAAAACATTGTACTTTATATAAAACCTCCAAGAGGCTGTACATTACAAAAATACCCATGTGCATGGCGAATTACATGAGTCTACAGTGCAGGGGAAACAAATTATCTAATGAAATATATAATTTTTCAAGTGTATGTGTGTTTACATTGATGTGGATGCCACAGCTGCACATACAAGGAGCGGTACTGCACACCTGTAAGGTGGGAATTAAATAAATTGAATTGTGGAAACTACTTGAAATGAGTTAATTTAGCCTGGCTTGTAATACAGTTATGATTTATACTTGTTTTTTACTTGAGTAGTAATTGCCATGTTTATAAATACATTCAGCTCAAAACAAAAACTACCTATGTGTACTGATTTAGGTCATTCCCACGAGTGATTCCGAGAGGTATTTAGACAAGCAAAGGCAACATACACAGGTTTTTCCAGAGCAGAAGGAGGAAGCCTTGCAGCAAACGAGACTACCAATGCACATTCCCTCTTATTCCCTCCCCTGCCTGCTGCCTGCTCTGCTCTCCTCTACCACCCCCTCTCCTCTCCTCTCTGTCTGTCTCTCACTCCAGCAGAAACACTCTTCTGCTGAGTGTGGGGGGATGGGCGCGCAGGCTCCAGCTCTCTCTCACCCTACTAACATTGAACTACGCCGTACAGAAAAACACACACACACACACACACACACACACACACACACACACACACACACACACACACACACACACACAGACCATATCTACCAGACAGAGGACGCATGAACAGTTTCAAAGTCTTCCAACAATTAGAAAAATGGGGCATTTGTCCCCCCCCTCCTATTCTCAGTCAAATGAAGCAGACATTTTTGGCATCCACAAAACGCACAGGGTGTGTGCACAGCATTGAGCAGGGGTGGGATGGTAATGAGAAGTGTGTGTGCGAAGCTGAGGGAGTTTTTTTTTTTTTTTCAAATAATGAAATGCAAAGACATTGTAAGGTTTATGAGGCGTTTAATAGTTCGATTTAGTATTGATTACAATTCAGGTTTTGGGTGTAAGTGGGACGAGATTGCCTTTCGGTTTCTTTTCTCACTCTCGACACACATGCGCGCGCACATACAAACACACGCACACAGAAACTGTCTCTGCTCTCTCTCTCTCGCTCTCACACACGCACGCACACACACACACACACACACACACACACACACACACACACACACACCTACCTCTAGGGGGCTTATAGGGGGAAAAAAGGCAGGAAGTACCAGTGAGAAGGCATACTTGATCACATGTACAAACATCGGAACACAATTTAACATTCCGCCTGACACACCCCCCTAATGCACGGAGAGCAGAGCTTTACAGGCAAGAAACTGTCCACATATAATTTCCCAGCCACATCAAACCACACAGGGTTAATGTGAGTTCCCACATCAGTGCGAGCTCGCAAAGTGGATCACGCTTTATTTTAGTCTCGACTACAACCCAGCATGTGAAGTGCGTGCACGCACATGAAGCCTCATGTTAAAAGATGTGTGTATGGTTGTGTCTACACCTTGGTTGTAGGACAAATTAAAATGCGGATGTTAGGTTCGAAATTGGGTTGCACGGTGTAGAAGGAGCACAACAGCAGCATCAGAAAGAGTCATCTAAAGTTTTGAGTTTTATATGCTTTTAGAAAGACAGAGGGTCTTCCATCCCAGAGACCAGACACAGGGCCAGTTGTGCAGAAACACAGATTTAATGTGGCTTCCTCTCCCCGCCTGACTTAATTTTTCTGCTCTGGCTTTTGAGGAAAGCCGGAGCAGACTTTTGTGGATCCGGGAGAAGGATTTGCAAGCACATGCGCCATCTGCAGGACAAAAGACAGAACCAACGTACAAAGACTCGCTGTTGTCCAAAGTCATTACTACTTCTGATATGTTTGTGATGTTTGTTTTTTTTTACTCAAAAATACTCTATCGATATTAAGCATCTGTTTTTATTGAGTAGCCCACAGTAGCTTTAGATTAATGGGTTAACACACTTCTTCAATTTTACTCTACATGTTGCACAATATCTATTTTTTAACTGATTAAAAAAGTTGTGGAAAAATGTGATTCTGTTGATATTATTATTACCAGTCTATGCTTGACATAAGACTATATGTGGTACAATATTTTTTAAGACATTCAGATAGTCTATTCTTAAAAGTAAAATAAATAAATTGGTTGGATATTAAATGGCTTAGTACTTGACCTATACATGAGAACTATCACAATTTGTCCTATAACATGAAGGATGTAGTATTCATGTTAATATTTACCCATTCACTGCAGACACACACACACACGCGCACACATGCACACCCCCACACACATACACAAGCACAATCCAACTGCACTTGGACCTCTGAGGCACTGGCAGTTGTCAGGTTCCATTATATTCCACTGCATATCAAGGGAAAAACACTGTCTGTTCTCCGCATCTTCCTGTCAGACATCCTCCGAACTAATATACAGTATGCACATGGCAGGAGCTTACGCATGAGGAAAGTCCAAGTCCTGTTTAATCTTTGCCATAATGTTCTTCACCAAATTATAAAATAATAACAAGAAAAAAAACATAGAAAAAGAAACAGAACACATCTCAGACAGACTTGATTTATGCACCAATAATCTAAAAGATGCAGCAAGGAATACCAACATGAATCTTTTATTTTCCAGCCCAGAGAGAAGACATAAACCAAAGTCTACATTTATTGCAGTCACTTTTTGTTTTAGAATGAATATTACTATATGGACCTTCACCACTGAATGCTTTCCATTGAAAATTTACCTCTAATTCCTCAAAAATATCAGGGCCTCAAGTATCAAACATACTAAAAAAAAAAAAAATGAGGGCCATTGCATTTGATACATTTTCATAAAATGTACTGGCACCCCTTGAAGATGTCCTTTATTGTTGTCTATTAAGATGGCAGTAGAAAAAATGAAATCACACTTCTCTCATTATAACTAAAGCAAAGTTAAGTATTTACCCTATTTCAGTCATCAGTGTGATTTTCATGAGGAATGGTGCAAGCTTGAAGCATCTACAGCAACCAAATTTAGTTCCTGTTTCTCCACTGCTTTTGAAGAGAGGGGCTCAGTATTCATGCCAACTGAGATGGATGTTGCCAAGACTCCCCTGGTATACTGGTGCTAAAAAGGCAACCAGTTTTGTCCGTTTTACAGGTCCATCATTTCCTCCTCCACAGTCTTTCCACTGGTTTCAACATACCTCTCTTGCACTCCAAGAGTACTAGAGGGTCAATTGTTAGGGAAAACAACAAAATAAGACAATTTAAAATGTGTATGGTAAGATCCAGGTTACATTTAGAATAATCAACTGTAAGTTATTAGACACCTCAAAGTATTCAGTTTTCCAGCCACGTCCCGTAAATGTTAAAGTTTGATTTTAAACCAGATGAGTCACAGTGAGTCACCACAATGATTAGGAAAGGATACGAGTCAAACTGGAAGTCTGCCCCCACAGCAGCTGACATCATGGCCTGCAGATTCCTCTCCTCCAGGTCTCCAAAGCAGTAGCCATTAGCCTTGTCCACTGCTCGTAAGACCTGAATCATGCTCTCTTTGTCCTGGAAACAGAAAATAGAAGCATTTATCGAGGAGTTTTTTTCCTGTAGAAATTCACTGAAACTACCCACTGACAAAATATTTGCAGAGAAAACTCACTGAATCGTTGCTACTGTGCTGTTTGAAGACAACTGTGTTTCTGGTTTCTGACTAATCAGTAGACAACACATAAAGTACGTATATAAGGTATATAGCAGTAATCCTATCACAAGTCTGTGTAATATCTGATGTGTCTCATATGTCCCAATTCTCTTTCCCTATTTTTTCTCTAACTGCCTGAGCTGCGGCATGAAGGCACCTTCCTGAAAAAGATTTTGAAACCTTCTTGGAAATGTGGCAATGCAGCCTTTCCTGCCTTGTTCTCTGTTAATCGAGGCTTGATACTCTGAGATAAACACACTATAAACTATGCATGTATATACATGCATATAAAGCCATAAAACCCCAAACTTCACTTGATTCCAACTCAGAGATTAGCAACATGTCTTTCTCAAGGTCAAAAATGTTTTTCAGAATTTTAAATTTGCTGTGTTAAGTTCCATTGGTAACCAAGGTAACTAGTTTCTTAGGCTACTAGGCTTCTTAACTAAGAGGATGTAGAAAACCTATAAATGCATGAAGGCTGCATTTTCCAAGTGCCAACGTGCCATTTGTATACATTACTAGTCCCTTATGCAGTGATGGCACCATGGTCTAGACTCCTGCATCTTGACACACACAGGATGAAATCAGTCTCCATAAAGAAGTAATGTCAGGGAACGAATACAATGTGCAGACAGCCAACTGCCTTTTACCAGTCCAATCCATCTGCACAAAATTGATCTGGTCTTCAATATGAAATGCTAAAAGCGACTCATGATTATCATCACCAACCTTTCAGAAAGATTTGGCTTGCTTTTAGTAGAAAACATTAAATTTGGGGAAGAAAAACTATTTCTCTGAAGAAGCTTTTACAATCTTTCACAGGTATTCTGTGCTACACGCAGAAACTGAGCCTTCAAAGCCTAATTTCTGTGTATGACAGAGCAATATTTGATAAAGTTGGTCAGGCTACATTAGGGCTGTGACTTCTGGATTTAGTTCAAAGCAGACATTAAACTTGGTAGTCACTGAGCAGTAACCTATTTTAGTGAGCTAGAGCCATGCTTTTCTTTCTCATCACACAATCACAAAGTAGCTGCAGCGCTGCACACAAACTAAGCTGCTAGAGAAAATATGTTACATTATATACCTCTAATAACTACAGGACTACATGAATTACATTTCAAATGATGTTTTATTAAATTAAATTCAGAATGTTGATAACTGCTTCTATACCAGCCTGAGCCACCCAAGCCCTTTTTTTGAATCAGGAAATCCCCAGAGATTCAACTCAATTAATTAATCTACTTAATTAACTTAATGTACTCAACCATATAGTAATTCTGCAGATTTATAGCAATATTAGGTCCTATTGGCTAGAATGTACCACCAGTATTATGAAATGTTTTGAGCCTGAGTCAATGTGGGGTTTTTGGGGTTTTTTTTTTTTGCAATACACAAGAAAGAGCAGTCATACCTGTACATTGAGAGGCACAAAGGAGACGAGGCCGTAATCTTGTATGACCTCTGCCAACTTTTCATTTAGATGGTGGAATTTTTTAAAGAAAGGATCTGCAGCCAGGTGATCAAGAAGATAGGTCAGATCCATAACCTCTGTGTAGAAGTCAAGGTTGAAGGCTGTACATGAATACAGATGAGAAAAACAAAATGTTACCATGGTAGGTAATATTATCTGTTAGTCAATTAAGTAGTAAATCAATCAATTACTAAATAAGTTGTGAAATTATTGGTGCATGCCTGAAAAAAATACAAGAATCCTCTGTCTGTATATGTAATATTTGTTTTGGAAAGCCAATAGCCCTCACCCAGTTTGCCATACTGCTCAATCAAGTCCATCTTGGAGAGGATGTTGACGTGGGGCAGCTCCACGTGCAACATGGTGGACAGGGAGGTACACAGCACAGAGATGAACTTGGCTGGGTCAGCACAGTAATGAGAGTCCACAAGGTGCACTGCTGTTAGCTAAAGAAGCAAGAAAGTGGGGGAGAACAACACTCATAAACCGTATCTAAAGGGGAAATCACTTTCATATTTATTGCATGCATAATGACTATATGGATAAAGTATTGGTTTAAGGCTCAGGGGAAATGAGATCATTCCCATCCCTGAATGCATTAGAAGCTCACCCTGAAATTCCACTTGGCCAACTGTGAGAATATATTCTTTACTGAATTTTGGTGGGTGTAGAGCTCCACCTGTCCAGGACAGTCAAACAAGAAGTAACAGTCACTGTGCTGTTTCAGCTTGTTCTGTAACCAGTCCAGATTTGCTTCAACATACTCCATACAGTAGAGGAGCCCGCCGTTGGGTCCAAGCTTCAAGCCTTCCATGACATCGTCCAGAGTGACCAGCTCTGAGATATTTATATCACAGGAATATGGTAGTCCTTCGTTTGCAGGGTCCATGTTCACCACAACCACCTTCCGTCCCAGGTGAGTCAGGAACTCCTGCATTCCTTGGCAGTAAGTGGTTTTACCCGAACCTGGGGGTCCAATGACCACCTGGCCGAAACGTAGAGGGGGGGTTGCTCCTGTCTGGCTGGACATGGTTTCAGTGCCAAGGAGACTGGGGGGCTGCAGAGGTTCACATTAGATGGGACCAGGATGTGAGAGGAGCCACATGTGCTGTCCTGAGCAGGATATCAGCAGCTAATAGAGTCACCCCAGTCAGTGTCAGTGGCTCGAGGCAATTTGAGCCTTTATTTCGTACTCACAATTGCTATTATATTAAACTCAAGTAGAGTTAATAAAGTAAATAAACCCCAACGATCAATAACGAAATGTTACGCGCTCAGGAAAGTTAACTTTAATGAAGTGAGCTGGCTAACGTTATCTAGTTAGTCTTAGTTAAAGTTTGTGTGCAACATAAACGGGCTTCAACAAACGCTAGCGACAATTTAGTTACATTGTTATTGACTTCAATTTCTAAATTAAACAAATACGGATAAATAATTACCATGTACCGCCGTTATGTTTGCATGCGTACAATGGTCGATAGCTAAAATGCTAATCTACTCTGAAACACATCCGGGTTACCGAAGTGCCAAAATAAAAGCAGTGTTTTTCATTTAATATGGAGTTCTACGCGAATTTAAGATTTATGTCACAGAACTTCATATATTATTTCAGCCTGGTTCTTATGTTACATACTTAATACAGACAGCCCATACGATTCCATACTAATATGAGGTATTAACAAAGGAAAACAAGTTTCTGTGTGACGGTGAGTCAGCAATCTGACTTCACCTTACATTAACTAAGCATATAAAAAGTAAAGAGTTCAACTCAGCACAATTGGAATGAATGGTTTGAAATATGTTTTAATATCAAAGTCTGACAAATAAGAAGTTAAGAAAATATATATACATATATATGCAAAAGAATTATTTGTTTAAAGTCATCTCCGTGGTCCAATGCTGCCACCTGGCTGCCAGCCTCTGTACTTCATACTGGTGTTTGGTTGGCGTCTCAGCAAGGTGTCACCTCCATCTATATCTTTGGGTTTATCATATACTGTAGTTATATGGAAATCTGTTTTGGCCTTTTTCGCAGGATGCAAGACCAGTTTCCTTCCATGATAACTGCAAAGAGAGAAATTTACAATAGCATAAAGAAAACAATGTATAACAAACAAAACAAACAACATGATAAACATGCAAATATGTTTGGTCAATTCTGTTTTCATATTTATACTCACCCAAACCCCCTTTTGCAGTTAGGATGTTGCCCCTCATTCTCCAAGGCTTCAGGGATTCCAATTTGACTGCTCCCCAACCCTTCGCCATCCCTCCACCCTTGCTTCTCCATCACACGACGGCCAACACCCTACCCAAGGGAAATATATTCATTTAATAGCTTGGGGAGAATGTAGGAGACATTTTGAGAAGAAATTATAGGTAGTGGCCACCTCCTTACCTTAGTGAACCTCTCAAAGCTGCCAATAGATTGACTGGATCCAGATCCATTTTCATGACCCTCCCTCAGCCTCTTTTCATACCGCATTCGGACGTAGTCACGGGCATCCATGTCACCTCCATCTGTGAGAGGAAAAGATAGGTTAAAGAAAATCTGACTCTGCAGGGATAATTTAGTTTGGTTCCATTTGTCAGTCGAGGTAAAAGGAAATGTACAACAAACTTTTGATACCTTTATCATAGTAAACGCTCATGTCAACATCCCAGTCGTCCGCTGTTTGTTCATCAAAATCTAAAACAAAGGACAAAGTGACATAAATGTAATCAATATTTCAGCAAACAAATACACTAAATTAAAAAAAAATCCAATTGGAATTTAAATCTATTTAGATCATAACAAATTTTAAAATCAGCCATGAGGTAAGGCTGGGAAATATATGAATCTTTCTAAATTGTATGATTAATGTATTTTTTGCATACCTCCTTCTTCCTCCTGCCAGTACTGGGCGTCAGTGTAAAACACCAGGCCTGAGCCGCCCTTTTCCCACTTCAACTCTATCTCCTCTTCATACAGCCTCTCTTTGCTTCGTTCCTGGCTCGTTACATCATCGTGTAAAGCCTCGTGGCGCTCCCACTCCTCACACCAGTCATCGTCCTGCAACCAACAAGGTGAATAACTGGCAAACTTCAGTGAAGGGATGATGATGATGACATTCAGCCAGCACTCTAACACAGCCTACGGATACTAATAACAACAACAATGCATATATAAAGTATTTGGTACACTGACAGGTATTAACAGATATAAACTTATACCCACATCATCTGCATTTGACTGTGCGTCCTCGTCCTCCTCTTTCTGCCGCTCATCAGTCTCTGTTGTTTCTGTGCTATCAGCCAGCTGCTTTGAACCAGAGGGTGGAGCAGCCAAAATGCCTGGTCCTGATATTTCATGTCCAGCAGCTGTTAATACAGTCTCCTCTGTGGCTGGAAGTGTCCAAGTGTCTTGATACTGGAAAGGTACGTTGCCGTAACGGCGGTTGGAGCTGGTCTTGGGGAAAGTGAGGCCCAACTTCCGGATGAGGCGAGGAGGCAGTCGGCAGGACTGGATGAGCTGGAGGAACACTTTCACTGGTGTGCCCACATTCCCATTCTGCATCAGAGCGGGTGGATTCAGCTCGGATAAGCTTTTGAGATCAGCCTCTGTGAAACGCTCTGTTAACGAAACACGGTGCCGCTGCTCATACTTTGTTTTATAAGGGAAGGATCCATCATCTGAAAGAATTGAAAAAAGTTTAGATGTACATACAGTGATAACAATTTGTGTCCCAATTAAAAAAGACAAAAGACAACAAATTTCCAATAACAGCAAACAAATGAGCAACATTTATTTAAAGACCCCATGACATATTGCATCATTCCTACACTCTTTAACTTAGAGGTTTCCATTTAGATAAAAGTAATGCTTTAAAAGATAGTATATGAATTAAAGTTTATTGATTGAAAAAAAACCCAACATTATCATTTGAAAATAAACATCAAGCATTTAGTGATTATAACTTCACAGATACCAAAGGTGCAGGGAAAAATAACTAAGTGGGCAGTTTTAAGACTATAATGTGAGCTCTCATAACTTGCGATAGGCATCTGTTATTATTGTTGAAGGTCTTAAAAAGAACGGATATAATGGTTCAAATCAAAGCAGCAAATGCCTGTACATCCTGACTGTTAGTCCCTAAATGAGTCAAGCTCCCAATACATTTGAACTTACGATTCCCGTAATGCAACCAACCCCGAAACCCCACTTTATAATAGTTTTGTAGTTTGTAATGCAGGCTTTATGTTAGAAACAAGAAGTCTCTAAGACCATAATGATATTGTCTTATTTAATTTCCCTGGGTTTGGCAAAGCTCCCTGTAGTCACAGTATTTGTGTAAAATCGGTGGAGTGGTCCTTTAATATGGCACCACAGCAGCAGGTGAACCCCGACAAAACGAGGAGTGATGTCCTCTCTCTTCCTACTCTTGTTAAGTCGACTAACAGTAACGTTTAAAACAGGCACAGTTTGAGAAGCACAAGTATAACATCTCACCGACCTTTGTCAGTTGTGACTTTGACTCTCTTGATAACACACCGCCTGGACAGCCAGGTCCCCTTCGAGTCAATCCAGTGATTCCCCGTGTACATCCTGAAGAACCTGTCAGCTTCTTTACCGTGAACTGAGACGATACAACAGCACGACCTCACCGCCTGCCTCTTCACCGAGCTGTTTTTTGTGACCTGGTCGGTCTCCGAAGAAAGGGAGCTGGACTCCTCGCTGTCCCCACACACTGTGTTTACCGGGCCCTCAGACTCTCTGAGAACCTCCGGCCGATGACGGTAGTGAAAACACTGAAACCCGCCGCTTTCTATGAACTGACTGAAATAGTTTCTCAGGTCCGCTGAGCGAAAGGCTACAGGGATGTTGCTAATTGCAAAATACACAGGAGTTAGCCCTTCAGAGTCCGCCATGTTTGTTTATCACCTGGACAGCATACGTCATCTGAACGACTTCAGAAAAGACGTCACATCCGCTTCCTAAGACGTTAAAAAAGATTAACACAATATTCTTTTTATTACATATTACATTAAATTTATTATATAGCATAATAATGTATGCTTTATCTATTATATATTTATTATATATTTATGTATAACAGATTTCTGTAAGACTACTGGCAATAAACATTTAACACACTATAATATTTTAAGCAGATATAAGCACATTTTTAAGTGTGTATTAAATATAGTATTTATAACTTTTCCTATGAAGACATATTTTGTTTTATTACACATGTGTTTTGCTATATTGTCAGCAGCCTCCATAGCCCACAGTAGCTGTTTTAGTTATTAACAAATATATAAATAAACACTTAAATCTGCTTATAATCTGCATCATAGTGTGTTGTAAACCATTTATTACATGTTTATAAGCTGCTATAAATGTTAAATAATGGGCACAGCGAACAGTTTGAGGTACATATGGCTATAAAGGTAAATAAACTAGAGGTTTTCACATTGAGCAGAGTTCAGTGTCTACATTTTTACACATTTATTGTAGCAGTCTTTTTCTTTATTTCATTCTTCTTCTTTTTTTTTTATTTCTGTGCTGTACTCATACATTTCAGAGCAAAACGAACAAAGTCAGGAAGTCAGTTCCAGACAGTGATGTAGGTTCATTGAGAGCAACTTATCCCACACAGTGTCACCATTGGCTTAAAGAGGCCACTGCAGTGGTGTAAGACCCAACCAAAGCCCTCTGACAAAGCAAATCAAACAAACCAAAAAAAACAGCAGATACCTTAGTAGAGGCACTTTTAAGAGAGATTCTCCTTCTTGGATGGCTTCATTTTACAAAAAATGAACATAAACTAGCAACAAACCACTCACCAAACAGAACATTGATAATCTGCTATTCTGCACCCTTGATAACATTCAAAATTAAAATGTTAAAAGGAAAAATGAAACCATGAGAATCAAATGACAGTTACAAGAACTTTACATATCTATTTTTGATTTGTGCAAAAAGGTAACAAGACAAGTAAAAGATGCTTTAATCAGTTCATTTTTTTAAAGTATAATATTCAAATCTGTGACCTCACTAGATGTCTTTCAGAGAGCCAACTAAGGTATATGTTCAGTCAGAGTTCATTGACCCAGAGGCTAACGTTTTATCCTTCACCTAAGCTTTTATCATTGTGTTTTGATAGTAATAGGCAGTAAAACTAGATCCAGGTGTCTGGACCCTGACATCATTTAAACACCATATTACGCACTTACTGTGCATTAGTCATGGCTGTGCTGGCTCACGGAAGCCCACGCTAATCCTCAAGAATGTCTTGATTTTACAGATACCATTATATTGGTAAGTCAGAAATACAATCTTACTCTAAGGTTTATAATATATCTAGATCAGTGCTTGTAAAGTACTGAATGATTAAAACTTTCTGATATGAAAATCATCCACCAAGAGCCCCGCTGTGCACAAGTAGTCACTTAGAGTCTCACAAATACAGTGTATTCAGAAAGTATTAGAACCCATTAATTTTTTTTCACATTTTGTTATGAGTGGCCTTCATAATTCTTAAATGGAAAAAAGTTTGGAACAACCTGCACTCTTCCTAGAGACAATCAGGGGAGAAGGGCCTTGAGGTGACTTACAATGTGACGGTCACTCTGGCTGAGCTCAGAGATCCTGTGAGGAGATGAGAGAAACCTCCAGAAGGAATAATGTGACACTTCGTCAAAAAAGGAAACTGTTATGAGTCATTAATTTGAAGATTTTGGCCTCTCCAACTTAATAAAATGAAGATAAAGTTTCACAGTTAAACTGTAGGGCTTGGTATTATTTGTTTTTATACCAGTGCCAGCACAACAATAGTTTGATATGAAGGAACATAAAATTTTTTTTTTATAAAACTTGTCTTTCTTTCAAGAAAAAAATTCGAATTTCTCAAATGCTTCAGTGTCTCTTAACACAAAGCACCCACATATGAACTTTGCCAAAATAAAATGCACTGTAAAAAATATAACTTAAAACAGGAAACATCTAATCAAAGGATAACTAAACAAGCAATTAATGCTAACTGTGTGTACTTTACTTTGACACACTTAACTACAGACACCTTTTGTTCAGAACCCCGCAAGCATAGAAGTTTAGCTCTATCTTAGTTTAGTATGTGTGTGCTTTTCCAGTATACTACATTCAATTAGTATTTACTCTAATTTCTCCAGGAAATGTTTTTTTGTCAATGATTAATGAATTTTGTGTGATTTCTGGATCTGGCTTACTGTACATGAACTTATGGTGCTGTCCTTGTAAATTAGTAAAATACATTACTTTTATAGTGAACCTGACAGAACTACATGTGAACTCCAACAAACTGAACTCCAGGATAATTCAATGATATTTTTCCCAGAGGATTGAAATGACCCCACAGTGTAGATACAACTGCCACCTTTGGGTCACTGAACCTCTGCTGTATGAGCAGTAGGTCAAGGTCAAGTGTCATGTTCCAGACTCAGTGTCCATCACACACACACATGAAATGGTCGTACTGACAGTTCAATGACCTGGGAAAACTTAAACTAGGGGAAACACAAAAGTCAATATTTGGGGGGAAAACTTACAAGAAAAGCAAACTCTGTTTCAGTGGATGAGGGATGTGCTGACACAGTTCGCTTTAAAATTATCCAATGATTATCTAGATAAATGAATATCACAGTGATAACTTTATAATGCTTTTACAGTCAACTACCTTCATAATATTTTTCAGTTTATATGTATTTTAAATATAATAATAGCAAAAAAAAAAAAAAAAAGGATAGTCTTCAGGTGTCAGCCATTACATCATGCTTCATCAGACCTGGACTTCCTTGATCTCAGAATGAAGCAGTTGTTCCACTTATAGAATGAAGGACATCTTATTTTTACTGTCTTTTTGGCGATAAGCGTCTGTCCTCCGTGTCGGTCTCTGCCTGCTCCTAACCTCTATAAACACGAGCCTTATCACAAGCATTTACAACTCTCAGCATGCCTCATGAAGCCTGAGGGCTGCTGAGTGCATTATAGGTCACTTTGCAGAAACTGCCGCATTCTCGAAGATAACGTAATGTGTTTTATCACGTATTTGAAGCTGGGGTCCATTTTGATTTCGCTCCTGTGAGTATGGACATGTCACGTCTCATATGAATAATCACTGTGTATCATAATGAGATCACCCCAGGAGAGATAATGAGGCTATGAAACATATTCAAAAGAATTCTTTGAAGGATTGAGTAAAAAGAATGATGGAGTAAAACAAACATTTGGTGACTGGTGCTGCCAGTTGTGTCTGGCATGTAATCTCTTTACTGCAGTCATTCATCTTATGACCTGACCTTGACTCCACTGCTCTGTAGTTCAGGTATTCCTCTGGCACTTGCATCCTGTGATGGTTTCAGACTTCTTGGCTTGTGCATCAGGTGTCCTGCCAAAAGTAAAGAGCATAAAATGTTTTTAAAAAACTGTATCAGCTGTCATTATATAATGTGATAAATATTTCAGTAGGTACATGTTGCTGAATGTTCAAACCAAAGGAGTGTGTTATTGAAAATGTGCTGTTTGTTTATTTGTGACAGTAATAAAGTCATTTGCTTATCAGTCTCAAACCTCTGTGCCAGGCACAAGGAAGATAACAAATTAGAGTAAACTCATTTAAATGACAAGGGGAACATGCATCACCTGTTAATCAACTGAAATTCCATGAATTGTTTTGTTCCATTGTAAAATAACCAAATATCTTACAAAGTCAGTCTGAGACACACCAAAGCTCTGTAACATCAAAAGACCCTGTTTTAAGTCACTATATTGACTGTGAAAGAAAGGCTCAGTCTTTTTAGTCACAGATTTAATGTCAGCCTCATGACCAAATTAAGAAAGTTCAACAAATTTGGATTTCACATTACTGTAGCCAAATGCAAAATGTAAACTAGAAGGACACGAGAGGGCAGACCATTCAAAAATTTGAATTCACAGTAAATGATACAGATCTGCCCCAGAATTTAATGGGTTCTTCCCTGGTCCATGCTACATCCCTCCAACAGGTTTGGTGCAAATTGATTCAGTACTTTTTGTGTGATCCTGTTGACAGACAAACAAACAAATGTGGGTGAAAACAAAACCTCCTTAGGAATTTTTTTTTTGTTGTTGTTGTTGTTTTTGTTTGTTTGTTTGTTTGTTTTTAACCAAAATTCACATAAAAGCACACAAGGACCTGCAAATGGAAAATGCACTCCAACAGTTGGAGGACCCTCACAGTGTGGTATCAATCCATCTGTCACTTCATACTTCTTTTGAGCTTTAATGATATTTTGAGATGGCTGTGCAAAGCTGCAGAGCTATAGGTACACTATCAAGGACACTGAGGTCAGTATCCTCTATCCTCTTTCTTTAATTGCCTCAGGAGCAAAGCTATATGAGAGGTTCAGATTGAAATACCTCAATAATGCAATGGATTGTTTAGACGTTTTGTATAGACAATCATGTTCCCCAGAGGATAAATCCCAATGACTTTGGTGATCCACTGACTGTTCCTCGTTCACTGCTCCTCTTTCATTTTTTAAAAAAAAAAAAGCCTCAGTAACTATTGGATGGATTGTCATTAAATGTGTAACATCTTTTCACACTCCCCTTAGGATGAATTGTAAAAATTTAGATTTCTTAATTTTTCAGTCTAGTGCCATCATAACATTATGCAGATGCAAATTAGCTTGAAGCTACAATCTGGTGCGGCGCATGAAATGGTGACATTTCTGTTGAAAGCTGTACCTGGTCTCTTTTAAATATAAATAAATAAATCAAAATTGAAAAACACCAAAATTTGAATTTAACTTTGACTAATTTATGACCAAATATTTGCAAACTAATGACATTCCCATCAGCCTCAGCTGTACTTTGTGTTTGATGCTAAGTAGCAAATATTAACATGCTAACACTCTAAACTAACTTAGCTTAGCATCAGTATGATGGCATTGTCATTGTGAGCATGTTAGCACAATGATGTTAGCATTTAGCTCTACCTTAGTGCAGTCTTACAGAGACCACTAGACTTTTTAAACTCCATTTATTTCAATTTTATAGGTTTAAATTTACTGAAAGCATAAAAGGAACATTACATGAAAGATAAAATATCAGCAATCAGAATATATATTTTCTAGTTTCTATTTGTTCTATGGTCAAAATTTTCTGAGGGTGATGAAGGTTGGTTGGGTGGGGCAGATGACCTTGATATTATTTAAAATTCTAGCAACAGATCTGTAAAGCTGTTGGGTAAGCAATGTTGGCTGATTTGAATTTATTTAACAATATCACAGGCAAACAAATATTGTGAAAAAAGGTTGGATTGGGCACTTTTATAATTGCAACAACAGTTGCATTTCACAACCTAATTGGCTTTTCAAAATCCAGTTCCAGTTATGATTACAGTAAGAAAAAGAAGTCCTAACTTACAGGTCAATGCTCTTTGGCATCTTTCCAGCTCTCTAGGTGTGAGCTGGCAGTGTACAGGGACACAGTGTGGGCCTGATTACCTCTGCAGTCCTTGGTAGCTTGGTACCGCCTGGGTTAATGACACTGGTGACCAGATAAGGCCCAACCCTCTTGATATCCAGGCGTTACTCCACCAGCTCCCTTTCATTGAGAAAAGCTTATCGGTTTCCCAGGGTTATTCCATCAGTCACCTGGCAGAGTAGATGGTTGTTTTTCACAGAGACTATATTGACAAGTCAAGGTCCACTAAGTAGGGTGGGTTGGCCTTATAAATACAGGGACACTTGAGGTAGCAGCAGCAGTACTCACAAGCTCATCCTATGAGAGGACACTTACATTTGACCACATAGATCTCTACAGCCTACAGAATGGATAACGGGTGTCATTGTACAGCCGACACCGACAGGCTCTCAAACCCTATTCTCTACAACATCCTGAGCCAAATGGATAACAGCAAAGCAGGTCAAAACAACTTTAACTACAATTCAGTACCTCATAGATGCAACTGTGAGCTGCGACGGACAGTGTGCCTGAAAAGGCCAGCTGAGATTTGTAAAGAAGCTTCAGCAGTTCTGGTTAAAACCATCCATTTCATGAAGAACTTACCTGCTTTTAACCAGCTGCCGCCAAATGACCAGCTCTCACTTCTCAAAAGCTGCTGGGCACCACTCTTTATTTTGGGCCTGGTCCAGGAGCATGTGGACTTTGAGGTGATGGACACTCCTGCTGACAGCATGCTGAAAAAGATTCTCCTGAACCGCCAGGAGAGCCCTGAGATGGAAAGAGAGCAGCCCACCATGGCCGGTGTCAGCAAACTCAAGTCCTGCCTAAAAAAGTTTTGGAGTTTGGATTTGAGTCCAAAGGAGTACGCATACCTCAAAGGGACCACAATATTTAATCCAGGTTCGTGTTGTTCTATAATACAAGAAGTTACGTGACAATACTTCCAAAAATTTGGTTCTCAGGAGTAAATTTTCAGTCAGTGCAAAAACTACATTACACGTCTGTAACACACATTTCCTATGTTTACTACCAACAGATGTACCAGATTTAAAGGCAGCTCTGTTCGTCGAAGGCTTGCAACAGGAAGCTCAGCACGCCCTCAGTGAGGTCGTCCAGCTGATTCAACCCGGGCCCCAGGAACGCTTTGCTCGAATCCTCCTCACAGCCTCCACGCTGCAGAGCATCACACCCAGCCTCATCACTGAACTCTTCTTCCGGCCCGTGATAGGTCAGGCTGATCTGCTGGAGCTGCTGGTCGACATGCTCTTCTGCAGATAGAGGATGTGGACTTCATGTGACTGTCCTGGAGAAAGTTGAATTTTTAACTGTGGTGTTGCAGAACTTTTTGTTGACCAACCTCAGCAATGTTCCCTCATGAAATGAAGGAACGCCTGATGAAAAAAAACAAAAACAAAAACAACAACACTATTACTTTTTTATATTTACATTGAAGCTGAGGTCACTTTAGCCCTGGCTGAAAAGATTTTATCTGCTGAAGAGGAAAGATTTGAGTTTCCACATAGACTGACCCCACTGTTCATATACTGTACCTTATGTGGAAGATCTTATCTGTTTGCGTTACTGTAAATAAGTTTTATCTGCATTTACAGAACATTTCAAATAAATATATTTTTGTACATGAATGTGATAGTGAAGTTCTGTCTCAGTCTTTTAACAACACTCAGTGAGCCAAATCTGACACCATATTTGTCTTATGTGCCTGATAATAACACATTTTCACCCCTACAGTTTATATAGCAGGCTTCTTATTACTGATGGGGTGTGCAGCCAAGTATCGCTCAAACCCATTTATTTTAAATTCTTGTCAAGGTGATTATGATGAGGAACAAAACCCCCTTCATGTTTCACTTTCTGACCAAAGACGATGTAGCGTTACAGCATGTAAGCCCTGTTGTTTTCTTGCAGTACTTTGTCTCCCTCTCATGGAAGTTAGTAGAAACCCTTAGCTTATTCCGGCAAACTACAGATGGACAGAGGCTCATTAACACACAAACATTTAACAAAATAAAAGCCCTAGACAAAGTAATTATCACCACAAAGGTCTGGCGGAAGAAATATCTGAATGCTAAATCAAGTGTCCTAAACATGTGAAGTTGCTGTTAATAATCTTCAGGCCGTATGTGATACAGGACAAGCCCTCTTGATTCATCCTAGCCTGTGGTATGTTAGTTGTGAAATAGCAAGCTTTTTCATGACACCTCATACAGGTAAAACAGGAATGTGCTGGTGGGGGCAGAGAGCCAGAGGAAATGGGGTTACACAGGGCAACTCAACAGTCATGAAAAGAAAATCCAAAACCTCAACATTTTGCGCAGAAGAACACAGATCGTTTGCTCATTTGTTGTTTTCTGGGCTCTGTTGAGCAGCGATAGTTTTGTACGATTAAGTAAAAAATCTTTTTAACTATTAATTTAATTTAATAATTTCTTGATGCTCCATCTGACCTTATTCTGCCCTGCTGCCAGATGCTGATGTTTAATGTCTGAAGTTTTAAGGCTGAAAATGAGACATTACTGCACAAAACATACATATTCCCTTAACAGTGATTAGCACTGTGATTTTAACTGCAACTGAAAATATGTAAATGGGCCATATGTATTTGTTAATAAAACAAATGTTGTTGGTGCTGTCTGTCCTTGGTGCTCATTAAATATGTGTACTACATTTTTGGTTGGCAGCTGCAACAATAGGCCTTTCACTTGAAGGTGTACTGAGGTATATCTTAAAACATACATTATTGGTATGTATATAGGTGATATTTAGGTAAGTTCAATTCATTTGATCCCAAGGACTTCAGGACAGGTTCCTGAAATCAGGCTGATTTTCTGCACTGCTTCTTCCCTTTGACAAAGACAAACCCCAGGATTTTATTTCCTTTTTGTCAGAACCAGCCAAACAAGTTTCTTCTTTTGCTGAGGGCGGAAAAAGCCTGTCTGGTACAACACAGTGACCTTAGGGAGATGAGCTTGACAACAATAATCCAGTAGATAAAGAGGAAAAGTAGGCTAAAGAAACAGCAGCAGAAAACCCTGTGAAGCAAAGACTTGTTGATGTATGAGGGCATAATTTGTTGCTGAACAAACAGATGTGCATTCATTGAAATTAGACAAATGTTTTCATGGCTTGTGTAGAGAGAGGGAACAAAAGTTGACACAAAGCTCTGCCAGCATGGAGCAGTATGTCATATTATCTCTAAACTAAACTAAGAACTAGAAGACAAACTTAATTTCTATGCATATACATGAAACACATATACATGAAAGGGCATAAACAACCATGGAGATTTTTATTTTGTTAAAAACAGGACTTATCTGTGAGTAAAAAAAAAAAACTGTGACCAAATGCCACAAATGGTTTAACAACCCAGAAAGTAACATTGACTTGAAAATATGTACATCAAAATATGGCTTAACAATACAGTTTTCAGATGAAAACATGCCTCTAAGGAATTTAAATGGCAGGAGTCAATAAACCCATACATACTGTACACACACAATGACTTGCATAAACAATCACACACACAAGAATGAGGACGGTTATGTTTAACATCAGTCTCTATCCTATGGCCTGACTGCTACAACCGAAAGGAGTGTAACCACGTTTCTTTTTCTGAAAAAACGTTAAAACACTGCATACTAATACATCAACACTTGCTCTGTCTTTCCCTGTGTGTAAAAAAGAAAACTCATTCTTTCCTCAATGTTCATTTGCTGGAAAGATAAAATGTACTTGAATTTAAATGACACTCCAACAGCAAACATTAGCCGGACCACGAAAAGGAGAAGTACAACCACCCCAAAAGGTGCTCCACTGAGTAACAGCATAAATGATAGGAGAACGATAAAATTGTCCATCTATTTGGCTACATCCCTTGTCAATACAGGTACTTTTGCTTCGGTGTTGCCCTTCAGAGAAGCAGAGGGGCGCCTGAAGAGTCTCTTTCCGTGTCATGATGGTAGGGTGAGTAGGCTGTGGTGGTGCCGGAGGAGTACGCTGCCAGAGGAAAAAAATATTTAATGCATTGAAAACAAACAAAAAAAAAACAAACAAAACATAGCAGTAATAGAAATAGCCAATACAGTATGTGTTATATTTCATGCACACACGGTGAGATGTGAAATGTTGAGTTTAATCCAGGACATGACACATATCCAGGCCGCAATGTGAAAGTTGTGGAAACACAACGTGGTGTACCCTCATTCAAAGACATGTAACAGGACACCCCCTCCTTCTAACCGCCTCTTTGCAGAACAACAACAAAAAAAGAGAGGCTGCTGTGCAGTAATCCATCTGTAACCCAAGTTACTTGCTAAAATTACATAATAAACCAGGGAACATCACGTGGCGTACATTTAATGTGACTTGATCTGCTGTTTTAGCAGGTGGTGTAGCATGACCACTGAGCTGGAAGGGAGAATGAGGCAGGTTGATAGATGGGTGTAAGGTGGCAGATGAGGGGAGGAGGCAGCTAATGAGCGAGGGATTGTAATATGCAGAGAAAAGGGCAGGAATGTAGAGTTTTCACTGCTTAAAGAGTGGTATGTATACAGGAGGTGAGAAAATGCCTGCAGCTGCAGCAGGTACAATGGATTGCAAAGACTCAGTCCCACATACTGATTCACACACTGGGGGGGTAATTATACCTCAATGACCAGGAGAAATAAAGACTGTAGCTCTATTAGCACAATGCATACAATTAAGATTATGACATGCAATATGTCTAACCACTAATCACACGCTGGTGCTAAATGATTCTGGATTTAATTCAACTCTTACTTCCTCATACAAACTTTTTCTTCGACACAAAAGAAGATACAAAAGGATCAGTGTGCCCGACGTGGAAAATTCCCACATGTACTCACTTTTCCCGCTGTAATGTCTCATTTTCCTCGCTAGCTCATCTGACGGCGTCTGCTCTGACACTTTCACCTCAGGAACTGCAGCAGGGGATGAGAAGAAAAGACTAAATGAACACACGCAGATGAGGAGCTTCGACGCACATTGACACCCTGTCATTTTACAATTAATCCTTGTCATCCCGTTTATTGTGCAATGTGTTTTAGAAGACACAGTGTACCTGTACCAGCTTGTCTCAGATCAATTAATTGTTATTAGGTCATTGTCTGTACAATACCTGGCATTTCAGGGTTTAAAACTAGGTACCGAACAAAAGAGCTCCAGCAGTGCTCCAACGGACACTAGTCGAGTCATTAAAGGAAGACAGGTTAGATGATTGGTTTATTTGGTATGTTGCAGCCAGGCAGAGGTGAAAAGGGTTGTCTTGTGGTATCTTATAAACATTTATATAGCAGTAATCATTACTGTTATCTGGTTTAAATAATACTGCATGACATTCTTACAGTCACTGCTCACGAAGGTGTTAGTCATGGTCTCGTTGCCACTGTCAGGGAGAGTCCCGTCGCTCCTCCCATTAGGACGCTGTCCTGTGGACTGGTGGCCCTGGCTCTTCTTGCCCTTTCGCGTGCTGATGCGGATGACTCCGTGCACCAGCTTGCACTCGGCCTCCTGCTCCTGCAGGTTGTAATCCTGAGCGATGCTGTAGATGAGCTCGCTGATCTCGTTGGTCTTGCGGGAGAAAGATGAGTCAGAGGTGCACTTGGCCAGCTGGTCAATCTGGTGGAGGGCATAAAGCTCCAGCAGCTTCTTGGTGATGAGAGAGTCAATGTCTGTGCCAGTGTCACTCAGGTCATCTAATTCATAGTCCTCTCGGGATAACAGGCTAGTGTTGCTGACTGGCCGGTGACTTTCCCCTTTGCCCGGTGCACGGGTCCGTTTGGGGGCAGCAACCGGATACCTTACTGTCTGGCCTGCAATGCGCACATCCGGGTAGCGAAAGCTGTCACTTGTGGGCAACTTAGAGGCTTTGGTGGCCTTGCTGGACTCCAAAGGGATGCCACAGGTTGGGTTGGTCACAGCCAGGCCATTCGGAGGGTGAGGATCACTACCTGCTTTAGGGGGATGGTCTGTGGAGCTCTCGTTAACAGGCAGACAGGGCTCTCGGCTGCCATAAAATCCACAGGTCAGTACACAGCAGATAAGAGCCTTACAGCTGCTCCAGCCCATAGAGGCACAGGAGCCACAGGCATGTCTGCTGGTAGGCGTGTTGTCTGCTGACCCAGGAATAAATCCTATAGTCTCTGAGCCCCGTGCTGTGCCGTTTCGTGGGTGGCCTCTGCTGCGGCTGTACTTGTTCTCTGAATACCGGGAGTGGTCAGTGCGGTGTTCATGTAGATGCTCCCCATGAGGATCCTTGTAAGACTCTTGGCTGGCCGTGCTCTCCCTGGATATAGTCCGAGTTTGTCTGTACTTTTCTGACCTGTGGCCGGAGGTGTGGTGCTTGTAGTGGTGGCGGGACGCCTGGGGAGCCCCTGAGCTGTGGCCAGGCATGGCTCAAACTGCCTGGGACCTGGTGTGGGAGAGGCATGTTTAGAAATAATAACCAGATGTAAACCTCCCCTTTTGTTGCCACACAGGCTTACAGCATTTGACGCACCATGGCACAGTAAAATAGGCTGTATTTAAGATTTCTATAGTAAACACTCAACCTCTAGTGAAGTAACTTACCGGGAAGTTCTCAGAATGTAAATAAAGTGAGTAGATTGATCACTGGCCTGATAATAATTTGGCCCATTTCGTCGCGCTTAAAGCTTGTTTGGACTACTACTGGCAGGAAAACTGTTCAGGCAAAATCTCATTCAACATTCAAACGTTTTCAGTTTTACTTACAAAACATTCACTCACCGCATAAGAAGAAACAGTTGTGGGTGTCTTTTATCCCAGGTAACTTGTTCTGCCAGCAAACCGCGGAAGTCTCAGACAGAAAACTTTGTTCTGCTAGCGCCTCAAACAGAGAAAAAAAGACGTGTTTTTACCGCCCACAGGTTTCCAGGTGAGTTCACCTCCACCTAACAACAAAGTTTGCGAACCGAAGGTGAGGCGCCTCGACCGAACAACACAACTCGGCTCAATGTCGTCTTTCTTTTGGTAAAACTCACAGTCTTGTTGCCGAGCGGCTCCCAATGTTTGGCTATTACCTGCGGCTACAGCTAATCCCAGGTCCTACACCCACCCACAGGTGATTTGTGACGTCACGCGAGGCGGAGAGAAAAGGGGAAAAGATAATAAAAGTCAACAAAATCAGACTGAAACATGAATCAGGGAATTTTAAAAAATTGTTGTAAAACTGATTAAAAAGCGAAAAATAAAACCTTTGAGCTGTCCATACCCAGACTGTGACGTGCAACACGACAACTGGTGGTGAAATTTTGCACTTTACATTGTGACAAGCGGACTTTTTAATAATAGCATGCTGTGAACACACACATAAGGTAGGCGCACAGCTGCAGAGCCAGCAGGCGTGTTTCCAAATATCTTTCATTCTCCCCTGTTTCCCCTCTGTGGAAACACTTCATCACGCACTGAGGATTGAAATAGAAGAGCCTCATCACCTGGAGAAAAGTCTGTGTAGCGTGGTGTCTTTAGGTTGGTCGCAATAAAACAGATGAACAAGAAATTAATTTCATTAAAATGTCACTTTATTTATCCTCAATGTAAATACAGGTTTCACATCATACAGTGGCTTTAATATCTACTCCTTAGACTATTGTAATACTGATTACGTTATAAATACTACTCAGCAACACATAGCTGTCTAAATTCAGGGATTTACTTTTTTTTTAGACCTATTCTAAAATTTACTGGGTGCCTATGGAGTACAGTTTCTTAGGTCAACATTTCCATGCCAATGATCTACCATCTATTTCCTTTATTTATCAGGCAGTCTTCTGATAATACCAAAAAACAAAGAAAAACGTTAGTTAGGAATAACTGAGATGTTTGTGTAAATTCAATCTATCTTATGTGATATTTTCTTAGAAAATGTATGACAAACAAACAATATTAATGTCAAATTACATATACAATGCTACAGTGCCTCAAAAACACAAAGGCACTTTTAGGGTGAGATTTATCAGTTATAACTGCAGTATGTACAAAAACATAAAATTAGTTTATAAATGGACTGGCCTAAACTATCCATATCTACACCAAGCTCATATTTTGTTTAATGATTTTAGTTTCAGTAAGAGATCATAAGTTCATAGGTGGGAAGGTTGTCACCTGTTTGATCTGTGTGTCTGAGGGAACCTGAACAATGCAGGTATCATTTGGCAGCTGCTGTGACAGAGCTAATCTTAAATGCGCTTGTGCCCGGCTGCCACCCTTATTTGCTGTAATGTGCCCCAGCCGGGGGTCCGAGTCGATCTCATATCGGTAGTGATATCCCTCCATAACGTCTCTACATGCATCCCTCATTTCAATGATCCAATTCTTCATGCCTTTGCGATTCAGGTAGAGCACAAAAAGAAAGACCATCCCCACAAACCCCAGCACCAGCCCTAGGAAAACATAAGATGTCTGGAGGGTGAGGTCAGCCACCCCTGCTTGGACTGGAACAACACACCCAATAGCCTGGACACTGAGTCTTTGCAGACGGGCTTCGGTTAACGCTCCAGGTGAAGCACATCTCACAGCATCCACATCTAGCAGAGCTCTTGATTCATTCAGCCAAGTGACAAAATTACGGATTTCACAAGAGCAAGTATAAGGGTTGTTACCAAGGTGGATGTGGATATTCCCGAGCTTCTCCAGCTCTTGTAGAGCCTCGGCCCTGAATATTCTGAAGGCATTCTGTGTCAGGTCCAGCACTTCCAGATGGTTCATACCAGAGAACGTCCCACTGTAGACAGCTACCAGAGAGTTGTTGGTGAGGAAGAGCTGCTGCAGATTGGGAAGGTGGGAGAACATGCCTGGGGGAAGCAGGGCGAGGTGGTTCCCAGAGAGGTCGAGGCGGAGGAGACCCCCAAGGCCCCCCCAGCGTAGAGCCGTGGTGAGGTCTGTCAGGGCGGTGAAGTTGTACAGCGAACGGCTCAGGTTGAGCTCCTGAAGGGGACTGCCGGGTATACTGAGAGCCTCCGGATGGATGAGGGCCAGCTGGTTCCCACTGAGGTCCAGGAAGCGCAGGTTGATGAGGACAGAGAAGCTGTGAGATGCCATCTCTGTAATTCTGTGAAGACGACTAACACTGTAACATCTGTCCTTAGACATGCTTGGATACAAGTCATGCATGTCAAAGTAAATTAATAAAAACCACATTCACGGAAAAAAGACATTGTTTATTAATAGATTAACATCAACAAAGTTAGTCATTATCATCCAAATATGGCTTAACATACATGATTGAAACAAAAAGACTAACACTGACATTCTCACCTATTATTGCTTAAAATTATGTTGGTGACATTCTCCATCTCTGTAAACGAATCAGGTGCAATCTGGTGTATATTATTCCCTGTGATGATGACAGTCCTTGCATATCCTGGAACACTTTGTGGCACCGTGAGCAGATCCTTAGAGACACATTTCACTGTGCGAGTGACAGCAAAACACTCGCAGCCAAAAGGACACTCCAAGCACTGGTATGGTGCACAAAGAAGGATTCCCAAAAACACACGGACTGCAAAAATACACATATCTGAATTATAGCCAAAGAAAAGGAAAGATTAAAAAACTGTTAACGCACAAGAGTAGGAATTACAGCAGAAAAAAAACTTGATTCCATGTTAATATATAATTAATAAATCAAATTATACATTTTATCCTAAGCTTTTGTTCTGACAAAAAAACAAAGACTGCTCCCTCCAGCATCAGTCTCTCCTCATCTGCTCCACTCTGGGAATAAAGGTTCCCGTAAATTGATGATAGTTCATATCACACAGAATCTGCTGGATGAAAAAGGTGCGTGGTTCCCTTAAAGGTACAGAGGACAATTAGAGCATCCACAGCCTGTGACCTACACCACAGTGTGACAGAGGAAACGGGGAAAAGGCTACAGCACATCCAAAGTAAAGTTACAAAAACAGAAATATTTAACTGATAGAGATATACAATAATAAATAATACTCTTCCAGGTAATAAGCATTAAAAACAAATCAATAAAATAAATGACACATAATAATTTAATGGAGTATTGCTCATAGTTTGTATAAATTGGCGGAGTTATAATAACATTCAAGAATGAAGATGCATTATTTGAAAGCATTCAGTTTCTGTTTGGAGAATTACACTCATGTTAAATAAAAAAAAAAACCCTTCACACATCTGTCTTTATATGCCAGGGGAAAGTGGAATGAAGGCAGGAGGACATTTTTACAGAACAATATCACTATTTTTCACAAGTGGGTCCTGCATCATTTTATCTTTGGTAGCGGCTCATGTCTCTTAGACAAATAACTGATGAATGCATTTCAGTGTTAAGATTTCGTGGTCCATTTGGTAGCCATTCATCACTGAATGTACATTAGCCAGACTGGAAACACATTCATCATTGCCATCCATGAAAAATACATCACTGGAACTCACCAGCATTTCTCTACTGTAGTGTAATGTTCCTTCATAATCCTCTTAATAAACTAAACAAGAACACTGAACCTGCTATGTGAAAAATAGTAATGTTGAATTTTGAAGAGATTATTGTAGATACTGTAGCTTATACATTATTCTAATTAATAAATACATAAATAAAAAAAAAGGAAAATATTTTTTTGGTTTAAAAACTACCCAAAAACAGCTAGCCTTTGCCCTTAGTTACCATCCTAGAGACTACATCACTACAGATCACTACAGATGATGAAGTCCTTCATTTAGTATTTTTTTGTTCAAACATATGTCCCGTCAAAGCACATCATTCACGTCAATGAATATAATGTATAACCAAAGTCTATGAGTCATCCCATTGTACTGCTCGCTCCATTACTGTAGGTTGAATGTTAGGATGAAGGTGGCGAGAACTCCAGACAACATGAGGAATGGTAGCCAGGTCTTGAGGAACGCGGCCCAGCTGAAGGATAAAAAGAGGGTAACGCGTATTAGAGTAATCACCAACACCTGGATATTATGAGTGTATGTACGTGGGCATATACACACAAACACCCACTCCTGTGTATTTTGGACAGAAAATGGCACACGAAGTGTGTTGAAGTATCACATGGTTCAGTCTCTTTACTCCCAGAGTCCCACAGCTCCCCTCTCTCCCCATCGCTACACCCCAGCCTGCGTCCTACTGTCCTTTCCACCCAGCCGGCGCAGGGAGCCCCAGCAGTGAGGTGACCTCCAGTGGTGACACAGAGGGGAGCGCTGCTGTCAGTGATGAATTACATGACTCCGCTTCTGTTTAAAAGACTCCTGTGTCGTGGGAGTGTATTTGCAGAGGCAGCACAAACTGTGACGCCAGTGCTCTCAATGTGGGTCAGCGGAGAATAATGAGGGGGGCTCTCTGAGCCATATGTCTCTTACTGCTCACGAGCATCCAGCAAGAAGAGCAACCAAACAGAGTGCTTACATGACTCTGGTTAAGATGCTTCAGGTTAGCAACAACATTTTTCCACTGCCAACTTGCAATTCTACTGTAGTCTTCTCTGTTTTTACAGCACCTATTGCATGTCTGTCTGTTCTAGAAAAGGAATTCCTCCTGTGTTGCACTTCCTTTCTTCTCCCTTTTTCCTGTTAATTGCTTTTTATATGTAATTTCCTTCTAAATAAAACCAAGAGAATATGGATAGAGGATGTCATATGCTGCACAGACTGTCAATCTGCACAAACAAAACCAGAACTTAAAATCCAAATGGTATAGGCAAGTTTCCTGTTTACAATTAAGAATGTACTACAGATACACACTTATGAGGCAGCTATAGGTCAGGCGGTAGAGTGGGTAGACCATTAAACATATGGTATGCTGACATGTCTTTGACCAAGACACTCAAACTACAAAATTGCTCCTGATGCAGGTATGAGGGAAAAAAATGGAAGTCATTTTGGACAAACACATCTGTCAATGTATGAATGTAATGTACATGCTGTATCTGTAAATACTAGCAAATTAGTCACTGTTTTATTTTGGTAAAATAATCGCATATTAAAGTGTAACCGCCCAGTACAGTAGAGGATAATTACCCAAATGTTATGTTTGAGCTTTTCAGAAAAACCATAAGGACCCGCTATGGCTCCATGGAACAGATGCCCACTTGGATGCAGTGTAGGGCTTTAGCTTTATATTCACATTGTTCTGCCAACAAATGGCAGAATGAGGCTGAAACACTTACCTCACATGCTTTCCATTAATGAGTGACAGCACACACAGGTTCACCATGTTCCAAGACGTGCTGTTGTCATAACGCATAAGGTTGAGTGCCATGGCAACGTGGGAATGGCAGTTATCAAAGCATAGATTGTGCTTCAATGAAACAGAAAGAGTAGACATCATTATTTGAATATTAATATGGAAATATCTGCATTCACAATCCTAAATATTGTCTTACCGGCCTACATTTGTATTCCTCTGACGCATCTTGCACTGCTTTGTCCCAAGTAGCAGGCCCGTTACCACAGACTTTGTCCACATCAAGTTTCCAATACCTGCGATATAAGTTAACCACCAATCAACGTGTTCATTTAAACATATGACTTGGTGTGACCTACTTGTTGAAACACTATTCAAATAGAATATTTAGATTAATAAACTTACTTTGTTGGTCTACCGAAGCCCATGTTGTCCTCCTGTAGAAAACAGGCTCATTTTAAAAAATGTAATGAAGCATGAAAGTGACCATATGCTTGAGTTGTTGTGGGATTTATATATGAGATATATATCATTAGTGTATTTAAAACACAAAATGCACTGGATAACACAATTCATGAGTAAATATAACTAGAGGAACCTGAAGGCCACTACTCCCATTCATAATCAGTTCAACAGCTTCAGTCTGCACGTCAGTATGACATCTCAGATTATAGGTTTGCATTTTAAGTAATGGCTCACTTCACTTTCCAGAGCTACTAGAGAGGCCAGACTGCTCATTGCATCTGATATGTACGTGATTAACTGTGAACAAGATACTCACCGAGACAAAGTAGGATCCTGCAAAATCTCGTATCACTCCAGAAGATGTGCATATACCCATGTGACCAATGAAGGGGAGCACCCACCTGCAGGATGCACCCAGCAGAACACAATACATCGATATTACTGTGTATTGTACATATTATGCATATGTTAATTCATTATTATGTCAGAGAACACATACTATTCAGCAGTTCATTAAAAGGAAATTAATAGCATACGATTTAACCAGTGGCTAACATTTCATTCATTTCAACGTTTCATTTCATCTGACGTTTGCTTAATAACAACCTGTCGCCGAGCGGCAAGCTGTAACACTTAACGCTAAGCTAGCAAGACCTGGAAAACAGGAAGTGTTAGCTTCTTACGATAAAATAGGAATGGGTGTCCAGACAACGCAGTAGGGGTAGCGGCTGTTTTTTCTGTCGCTTTTTAAAAAATCACCGTGGTAGTTCATCATCATGTCGGTATCGTCCGCCTCCGCCATCACTGCCTGGAATAACAGGAGATGACAACAATGACGCACAGACGGCGCCAGGCGGCGTGGAAGCGGAAGCGCGCAGCCGTTGCCTCCTCCGCGGGTGAACCAAGGGTCGGTCAAGGAACGCAACACCGTTCATTAGTGCGTGCACCGCGGCGTTTGCGTACCATAATTTAATGGGATTTATTTAGGACTGCAGGGTCTAACCGTCTACCAAAACAACAATAATCGTTAATTTTGGTCATTTGTATTTATATTTGAGCCATTCGATTTATTTATTGTATGATTATTCATGAAGTGACAGCCATGTCGAAGCTCCAAGGACAGATCATTTAGCCTATTACTGAGGTACGGATGTAGTTTGTCTCATTTTCCAGTAAAAGTGGCTACTATAATGTTTATTGTGCTTCTGCGTTACTAAAATCAACACACCAAAACCATTATTTTGACAGACATTTATCAAACACACAAAAGCTAGTTTTTCAGGTTTGAGGACTTCTATTATATCTCCTGTTTGGCAGCCACTAACAGGCTCAGTAAACCCTGAGCTTCATCAGTGTAACCTCCACTACTCCTAAAGCTGGGTCACCTCATTACTGAACAGTGTATGGTTCAACCAGACGCTCCCCTAACTACTCACGCTTGTGATGTACTGTGCTCACATTTGTTGCCTAATAGTCAGCAAAAGCAGAGGAGAGCAGACACTGATGAATGAACAGGATACCAGAAAGTTCATAGCCTCGCCTGCAGTACATCTTCCCAACCTAGTTAGCATTGCATCATTACTGCTGCAGCTGTTGTGTAATTGTTACACTAAAAGGACAAAGAGTTCATTATTTTACCACTGATGGAACAAAAAGTACAAGAATACAGACAATATGGTGTTCAATAATTTTATTTTTTACTTTGTTTGCAACAAAGGTTATTATAGGATTCCTCAAAGAAAAAACAGAGTATCTCAAATTAATGAACAAAGTAAAACATATGAAAGCCTAGTGTTGCATGTTGTTGAGGACCCCCTTAAAATTCGCCCTATTCGTGGGCGAAGACCCAACGAGCTGTTCTTTGAGTAACGGATGGGATGGCTCTATGTCCTTTTTGTTGCCCACAACTATGGTCAGAGAAGCCTCATGCAAGCAGGATTGAACACCTGACTGCAGCAGAGGCCTAGCGGTAGAGCCACGCAGCTAGTAGGCAGGAACCCCTATCGCCACCAAATACGTAGCACCTAGTTGGCATATACCATAAAATTAGCATCTGTGTCCCACTTATACCCAACAGAAGTTTCACACTGACATTTCATGCCAAATGACATTTACAATCAATGAGACTTAAATTAAAACAAAAACTATTAGAAAGTTATTTTCTTTTACAAATATTTCTTTGTCAATATCTTGTTGATCTTGTCAACAATCTATTGTGGTAAAACCTCTCAACTAAAAGGAGTACAGTATGCCAAAATTATGGTTCAATGAAACAGAGAAAGCAAACATTAATCCTTGGCCAATGAAATGATAGATGACAACCTTTGGCAGAAGAAAGCATTTTTTTTTCTGACAGGTATAAACTAAACAAAGCTTGTAAATACATTTCATTGGAGCAACACCAGCAACTTCCACAACTTGGAGATTTTAATTAATTCTAGGCTTTCTGTGACCAAAACTCCAACTGAAAATATGATCAAGTCTAACTCAGAATCAATGACTTGGGTGTGCAGCCTTTCTGAGATGAGTGGGCACTGTGACTCTTTGCTCCAACTGTAGAGCAGACAGGAGATGCAACAAAGCACCATCTTCTGGTCTGTGATCTGATCCTCCATGGAGGACACTGTGACTGTGTGGCCACTCTGACCTGAAAATAGGTCGCCTGACCGCAGGCTTCTCCTTCTAACATGTTGTGTGTCTCTCCAACATAAACCTGAGGAGGGATAAGTGCTGAACTCCTCCTTCTGCGTGAGAAACTGGGGAGTGACGTTGAAGGTGCTCTCCTCAAAGGTGTCCCCCCCTGCCATCACAGGGTGGAGGGAGAGGGCTGAGGTGTTGTTGGTGCTTTGAAGGGGCGAGATGGATGTCGTCTCCACCCTCCATGAATTCCTCTCCCCAAAGTGGTCTCCACCAGTCCTGTCTCAGGACAGGGGAGGGCGATGCATAGTGCAGAGATGTGACATGACATTCACTCAATGTTTCTGTCAGATAGGGGGGAAATTAAGATTCAAACAGGAGCTGGGAGAGTGCTTTGCTTCCTACATCCATTCTGCAGAATGGCTGACAGTTTGCTTAGCTTGGCCGACACTGAACTTGTCCTTCTGAGCTGTCTTCATCATCTGAGCCATCTGGGCCAACGCCACGCAGGCCTGTGATGCGATAGCCCATGTTGAGCAGCATAACCTCCAGTGGATCGGCATTCATACGCCGCTGGTTCGCCTGAGCAGCACCATCCATGTCCTCCACCACACGCCCATTCTCACTCTCCGTCTGTATTATGAGAGAGGGGAGGAGAAAGGGTAATGTAAAAAACTGGTAAAATATAACAAAATTTATTTATAAATAAAACACAGATTATTACTTGTTTACCTCTGGTCTGGGGTTCCATAATCGAACTACAGGGTCAATACCGCTTGTAGCCAGGAAGCAGTAGCTGGGGTGGGGCTGCAGGCAATTGACTATGGACTCATCCCCCTGCAGGATCCTCACCAGATTAGTTGTCTCCTTTTCCCAGATAAAGAAGGAGCCGTCATCTGAGCCACTGACAATGTACTGCCCTTTGCTGAGGAGCAAAGGAATTACTGGGAATTAGAACATTGTTCTACATTGAATCTCTTTCACAGAACAGTTGTTCACTCCACGGTACAGGTGTGTAATCGGGGCATCCCCAGTTCTGGTGTGAAAGGTAGCTCATCCAGGCATTCTCATATAAAAGGTTCAGTGGAAACTGAGGTTTGTTTCACATGTACTGTATTACATTCCAGTGGCTTTAGTTATTAAGACTTTGACTGGATATTGTAATGTGAAACCGGGTGAGGTTAAGGTGGCTAATCTTTTTGTTAAACAACAGTAATATGCAGCTTTTGACACATCATGAAACATACAGTACTTAATCTGGCCTACAGTACAAAAGAGAGTTTAGAGTTGGACCAGTCTGATTAGTAGCTCTCATAATTTGCAGTGGTCAGCAAGATCCACACTGATCAAACAATTGGTAAAGTCCACATCAAAATGACATAATGTTATTTGTTTAACTTTAAACTAAAATTAGTCTCAATTTCAACTGACATGAAATAATAATAATCACCTCTTGTATGCACTATGCTCATAATGGTCATTATAATATATTTGTCTGTATTGAAATGTAATGTCTTCAAGAAAAAAAAAAGTGGATATTTTAAACTTTATTATGAATGTTGGACTTTTGCTTTGTGACAAAACCGGCAGATCTAGTCCCCGCAGAGTAAATTTATGAATGAAAGCTACTTTTCACTGTGGATTTTTGCTTTACTGAGTCTCCAGTGAATCTTCTGGTTCCTTTCCTTAAGTAACAGAGCTCGTGACTGCCCCCTAGCGAGGCCTCTGCAGGCTGAGAGTGAAATCTCCTGACCTTCCAAAGAAGTTGGCCTCTTTGATATCGGTGGTGGTGTTGCAGTGACCACAGTATCTGTGCTTGTAGTCAAAGCTGCGCTCTCTCAGCACCAACTCATCTTCTGGGATCGACTCTTTCCGACTGAATGAGTGGAATCGAATGGAGCTATTGGCCTTCTTATCTTCAGCTAGTGAAGAAAGAATACAAACTTATTACCACTGAATCTCTCAGACACATTAACAAATAAACAAAGAGTGGGATGTCAGTGCATAATAATACAAAGTTGCTAACTTATCACGCAAGTTTCTAAATCAAAAAAAAGATTTATTTTAGCTTGTATGTAACTGTACTTTGTGAGTATTCCCAAGTTAAAACAAACAGGTGGTGGTGGCAGCAGTGCGGTTTGTATGTTTCAAGATCCAACTGTGTGCATACTTGTTTAATAAATGAGAGCTACTGTCATGTATCATTTTTTCTCTTTCATACCTGATTCTGTCTTGGAGAAGAGAGCAGCCTTGATGTCTTTATCTAAGGCGTCACAGGCACTACTGTGAGCCTGCTCCGGAAACTTTCCTTTGAAATCATCCAAACACTCCAGAGCCTCAGACACGTATTTCAGCTCAAACAGACACCGTGCCAGTCTGAAATGTGCTTTCAGATGTCCAGGGTTTAAAGTCAGAGCCTTCAGACAGTCCCTGAGGGCATCATAATGGTCTCCGTCCCTGTGAGTCACAGATGTAAACAAAACACTTGTTAATTTCTTTCATAGCCTTCAGGAAAAGATGATGAACTCTCTGTCTGCAGTGGTACTTTAGGCGTCGTGATCCGATGAGGCCTACCACTTGCGTTTCATGTAGGCTGCAGCCCGGTTCCCATACAGCATGGCATTGCAGCTGGCCTGATGAATGCCTAAACTGTACAGCTGGATGGCCTGTGTCCACTGCTGCTGTGCAAATGCATCATTAGCTTGTTGCTTTATCTTCTCCAAATGAGGAGGGAGCTCAGTAGAACTAAAACAAAGAGAACAGAAGATACTGTACATGGCTCAAATGTGTGCACTCTCAAACCTTTAAATAATCAGTCTGTGAGTAGAAGCGATCGCTGACAGGGTGAAAGACAAGTACCTGGAGCGCATCTTGCTTCCGGCAAAGCGAATATGGCTGGTTGGTAAGTGAATTCCATTGGAGACGCCATTGGTTGTTTTTCCATTCTGTACATCTCCTGAGAGGCAAAAGTTTAAGAAACCACCAATACATCTAAAGATACTATGCTTTATGTATCTCTATTAGGCACCACTCAACCTTACAGATTGCATAAACTTACCTGTTGATGACTGGCACTTTTTTGGAAGCAAGAAGGTGTATGGCCTCTGTTTAAATGTCAAGTCAAACAGATACACCTGGAAGAACCATGAAAATTAACAGATAAAACAAACATTACAGAGACAAATGACTCCTCTCACCATTCCTTGTTTGTTCTAAGAAGCGTTACCTGTTCCCCACCCATGTTAACAAGCAGCTCTGTGCCATCTGGACTAAAGGTGACATAGGTGGCCACCAGGACCCTTAGGCGGTTATTGTAGTCTGGGAGTTTCACTGGCAGGTGCCCTGAAGCATTCAAATAGAGTGTGATATTATTCAGCATCCTTCAGTCACCTTCCTGTAACATGTACATTTCCTGATGTCATCATTACACAATAAGAATCTAAATGTACCCAATAAATAAATCTGATACAAGAAAATTCAGCCGTATATTCACCTGCAACATAATACTGCCCAGCTCCGTCTGGGATCGGCTTCTGCCTTTCACAGAATGTGTGCACAGCTGCCGATGTGCCCTGACTCATAGATTTCCTGTATAACAAAAAAAAAACAACAACATGGTCAAATCCCAGTTGAACACGTGTGTGTCAAAACCTGGAATGGAGAAAACTGCACACTTTAGTGGTTGTTGAATAATCAGAAGCATAGAATGACATCAAAAACTTAACCGACCTGTAGTTGTGAATCATCCTGATGTCATAGAGGCGTACAAAGGGACCATTGGCTCCCACTGCCAAGTAGTTGTTGTCCCGTGGGTTGACAGCCAGACACTTGGCTTCAACCAGCTGCCCACAGAACTCTGTCAGGTCAATCAGCACCTCAGAGCGTTTACTGCTCTCCCGCAAGTCATACTGTCTGTAGCGAACAGGGAGAAAGTGAACATATTACCTATAGTAAAATTAGACATGGTATATCTTTTGACTTTGTTAAACACAACGAGGTGATTTAATCCATTTTAATCCCTGACTTCTAACCTGATGATACCATCCTCCGCAGCACTCCAGAAGGTGTTGGGCCACATGGGTGCTGTGGCAATACGTTTGACTCTGTTGGTATGATCAGAAAACATATGGATGGTTTCCTTCACGGTCAGGTCGTGCACATGGACCTTGGTGTCGGCTGCACCTGTTACCAAAATTCTGTCCCCGGAGTGAGGGAGGAACTGTATGGACAGACAAACAGACCAAAGAGGAAGGCATTAATAATGTGTTTACAGGCAATATACCTGTTTCAATCCTATAGATTATAGCCCATTAAATGGCTTTTGACATCATCTCCATATTATGTTACAATGTAACATTTTCCTCTGGTATTTGACCTCATTCCAAAGTTTTCTGTCATGAAGCTACAGTGGTCTGCCCTAGTGGCGATTTTTGTGTGAAAAGTGCAATACAACCATCGCAACTTGGGCAGCTTTAAAACTATATAAAAGGTACGTAGATGGGTTTTCCATCAAACAACGTGCCACTCATTAAATAGCCAACAGTGCCACCTAATGTACAGGGAGTGAACTTGTAATTCAATTCAGGTGTTTACATAGATAAAATGCACTTTCAATTAGACTAAAATGGGAGTAATTCACTAATATTTGTCCGTCGGGATGCATAGTCAGCAAGATTGGCTCCACCTTACTCACATCACTGCCTTAAATCACACTATGAGTGGATGATTGATGTGTAAGTAAATGCAGCCACTGTAAATGATTTCAGCTCTCTTTCCCACCTGCAATTCAATACACTCACCTTCCAATTATTCCTCCTTACCTTTACAGAGAATATATTTGCTGCATGACCTGTGTGCATAGTTGTAAGCTTCTTGTGTCTGAATGGATCCCAGATGATGGCATGTTGATCATCTGAACCTGAGGCCAGTAGGCTGAATACAAAAAGAATCATCAGGTCATGAGGCAACGTTTGTAGAGGCTCTTCACGACCAATGCCATTTAAAATATTAAACTGTGAGACATTTTAAGATTCTGGAAAGATATGGATCCCATTACAATGTAGTGAAACATGGCAGGCCTGCTGTATTATTTTGGTAGGATTAGGAGTGCCGCAGCAACATTCAGAGCTGAAACATTAACAGAAAAGATACTCATTTAATTATGACAAGTAGCCCAGCCATAAAAGGCCTTCCATATACGTGCAAGTGATCCCAGGTCAGAGATTATAAATTATACAGAAGGTAAATTTTTAGGATTTGAAGACTTACTCTCCTCGTTCATTCCACTCCAAACAGTTCACACAGCCAGTATGGCCCTGTTGACACAGACAGTATAAACAATCAGAAGAAGACATAACAATATACAGAAGTATCCTATCAGTCTCCTTTTTTTTCCACATCTCTCTTTCCATCACACACACACACACACACACACACACACACTTGTTGTCACTGTGTCACTTACCTGAAGCTCAGCCTCCAGACCAAGTCTCTTGATGAAGGGGTCGGTCACATGATAGAACCTTTGGAAGCCTGACGCTTTCTTGTCCTGCAGTGTCATGAGGTTCATTAGAATAAATTTTAATTGACATAAATAATGAGAAACAGATTTTTTACAGGCACATGTTTGAATAACCAAAAAAATTACATGAATCAAAGGCTCTGTCAGACTTTTGTACAAACAAAATTATACTTGTTAACATTCGTTGGTGAGAGTCTATTTGGGTTGGCCCCACCAATCTCAATTCCATGCATGTTCAGCTCATAATATGCTATGGCATTTGTTTACTCACCCTGATCTGCCTGTGCAGGATATCTCTGGTGATGTTGACAGCAGTCATGGCCTCACCACAAAACATAGATTAGGGTCTGGGCAGGAGGTTCCAGGGGTCACAGCTCAGATGACATTTACTCTGTATTTCTTGGGATTAAGCTGTACAGACCTTAAAAACATTAAGACAGGGTAGAGAACACATTTATCACACGGCACTGATTCTATGTTGGTTTAATGTCAGTTAAAGAGGAAAGGTAAAGGCAAGCTGAACAGCAGACATTTAAATTATCCACTCATTATGGGCTTTTTAAAAATAGCTGAAACATATAATGTTAGCTGGTCTTCAGACTTTGCTCACTCCAGTGCCAAACACTGGGTCTGCTCCCGTAAGTGAACACCAACAAGGCGAGTTCAGAAGCTAACTAGCTAATGTTTGCTATGTAGCTCTGTCAGTATTACAATCGGCGGACAGTGTCGCAGAACATTGACAGTTATCTCAACGTTAAAGCGCTGTTAGCCTGTCAGAATCGTTAGCCACCTGTGCATCGGGCCTTTAAGAGACCTGTCGTTTACCGAGTAGCTGGCGTTAGCGTATCTGCGTTACCATGCTAGCTAAACAAAACGTACACATCATGTAACGTCAACATTTGCAACGCTTTCATTTTAATTTACGACTGCGTAAGAAATCTCACCGCTTTCCTTGAACTAAAAAGACTTCTGTCAAGAAATGTCCATTTAATAAACGTAATAAATCATACTCTATGTGAGTTTGTTGACAGGATTCTCGCTAATACCTTCTCTTACTTGAACACAACCCTCCTCCCACTGAGAACATCACGCAACTTTGTTCCGCCTGCTAAAGCAGAACAAACACTTCCGGTCCGAGTTCATTTCAGAATAAAAGCATTCTCCGCACAAATTACAGCTGGTATTTACAAACATTTCATACTATGGCACAAAAAAGCAAAAAGGCTGCAGAGTAGCTGCGCAGTCTATACAGTGTCTTATAATGTAAAAAATGACAATTTTTCTCCAGCTCATTTTAATAGAAATATGCTAGTTAACAGATTTTTCCTTTATTGACGTGTACATAGCGTGACAGTAAAAGTAGGAACAAAAAAAGTAGGAACAATTTGTTTTATTGTTACCTGAGGAATAAAGTGAGAGTCAGCTTTCTGTACTGGTCACGGAGAAAGAGAATGCAGAAATGCCTATACAGCAAGCAGCCAGACAAACAAGGGATATAGCTCAAAGGTCTGAGCTGATCATATCAGTGGCAAATTTAGGATGTAAATGACTTGAATTGGCTCAGTCAAATTATAACACAAGAGCAGATTATATCTGAGTGTAGTTGTTGCACTGGTGGAGAATTTTTTGGCAGATGATAGGAATCGGTAGAGGTCGTTTAATGATGCTGTCATGTGCATTTATTAACAACAATGGAGATTTAAAAAGAAAACACTAAATAACATCTTTACTGTTATCAAAGGTGATCAAATTAATCTAACAGTCTCTTTGCTTGACAAAGTAGAATAAGATGGTATTGCCACTTCAAAAAACAAAGATTGTTAAAGGCAAAACTGGGGAATGAAGAGCATGTTCATTTGCTTTGACAAGTTGTGAATTATTAGTTTTGTGTTAGCATAAGACCCTGTGAACATGTATCAACAAAAGCCATATGCAAATATAAATGGAACAAGTAATTTTTTTCCCCGGAGAATTAACTGTTTTTTAAGTATATTTCTGAAAACTACTCACATGTGTGGATATACTTTTGTGTGAACGTGTGAATAGATTCTTTTATATAGTATTTCTTTTGTAGTGTTTTTTTCTTATTTAGTATACAAATAGATTTAATACATAAACAGACTGGATTAATGCATGATATTTTTACATTTTAGTAGGAAATTCTTATAATAGGCAATCTCATAACCTTGCATGTCACAATGTGAATACTGAACAAAAAGAAATCTCAAATATGACTCCTTAATCAGGATCCAGCCTATCTCAGATTTCTGTGTGTGTTGTTTTTATCACATGCCAAGGCCCAAACATCATGGACTACAGTGATATTTTAATGCTTAATATGCCCTGAATTAGTGATGATGTATTACTTGGAAATTCAGCAATACAGAAACTAATGTTAGTGAGGACAGAAAAAAGGTGTTCTCATGCGATTGTCACATAAAACACAAGGCCTTGTATGCTTCATTAAAGTTGTCTTTACAATATTTCAGACAGCACCTTATTGCAGGTAGATTAAATTAATCAATTAATTGTTGTGCATTAAAGACAAAATAAAACAGATGTTGCAATTTGTATTTCATCTATTGCAAAAAATCCTGACTTATGTGTCACTTTATGGTTGCGTTAGGTATTACAAATGGTATCATCATTGTCCCAACTTCCTACAACAAATTGATGTCAGTATTTGTGGTATTTTCTCTTCTTTGTCAATCACAGCTGCTCTGTTTGGTTTGGACCAGTAGCTTCACTCAAAATGAAAAGCAGAAGTGTTTAAATTAAGCCAATGGAATCAATAGATTTTTAAACATGTAGGATAGCTAATGAAAAATAAATAAAGAAGACAAATATAGATTGTGTATTTCCTGATTTAGTCTACTGCTGTCTAATCCTTTGTAATATGCCGCCTAACTATAAAAATGACACAATATGTTTAACCATATAGTATTTATCTCAATGCTATTTACTGTTTTGTGGCCTAATTAAATATATGTTAAGACTGCTAATAGGTTGTAATACTTCTGAAGCCTTATTTTCTAGGTTATTCCAGCCATCTCAACGCATCTTGGTTAGGTTTGTTCGTTTTGTGTTACTCAAGTGATATTTGGTCATATGGCAGAATGAACCTGGTCATCTTTTCATTGCATCGGCAGCAATATTTCAAGAAAAGCCTTAAAAAACACTGCTAGCCCAGTTTTTCGGCTGTAGTCTGTAGATGTAACCGCTGCGGATGTCAATACCCTCTAGGCAGGAAAACCTCAAACGGTTTCTGAGACAACATAACCCGTCATTGTTGAACGGGCGGCGCTGTGATATTAAACAAGCGGCCATTGTATCTTGGACTGGGTTGTCTGCCAGCAGAGGGGATCAGTTGGCTAGCGGAACAACAGCAGCAGCAGCAGCAGCAGCAGCAACAGCAGCGGATGGTACAGATTCGGCTTCGGTTACCAGCCTGAAACCGAGATTTGTTACTTCATTCTGTGTTTATGTGAAACAAAAGGTAAAGTAACATTTTGTGTCAGCGCCGACAGCTATGTAAGCTACGATAACGTAAACACGAAAGCTTTCAGAGATTTGTTACGTACATGTTCACTTAGGTAGCTAAGCAAACGGCAACGTTGTGTTAGCTAGCTGTTAGCTAGCTTGTTAGACGGAAACGGATTTGTCATGGATTAGCTAAGTGATTAACGGTGCAGTGCATCGCAGTCAAACAAATGTGAACGTTTTGGGGCAGGAAATCATAAAGAAGTCACTGCTTTGACACAACCTACACTTGGATTAGTACGATTGTCGCATTTAGCTGATATCGAAAAATTTAACAAATTCAATTTGGAGATAGGTCACGTTTAGCTGACTTAGCTCTCCTTGGCTGGTTAGCGAGTCATTTCCTTCATGAATTAGCTGCTCAACGGGATTAGTTTGTAACAACCAGGCTGCATCTCAGACTGTATGTATCCATTTGTAATCGCTATATTCGCTTGCCAAATGATATACAACTTCCTGTAGCCTCTTAGGGATATAAATGTTTGTGTAACAGATTATGTAACGTTAAGACATGTGCTCATGTTGTTATTTTTGTTGGTGCTCAGAAAAGTCCGTCGAGTTTGTTTCTGGCAGGTCGAGGGGCAGATGAGTTTGATAGGCGAACAAATCAGTCATTAGCTAACAGCTGTTGACTCCTAAGCCATGGACGTTCAGTTCATAATATACAGTAAGCAAGAGAGGAGCTTTTGTTTAGAGGACATCTCAGTCTCTGGTTCATCATAAAAACCTACCAGCCTCCTTTATTGTTTTCCCAGCCAACTAAACGAATAGGTTGTCAGATAGTCACTTATCTGTTGAAGTAACTGAGAGGTGAGCTTCACTAACCTAAATTAAGATGTGATTCAAATTTAAAAAAAAAACATTAAAAATATCTTATTAGTGTGTCTTCACTATTTCATTGTAATTGTATGTAACCCCCCCACCCCCCACCCCCCATCTCTTACAGGTGACATTGTCTCGTATGGAATGACAACCTCACAGAGATATATTGAATCCAAACCAGCGGGTAAGTTGGCACTCTGCTGTGAAAATGTATAAACTGTGTGTGAGTTCAGCGTGTGTTGATATACTCTTCCGTTGCTATCGTCCTGTTTCACAAATATACATTAGCTCGGTTTGCTGACATGGAGTGGCAAACACCAGCTGTGTCAGAGAAGTTCCAAAGCCGTTTTGGCCGCCGTCCTGGAACATCGGACAGTGGGGACACTGGTCTTGGCACCTCAGCATCTGACAGCACAGAAGGTGATGACTTTTGCTTGTTCTCCCCCTGCCTGTGTTGTGTAACACTGTTTTGAGGTCTGTGTCAGTGGTGAGTCCCAGTTTGCACTCTACACAGCCAGTGTTGGGTGCTTTAATGGTGGTTGAGTTTTTGTAATAGTTTGCTGCATTCATGCACTTGACAGGATATCTGTTACAACATGGTTGTTTGTCATTAGACTTCAATACTTTTGCTGACTTGACGGTCAAGATCAGTTATACAAAGTATAATGTAGTGAGCAGCCACTCACGAACCTCAGACTCAGCCCCAGACCCTTGTTTGTGCTGAGGCTGGAAAGACCGTCTTGTTGTTTCTTAGGCTATTTATAGAGTAAAAAAATGTTCATGATCCACTCTGTCTGCTTGGGAGATTTGCAGAGGTAGATTAGAGTCTTAGCCAAAAATGCCCCAAGGCTCTGTTGCACTCCTCTGGTGTTATGGCTAATTGGGAGGACGGGGTGTTGTGATACTAGGACTGGACAGCTAAATGAAAACTGGACCCACACCCAATGGGAATATCCCATTGGAGAAAATGTGAAATCCTAGTGGAGATGGTGTGCGTATGTACTATATTTATATGAATATACATGTGAGTGGAAAAAATAACAGATGCTCTTATCAGAATGAATCCATGTAATGGTTGACCAGCTGGTTTGGGTGGTCCCTTGTACTAACAGGAAATACTGCAAAATAATAGACTGAAAAATGGTTAGAAGTGAACCAACACTGTAGAGTTTGAGCTTCACAAAGCTGATATTTATGCCCTGGCTGCCAGTTGGAAACTTTTCATAGCAACTGCCAACAGGTCACTGTTTTTTGCCCCTCAAACCAAGTTACATTTACTTGTGTTGGCTTTAGGGAAAAGCTGTCTTGCATCACACAGTTCTAAGGATGCCTTTAACACATAGTTTCTTTTGCTATTTGTAGTGAATTTGTACTGGTAATCTCCTACACGTCATTAGTTTCTATAATCCATCTGAACAGTGGTGTGTTAGTAAAGGTATAGGTGCCATTTTATAGGACTTTGTGCAAATGTTAGCCGGATGATGCTGTCCCACTGCAAACCCCTACATAATCTGATGTGTGTTTTTATGTTTTCCTTATCACCACAGTGAATCAAACAATCTCAATTCCCATCACATGTCCAGTCACCAGATCTAAACATCACTAAACCCTCAAGGGAAGCTATGGTGAACAATTATTAGTGTTAGCAGATGCATGTCTTGTATATCTTTCAACAAACTGGAATCACTTCTTCTTGAGGTGTCCAGTGTGATCCTACCAGCCCCAAACACAGCGATTATGCAGCTCAGTTCTTGTAAGACAACATTCCTGGAAGGATTGAAGCTGCATTAAAACAAACGGCAGCCAAGCTGTTATATGATACCTCAGATTAATTGGTAATTTGCATGTTTTCGTCTGACTCCATGCATGTGTATGTTGTGGTCCCTGGATACATTACAGTTATAGCTGCTGTCTTCATGTAGGAATGAATGTAACTTTCATCTGGCAGTAATTGAACATGCTGCTGTTGCTGGTACAACTTTGTCCAGACACTTAAACTGACAGCAGTGCCTAGCAACATGACAATTAACCCCACAATTAGCCACAGTAATGACCTGTTATAGATAATACTGTGTAGCACACTTAAAATACAAATTAAACAGCTTTACATTTTAGTTGCTTGGTGTTAATCAAAAAATTCAGTTTTAAAGCTGCAGGTAATTGTCATCATGTTATATACTTTGCAAACACAGGAATGTCTGTTGAGCAAACATCTAGCAAAAGTTCTTACAGAGTAGTTTAGACTTGTTCTAGCCAGTCATGAAATAGTGGAGCCTGGAGGCTTCTACTATATTTGAAGTTTTACCTTCCTGAAAGATTGATGATCTTTCTGTAATATTCTTGCCCTTTTACTGAATGTTATTTCTCTGTGATTGCGAAGAGTTTCTTGTTTAAGGAAGGTGTGGATTTAACTGAGCAGGGAAAACATATCTCATTCAGTCTTTGACTTTGGGTGTACACGTGTGTGTTGTGTGTTACAGTGGGAGGAGGCAAGGTGCTTAAATAAGCGGCACCCACAGATCACTCCGTAACATGAGAGGTGGGCTATAAATACCCCTAACCTTTCCTGTGTACGCGTGTTTGTATGTGTTTGCTTAGAGGTTGGTACAGGCTGGTTTGGCTGTTCGAGGACAATACGGCTTTGGGCACAGGGCCTGACTGCTGCGCGGCTGTTGGTCTTAGCTTCAGAAGGTGGTTTGGTTATATTCAGAAATGCAGAAGACGGACTGTTGTTTGGATTTAAAGCGTTCTGCAGCTCAGCTTACCTCAGTTCAGCTTTAGAAAAAATGTCACAGCTAATAACATGTTTGTTGCATTCAAGTGAGTACCGTGTTTCCAGACTTCAGCAGGTCTCTCAGGTTTGTAACAATGTTGAAATCAGACTTATGCAACTTCAGATTGTGTTGAGGCTTGTGGAGACTTCTGTAGGTTGGTTGTAATAAGCTTGCCATGTTCCTGAAATTTACATTTTTGGGCATATTTAATGGTGTGGATTGGGTGTGTACTCTGTAGAGTAATCTGTGGGTGCTTATCTCTGAATGTTGTTAAGAGGATAATTACAAGAGTTTATGTTGATTAAAAAGGAAGACCCTTTGTTCAGCAGCGCTGTTGTAACAGAATGTAACAGTGAATTATAATTGTCTTACATGTACACTTGGTGACGTGGCAGGTAATATCAGCCTTATTAATGCTATATTTTTTTGTTAATCATGTAACACAGAGCTTTCACCCTGCTCATTGGTTTGAGTCTATTATAAGCCTTTTCCCTGGGTTGAGTCAGTCAGAGCCAGTTAATTCTTTCTGTGGTGACACCTCATCATCAAAGTAGGCCACCCATAAACCCTGCTGCATCTACTTTACATCACTGACTGAAAATAGAGAAAATTGCCTGCAGTAGTGCTCCAAATATTCTGCACTGATTTTAACAAGGTGCATCTGTATAGTGAATAGTGGGAGCGTACCGCTGATTGTAATTTCTAATGACTTTTTTTGTTTTACTCTTGAAAGATTTCTGCAGTTCCAGCAGCAGCCCCTCTTTCCAACCAATCCGCAGTCAGATCCCCATTCCCACTGCACATGTCATGCCATCCACGGCCGGATCCCCGGCCTCTAAGCCCCAGTCATGTGTCCAGGAGGATGGCCTGTCCTCACTTGAGGGTCACAGGTCTTCCTCTGGCTCCAGAACTCCAAGTGGCTCCACCTCGAAGTCTTCCTCTCTTTCCAAATCAGCATCTTCACCCAACTTGGATGCTCAGGCCGGTGTGGGAGTTGATCCTGTGGGGCCAAAGCCAGACTGCCTGAGCCGCTACCGCAGCCTTGTAAATGGGCTGGACCATTCGCTTTTCCCCTCAGATCACACACGGTTAGATGAGGGCCAGAGGTTTGACACTCCTGCTGTGGAACCTACTCTAAATCAGTCAGCCCTGTTGGGGGGGTTATGCCCTGATGTCAGACTCCGATTACAGGCGAGCGGGATTAGAGACAACCCAGACTGTGTGTCTGACGCCTACAGAGCAGGCATGGAGCACAGCTATAAGGTTCTGCCTGAAGCTAGGCCTGGGGTTCCCGGCACAGCAGAAACCTCTAATCAGAGGGGCAGTCAGCCTGGTGCAGCTGGATCCACTGGAGTTTATGCAAGCCCTCTCAGCCTGCAGACACAGGCTCTGCTGAGGGAGCATACAGGCTCCATGGGTTATGAGCCACTGCGGCAGGACAGATGTAGTGAACTATCCAGCTGGCAGCAACAACAGCAACACAAGCAGCAACTGGAGAGTTTACGCTTGCAAGTGGAACAAATGCAGGTAAGCATTCATCAGAGAAAAATGCTTAAGAAACATAAACCTGGGAGATGGTTACTTTTATTTGTTTCATACGCTGTGACTGATGTTTTGGGATTATAGTGTAGAAGCAAGACATTTATGTCACATGATAACCTCTACTGGGTGGCAAAACAAACTGGTCTTATGGTGAGGTGAATTCTCAGAGGGCAAAACCTTGATAAAGTAAAGCCCATTGGAGTCGACATGTGGGGCAGTCGGGTATTGGTGGACATTGAAATCTTGCCAGAAATCCAGAGCGTGACATATATATAGGTCAACATAGGAAAAATAACGTTCCGCTAACAAAGCCTGAAGGCATGCAGACGCCTTGTCCTATTTTAAAGCAGGACTGGCAAATCAATCAACCAAATTAAAATCACAAGAACTATAAAACATTTGCTGGTCTCTGTTGTTGAGCTTTATAAAAATTGTTTAATTATGATATTTTATTACATGTGTAATTCAGAAAATCCTGTGCTTGCTTAATGTTAGAAAAGTATTTGCTGCTTCACTTTTGCAGTCTTTTAAAAGCTGGTAAAATATGGTAAAATACCATTACACAACAACTCTTTGCCATTTCAGTACTGTTTTCAATGTTCATTTCCTCTGTGGCAGATGTTGAGTGAGTGACTGTCGCCACTTCCGCGTACTGTTTGCTGACACATTAGCTAACACTTTTTCACTTTAACAGTTTCTAAATACCTTTTTATGCATTTGAGATATTGCGACTGGGCAGAATATTCCAAAGCTAAATCTGATTGGACTAATGAGGGATTTTACTGTTTGAAAAAAGTTATGATGCTAATCATGAAATGTCTTAACTATATGAATGCTCCTGAAGCTATGATTTGATTGCAGCATTCATTCATTCATCTTGCTGGATGTATTCTTCACAGCACCAGAATACACTGACAGTTGGTTGCGCCTTCACTGTGTTGGAAGAAAGACTTTAAAGTCAATAAGGTGGAATTACATTATATTCTACAGAGAGATTGGCACTGCTTGATACTCAAGTTTTATTTCCTTTTTTATAACCATTTAAAATTAATAAGGTTGTTATTCACACAAAAAGTATTTATTACTGTTGTCAGGTAGCTTTGCTATAAAAACAGTTTGACCAGGTGTCAGGCTAACCCGAGGTAAGCAGCAGTCCCTGAGCTGTTTGCATTTTGTTTGGTCCAAATATTGAGTTGTGTTTCTGGCAACACTTTGCACTATCTATGCGGTACGAGGATAACATGAAAGGATATCCGCCATGCATAGTTATTTTCAAGGTTAAAATTGTACACTTCTTAATTGTTATGTCTCTCATCACCTTGGCATATTTCCACAAGATGCAGCTCTAAGTGACACATGCATTTTCATCTTTTTTGTTACAGTTAATGAGTGCTGGAGTGGGTCAGTACCCATCTCTGTACTCAAACCCTGTTCACTCAGACTCTGGCAAGTGGGATGCTCTGGTGAAAGCCAGTGAGAGTCTGTTAAAGGAGAAGGAGCTTATCATCGAGAGGCAAGTGTTTCAAATAATTTGACTGCTCAATTTGAGACATTTTAGGGAGTAATTCTGTTATAATAATTAAGTTCTTATTAGTCCTCAAGTTATTCTTAACATTGATTGTTTTTTCAGTGTTATTGACTATTGTTGTTCTTGTGTTGATGATGGTTGGACCATGTTGTGATACAGACAAAAGCAGCATATGGCCCAATTAGAGCAGCGTCTGAGGGAAAGTGAGCTGCAGGTCCATGGAGCCCTCTTGGGCCGCGGGGCTTCTTATGGGGATATGTGCATGCTGCGGCTACAGGTTGGTGAAAAGATGCTCTGGCTCCCGAAAACAACACTGAGAACACTGTGTTATACTGTCATCACCCTTACAAAGTATTTACCCCTAAGAGCTTTAACTGAAACATTCCTATCACATGGTGGCTTCACAGGAGGCTCAGAGAGAGAATGCCTTCCTGAGGGCACAGTTTACTGAGCGCACAGACTGCGCTGCCCTGGAGAAAGCAGAGGCAGAGCGCAGACTGGGAGCAGTTGAAGCAGAGACACGCCGACTAACTGACAGTCTGAAGGAGACCTGTGAGAGACATGCAGAGGAGATGAAGAAACAGGAAGAGAGGGTTTGTGCTTACCTAACACTTCTTCCTAATGTATAAAAACCATTCACTTTGCCTCTAATTTAGTGTCAATTATGTGTTGAGAACTGCATTTAAATTTCTGTACTTTGTTCATGTTAGTGATGAAAGCAGGCTGTTAAAATTCTGTCAGATTTCCCAACAGCTGAAATTATAAAACATTAAAATAAGACCCAGGAAGCACTGTACAGGAAACCTTTCTCCCCCCACAGGAACTGAGATGCTGTTCACTGTTCCTGTAAAATGACTGTAGAGCACAGTACATAAGTAGATCTTAAAACTGTAGGCTTTAACAGGTTCTCCCAGAGTTATCTCAGGGATAGAAAATTGTGTGAAAGCAGTTTCTCCAAAGGCAACATGTGGTTGTGTTTGTGGGAGCAGTTTCTCGCATGTTCTTGCCTTGAGTGTACACTTATTAAATTTGGAGCATATTATCCCACTTACCACATGTTGCCTATGTATGCAGATCCGCAGTCGAGACAAGCACATCAACAACCTGAAGAAGAAGTGTCAGAAGGAGGCAGAGCTGAAGAGAGAGAACCAGCAGCGTATTGAGACTCTGGAGCGCTATCTAGCTGACTTGCCCACGTTGGAGGACTACCAGAGCCAGAACAAGCAGGTCAGGATATATTTACTTAATTTAATCACTTCTCATTCTGTCTGGTCTGACTTACTTGGTTGAAGGTGTTTAAATCATTAAATGTAGACATGTGTTTTATAAAAATATCAGCTCCTGGAGGCTGAACAGCAGGCAGCCAAACTACAGGAGAAAGTAAAAGAATTGGAGCTCTGTCTAGAGACGACACACTCACAACTACGGGAGAAAGATGCCCAGCTGGAGGAGCAGAAACGCAGGGAGAGAGACCTGCTGACCACGATTACTGAGTATGTACACACACGTGGTCTGATCACCATGAACAATCTGCCCAGTAGGCATGTTTGTTCTCTTCACTCTGTGCACAAAGAGACGGTAGTATTGCTGTATAATGTCTTCTGTGTTTTTATTTTTGTCCTCATCAGTATGCAGCAGCGGGTGCAGCAGGGCCTTGAGGATGGAGCCAGACTGCCTTCTCTGGATATTGAGAAGCTCAGAGTAGAGAACAACACTTTAAGGGAGGAACAGCAAAGACTCAAAAAGGTCTGTTGTTCTTTACATGTTCTGAGTGTCTTCTCTTTAAAAGCTAATCTGTGTACACCTTATACTCGAGAGTACACAAAGAGTACAAGTGGACTGGTTTAAATTACCACTCCCAAATTTGAATGCACAACTTGTTTATACTCTGCAATCTAATAGTAGTTATGCTGCTGATATGCTTGAACCCAAATTACTTCAGCTTCAAAAAGTTCATGTGACTGAGTGAGCTCAGAGGAAATGGCTGTTCAGTTAAATTTGAACCAACAAGAAGTGTTTATTTCTCTGAAAGTAAGTTTCTGCATCTTGTGGTTAAAGCATGCAGCAGCAAACATTCATCAAACAGCAGAACTTTTTCATCTTTTCTAAGCATTATTTGTTAGTCTGGTTTGTCATTCCTTTCCCTTAATGTCTTCATTGTAGTATTTACCATACTTTCTGTGCTGCTGTGTGCTTCAGCTAAGCAAACACCTTCAGTTACACAGACACTATTCCCACAAAGTCTCATGCCACAACCTTATAGTCCAACAGAAAAGGGAGGGAAAAGAGGAATGTAATTTGATATTAAAATGAAAGGAATGGGAGTCAATAAAACGGGTGACAGTTTAGCTCTGGAAACCCTGGGTGCAGTTCCTTGAATGGATTTGGTTTTATTTCCCAACCCAAGAGAGCGCACGGGATATATTCTGTGACTGCAAACCAAAAAGTATAGATTCTGAGCTGTGCAGTTGTTAAGTTTAGCAGCACACATGGTACAATTAGGTTTATAAGGTCTCACAGTGCTGTTCCAAGTAGGAAATTACTGTTTTAAGGCTCAGTTCTTTTTTTTTTTTTTGCAGGTTATTGAGAAGCAACACCGAATGATGGAACAGCTTGGCTCCCAAATCCAGGTTTTTATATTATTTATATCATTATTATATAAATATATTACACTTGTATTTTATATTAATCTAATTGGTTATAGTTTCACCTCAGCATTTGTGAGTCAATAATTGTTTGTGTTTGCAGGCTTTGGAGGAGCAGATATCTCAGGAAGAGAGCAGCTCTCAGGCTCTCAGAGAAGAGGTGTTGGCCAAAGAGCAGAATGTGTTAGAGCTCCACACAGCCATGAAGGAGGTGAGTTTGGTTGATCCATGAAAATCATTAGGTTTTTTTAGTGCAGTATGCAGAGAACCTTAATTGTTCCTTGACTGCTCTTAACTAACTTTGATGCTGACTCCCGTGTTTCAGCTGTCAGCCCAGAACCAGGAACTGATGGAGCAGAACCTGACTCTGCAGGAGCAGATGAGTGATCCAGAGCAGAGGAGCACTAACCAGGCCTCCTCTGCCCTGCAGCCAGCCGGGGCTCGTCTCACACAGAGGCTTCATGTAGAGATCGCCTCTTGCCTCAGTGACCTGCGCTCACTGTGCAGCATCCTGACTCAGAGAGCTCAAGGACAAGACCCCAACCTCTCCCTGCTACTCGGCCTCACATGTAAGCATTGCTTTTACTCTTTCTCTTATTGGTAATACAGTACAATGCAATAAGAAAATGATTCGTATTGTGAGAATTTAGGGTTAGAAAAGTTGTAGTACATGAATCAGAGTCATGTTTTGTTTTATCAGCACCACCACCAGTGGCAGAGCAGGACGAGGACTGGATGAGTCCAGAGGTGCTTCAGAAGAAACTCGTCGAAGCTCAACAGCTCCGTCGAGATGTTGAGGAACTACGTAATGTAATACTGGACCGTTATGCACAGGACATGGGAGAAAACTGCATCACCCAATAACTTGCCACCCACCCAGGTGATGGAGGAAACTTGCAGAAGCCCCATTTCATCTCAGAAGCACCTAAAATGGGCCGAGTAACTGAATGTCAGAAAGAGGACTGGATTTTAATTTTCTTAAAATTAGGACAGAGGAAAGCCCAAATGGTTTAGCTTCTGCTTCTCTCGACTGACTGAACGTTGAATCTCAAGCCTGCCTGTAGCTCAGAACCCTCCCAACCCCCCCGGTGAGTTCATCTATTTCTGTCCAAGGGCTAACAGAAAATAACTTACCTCTAATACTTGATCCTTAAAGCATTGTGTGTGTGTTTATTGTTTTTTTTTAATAATAATGACATGATACTGTCAGTTACCAAACAGTCTTATACTTTTTGTTCCACTCTAGTGGAAAACTATTTGTGTAGAAGTCCCACATATGTAATTTATTTAAATCTTAATTTCCCTCCTGAGGGGAATTATCCAAGAAATGGTTGACAATCAACTGAAAATATTTTAACCTGTGCTTTTAACTGAATTCACAAGGAAATGTTACTAACATGCCATTATTTAAAATGGTGAAAACTGTAACATTAGACTCAGCTGTGAGGTGTCAGACTTAACAACTGAACGGTTTAATACCAAATCAGCTTCTCACACCAACAGGCCTACATCAGTTTTACTACCAAAGAAAACTCTGGTCGGGGCAGTTGTGCAAGTCTAAGAATGTTTGTGAATGCTCCTCTCTGCTGCAGGCCTCGTTCTGAATGAAAACCAACACGTGCCTTTCTGTAAGTTTGCAACCACAATGCTAATTCATTTTAGACCAACCACAAAGGGCTGTTTGCAGCGGACTCTTCCAATATGACGTTTCTCTCAGTGTGTCAACCAGTAGGATTGTCAATACATTCCCTGACTCTGAATGTAGCAGATAACTGTGGGCCGCGTCACAGAGCTCGTGGAGGCTCCTACACTGTTTTTGTTCCTGGTAGATAAATGAAGTCAAGTCAAATTTATTAGTCTGGGTGATCTTTGTAGAATCTGCTCTGTGTAGAGGAATAACTTCACAGTATACTGTACATTTCAGTCGATAACGGCTTCGACAGAGTGGTTAAGTGTTTGATAAATGTATGCCTGAGATACAGTATTAATCTTCAGTATTATTTATTTTTTTTGTTTGCATTGACAACTCGGTGTGAAAGCGTTTTGGGTCCTCCTAATGTGTTGCTGTAATAATGTGCTAATGTTGTTTTAGCAAACAACAACAACAATGTGTAAAGGTCCCATGAAGTGGCTTTTAGATTATTTTCTTCTGTGGTGTTTAATATGAGATGGGCCAGGCTATATTCGGCCAGGCAGCAGTCACTGAGGATAATTAGCTCTTCAGGTTTTAATCCCACGTGGCAGTGATGACGGGAGGGGTTGGCTGGATCACCCCTAAATCACTGATCACATTGAAGTCAATGGAATTTTATATTTGCCGTGAGTGCAGGATAAGCCATTTAAAAAAACTCGACACTTTACACAAAGAGTAAGGGATTTTAATATAAAAATATGCAACAATGACTTTTTGACAAATTAAACTGAACAACACACCCAGGGACACAAGCCATTTTTCATTTCATGGGACCTTTAACCTCGTGTAGCACAAGATTTATCTTTGGAAAAGTCAGGTTCCGCATGCCTTAACATCTCAAATGTTTTGCGAAAGGGAAAAAGATGTTTATATTTTCATACCTTTGTCCTTGTTTGTATTTGCATATTTTAGAAATAAAGATTTTCAACATTTTGTTTTGTTTTAATTTGTTTGGGATTTTGTTTTATTTCATTTTCATCGATTTGTAACTGCATTCTTTTTATTCTCTCTGTGCAGAGAACCAGGAGAAATAGCTTTCTATAGCTAGGGATGCACTGATTCAATACACTGGATCCGCGTTGGCCTTGATACTCATCTTATTAAGCAGATCAGGTATCAACCTTGACATGACCGATCCACGTAAAATAATTTTTCTTTTGTCATTGAGATAAAGCATAATGTTTCAGTGGACAAACAGCTCACTTCTCCTGCTACATAAAAATGATTCAAATGACTTCCACAGCAGTGAGATTGACAGATTCTACTTTTGGAAAAAAGACCCTTGGCATCAGCAGATACCTGGAGTTAAGGTATTGGAATTGGTATCAGTTTGATCAATGCATCCACATCTGTGTCACTAACAGGATTTTCTCTCACTCAAGGGTGGACCTTTTTCACAGAAGCCATTTTGACAGAGTAGGAAGAGCACATGGGTAAATACTAAGATTATTGATGACTGAATTCCATTTAGCAGCTTCAGTTTCAGGGGCCTGGTATTGTGCATGGCAGCTCACTGTAGGGGACACTTGAACACCTGTACTGTTCTTACTATGACTGACTAGTCTTCTGTGAAAAAGGCTGATTTTATAAAAAAAAAAAGAAAAGAAAAAAAAAGTGCCTTACAAGTCATATATGACTTTTTATAAGTTTATTTGATTGACTCCAGTCAATGAATGTCTCCTTCGCAGCAGCAGAGTAGCATTAGTGGTGAGTCCACATGATGGGAGTGTCCTGCAGTCGTCATCGTAGCGGCATTGTGGGTACGCGCTGATGATGTCGTAACCAGGGAGACCATCGCCTCTGTAGTGTAAGAAATAACACGCAACCAGTGTCGCATTGTTACGAAAGCAGAGGAGAGATAACTTGGACAGGAGGATGAGGTCTCACCTGTGTTTGTCCAGATACTGTCGCAGGTGGCCGATTGTTTCTGAGAAGCACATTTTCAAGATGTAAGTATGACTCCCATCCTCAGACTTCACCTTGAGCGTGATGACATCACGGGGTGACGATGGCCTGTCAGAGCTGGATGTCTCCAGTCTGAATGTGAAAAGGGACAAAAACTCATAATATAAAAATTTACTGTATAAATATGAGTTAAAGCTGACCCCTTTCTTTCTGCATACCACTACATTAACCAAAACTTACGTTACCAGCTGCATTGTGAGGCATAAAAACCGAACACACTTTATATAATAATGTCTTTCACTGGTCTCAGACTCCTTAAGGAGGTCACACATCTGAATCCTACACCCCATCACGAACTAACGAATTCTGGCTGTCCGTGGTGACCTGCCCTATTTTTCCGACCAGTGCATACAGTAATCTCCACAATCTCGACTGTCAGCCATCGTTGCCAGAAAGGGATTTTAATCAGCCTTTACATCATGCAGTACGTACTTGGATTTGGCAGGTCCTTTTAACCTCTGCTTTTCCTTCTAATTTCTACATGGTTGTGATGTTAGAAAATGATTTGCTTTGCTGTTTTGGCATCTTGTATCTGGATCAACTATATGATGTTTATACTGAGTAACATATTAAACCCCAGATGCCATGTTTTTCCATGGTTCTGCCTTTACATCAAATGGAAATACTCTTGATTCATGCATCATTTTATTGATGCATTTTTGTACCTTTTAGAAACGTTGGAATATTCTTCTACAATTTAAAACACATTTCTATAGATTTGAACAATGCTTGTCTGCACAATGTGTTCTCCCACTGGTTTTTAGACACAAAAATTTGTATCACGATTCATGGTACTAAAAAAAAAAAAAATCGGTAAGCTTATGTAATGAATGATGACATTTCTGAATACCTCTCTCTCATTGCCTGCAGTGCGGCTGTGTCTATGAAGACCACTGAGTCGCTGCTCTGCACATCAGATGAACCCTAGAGAAAGTGTTTGTTAGATCAGAGCATTACGTTAAGCACAACTACAGGCAGACTAGATAGCGTGATCATCTGTAAGAGAGCATACATACGCAAGCAGGGTATATGAGTAAGTGCTTTTGAAATGAGGTCGATCCTTTCTGCTTTCTCACCTGCAGGGTTGCTCTCAGTGAGTCCCTGACATCAATCACGCGACCAGCCTTGACCACCACCTTCGGCAGCCTGTTCAGGAACTGATCCATGGTCACTGTCTTGCCTGTGTGAGCCAGAAGAGAACATGAGAATGACAGTGAAGATAAAGGATATCCATCACAGGTCTGATTTTTGGGAGTATCAGAGTGATGTTTGCAGGACAGACCAGGTATTTGAGAGCTGGCAACACTTGATGAATCATCTTTCTCCCACGGTAGCCTGAAGATAAATTCTTCATCTCGCCTGTCATGAACCTGCACAGTAAGTTTTTGATAAGTCATAACTTTGCACATTTGCTGACAGGCAAACGGAAAGAAACGGAGACACACCTCAAAAGGAACACCATCTGGAAATCTTTCCTGAAGCTCAGATGGAAAATACCCGTCCATCAGATCACGCATGCACTGCTGCACAGACCAAAGGAAGAGTCATCAAAGACCCCAGTTTAAAGTAGGTGTTTTTTATCCCGTACAGTTTTAGTTTGCAAACCTGGGTGCTGTGCTCCTGATAAGAGCGGAAAGGACCATCAAACATGACAATGCCATTGCTGTAGAGCCTAAGTTGAATAGGCTCCTTTTTTGCCAGCTGGGCCCCCGTGGCTGTCGACTGCACAAAAGACTCTCCCTCCCCTGCGAGGATGTTCAGCTCCATGATCCTCAGCATCACAAGGTCAAAGTTCATGTGGAAATCCCTGACCCCAGAGATGCCTGCAGAGGAAAGATATACAACATGTTATGGCCCTGTGTTGTGAATGTTAGCAAGAAAGCTTAGGGCTGATAAAGATGAAAGTACCTGGCTGCCAGAGGCCTCTACCTGAGCTGTATGTCTGCTCACAGTCCTCTGAGTCACTGGTCTCCCCATCTCCCACCCAGAGCAAACCATAGTCATTTAGAAAGCTCTGCAGGACAGGGACCAGCGCAGTTCAGTATGGTGTGATCACAGCATAAAGACATGAATGAAATGTAATATTTAATCAACTCACCTCCATTTCATGCACTTGGTTCTGCAGTTGTTGGCACCTTTTTTCAAGACCCTCTCTGCCGCTCAGATCATGTGCACTCCCTAAATCCGCAAATAGGCAAAATCATTTCATCTGTATCATGCGTTTATATCAAACTCAGGTCTGCGCATGTTGAAGGTGATTACCTGATTCTTTCCAAACCTTCAGCTTCTTCTCCAAAACAGAGATCTTTTTATTCTTTAGAAGAATGAAGAAAATATAAACTGGGGGTGTGACATGTCTCAAAGATGTATGTTACTGCCACTTCATTATTCACCCGGAGGAGGCATGTGTTCACCTTGCACTCGATCTCCTGCGCTTGGCTCCTCACTTTTTTCTCCAGCAGGTTCACCCGCTGCATCATGGCAGACATGAGCTCAAAGTCGCTTGGTGGAGCAGCTGATTATCAGAGTTAGAGTTAGCTTTGTTTTCTATAACAGCAAATCAAAAAATTTACTTCACACTGGGATAAATAACTCTGTATTAACTTGTACCTTTCTTTAAAGGGGCTTTTGATTTTGAAGTGGAGGCTTTGCTGGCTGGAGTGTGGGAGGACTGGAGAGGATTTGTATCAGATGGATCATCATCAGCACTGTCAACTAATGCTGCCTGAAATTCTGAAAAAGGAAACACACATTACAAAAATATGTGAGTGTCACAAAAAGGTTTAAAAAAGAATATATACAAATGTATAGTAAATATCTGTTTGTCAGAGTAGTGGGATTAAGAGTGGTCGAATTACTGGAGTATCTTTTCATGCTGCCTCTTAGTTCTACTCCACCTCGTTTCAGAGGGAAATAATGTACTTTACTCCACTACAACTGTTTTACTGTCACTTTACAAGTTAATGTTTTACATACTAAACTAGATTAGTCAAAACATTAATTGAGAAACTATTAAATTCTAATTTTATTAGATAAGTTTACTATAAAACAAAAAAAAAAAACGACTCTTTTCTTCTTATTATTATTCTCATTGTAAATTTAGATAAAAAGTTGATTGAAAAATATTGTTCAAAATCTTGACAGCCTCTATTTGATTATATATATATATATTATATATATATATTATATAAATTTTTATATATATATTTTTTAAATCAAACATCAATCACTAAGCATCACATCTGTCTCTGTCTTTAACACAGAATACTGTCATACAGATCACTCACCATGCTGATGATGGGCATGTTGTCAGTCACTTCAGTCAAAGAGGGTTTGACAGTGGGATCAGGTTCATTTTTATACAGTTCATACAGGAACTGTTTTTTCTGTGTGGGCGTTTGTGGTTGTCGATAATAATTTAAAGCTTCTATTCAAAAGGTCAAATAATTTCCAGTTCCTACATCCAGACATAGAGAGAAGCTGAGGTTTTGGCCCAGATGATTAAGTGGTAGTGAGTTTCTAGGAAGTATTAAGTTGATGGTTACGTGTGAGACAACAGAGCAAAAAGTTAATCAGTTATTTATATCCACTTCAGTAATATTGAATTAGGCCAGCTGCAAAAATGACATACACATTTCTCAAGGCTCCAGCTTGTAACGTGAGGATTTGCTGTTTTTTCCTGATCATTATTTTAATGATTTTATTTTATTTGTTAAATAGTTTAAAAAAAATAGTTAATGCATGAGTAATAATAACCTAATGATATATAATAGTATAAGACGCATTTTTATGCATTGAACACTTTTACTTAAATTTTTCTGATTATGTTTACATACTTTTACTTACTGAGTGTTTTTAGTTTTTTTTTTTTTTTTTTTTTTTTTTTTTTTACAGTTCTCTTTCTTGAGTACAGAATGTGAATACCTCCCTCACCACTGGTTGTAACAGCTGTTGAGTGACCTTTGACATTATGTTTAGATTTGAGCAGCCTACCTGTTAACCGATTCCTCCTGAAAGGCACTTTTTGTCTGCCCCTGCAGGTCAAACACAGTTACATGTACAGGTTCCCTATTGGCATAAATGCAGCTCTGTACTTGTGTCCAGTGAGTAACCCACCGTTGCTCGTTCAGAGGGCCCTGCAGCGGAGTGCGCCTCGTTTTCTTCAGCATCGACAAAGGTGAGCTCATTTTACTTGAGACCAGCCGGACACTGCGAGTGAACTCCTCAAACTAAATAACCCAGACTGGCTCGAGAACGAGCCGTCTGTTTGTTTGGAGTCCGTTGCCATTAGCAACGCAGGGAGCGCTTGATATTGTAGAATGAGGTGGTGCTAGGTGGTTCCTGTTTCATCCACAGGACGTCGCTGTTTCTCTCTCTTTCTCTCTCTCCGTCACACACACAGTTTGACATGTGTTTAAATGTCACCTATTTTGCGGTTGCTTGTTTTTGCAACATTTTTTGTAACGACATTTTGTGCTGTAAGTAGAGACTGCCTCAAAAAAGTTAAAACAACTTTTAACAGCACCAACCGATGACGTTAATAAATGAATGAGGGGCTTCTATTGGTTTTGAAAAATTATTTTGATGTACAGACTGACGAACTGAGTCTAAATAGCTGTCACCACGCTTTCCCGATCTGCGATGTTCGTTCCTTCGTCTCCGGTCACTGTCGCCGCTAGTCGGCCAGGCCCGGTGCAGCCATACTGTCCAGTGCAGCCAAGCTGTGGGAAGGGAACAGGCAGACAGAGAGGATGCTGAGGCCTGCCAGTCCCACAGCTCATCCATCATTTACCCGGAGCTGTTAGGCCGGTCCGGGCTATGGCCGCACCTATTGCACATTTCGACGACGACTGGCCGAATTTGGGTGACTTGAACATGGTTTCAGAGCAGGGGCTGCTGCCGCGGAAAGGCCGTGCAGCAGCCGCCGCCGCCGCCGCGGGGGAAGCGGCAGCGAAGCTTCTCCTGGAAGATGATGATCTCTTCGAGCTGCACGACAGCAGCTTTTCCCCGGGGGAAACCGGTGCTTTCAGGTCCATGGAGGACCTGGTGAACGATTTCGATGAGAAGTTATCCGCGTGCTTCCAAAATTTTAACGCCAAGACGGACAGCATCGCTCCCGTGAGCGTGATCGCGGAGGACACGCTGCTGGAGAAAGACGAGTGAGTGTGCTTGTTTGTTTGTGGCCTGTTGTTTTTTAAAGATGTGTGGAAGAGGAGGCTTCCACTCACTGTTTTGAAAATCATAGTAAGGCTTGGTGTCTGCATTGGGACCAGATCAGGAAGCCAGCAATTCTTGGAAAGGGTTATTAACTATCAGTGATGTGACAGCCATCTTTGGTCATCCATTAAAACTCAGAATGTAGGTCTGCTTTAATCCACTGAGATGACAGACTCTGGACGTGAACATTTTTTTCAACCGATTCATTCAAACAAACAGGTGCACTAATATTGGCATGATATTTGTATCTGCCATTAAATGGCTTTTAAAAACCGATAGTGGCGGATATGAGTGGACTAAGGAGTAATATTTCTGTTTTTACAGCTGATATTTGTGAATTTGGCACTTTTATTGACCATGTTTGTTTCCAATGCCATCATATAGTCATAAATAACAGTTAAGAGGAAAGTTTCTAACACTGGTAAAAAAACACATATCCACTCAATACTATATTAAAGACTTTAAAAGTGTTTAGTTGAAAAGCAGTGGGTTTATTAGTGGTTAAAAATAGTCAAATACACAAATATATTTAACATTAGCACTAAACATTTGTCCAGTGACATATTATTCCTGCAGCTTTGGGTTTTTGTGATACAAAAATGTAATCATCGTGGCCTTTTCAACTTGATAGGATTCCATGTTGGGGATTACAGGAACGTGTCATATTTGCCCTCCACACCAAAATTGTTTAATCTGACTGTGATACATTTGTGGATGTGATTTCTAAAAGTAGTTCTGTGTCATCCTCTTACATTCAGTCCCCTCAGCATCAAGGAAAGTAGGTAGGCTCAGGAAAGAGTTGTTATCAGTAAAAAGGATGTGGTTTGTATTGATGATAATTATGTCAGTTCAATTTTCACCGAAAGATTCGTTAAGACTTGTTCTGTCTCGTCTCCCCACAGAATCTGGAACGCTTTAACCAGTAACTATGGGCATGTGATGCCGGTGGACTGGAAACAGTCTCGAACATGCTCCCTCCACGTCCCCTCATTCAACCTGAAGGAGACAACTGTGAGCGATTCCACCCATCCCATCCCATCCCATCCCATCCCATCCCATCCCTGTCCCACTTTCCCCTTCAACCCCAGCAACCCTCCCTCCCTTTCTCCCTCCCCCACCAAATCTCTCCTCTGTTCATCTCACAAATCTCAAATATTCATTGTGCTGGGGTTTAGTGCTTTGATTAAATTCACTCCCCCTGTCCTGTTCCTGGCCAGAGGAAGACTGATGTCGCGGCGGAGCTGTCAGACGATGAGGAGCTGAGGGAGCAGCTGGACATGCACTCCATCATTGTCTCCTGCCTCGCAGAGGAGCCCCTTTTCACAGCAGAGCAGGTAAGTTGCATATAAACATAAACACCATCCTCCAGCATAGTCTGGCCCGTTCTCAGTCACACTGGATCAGGCCTACAATTGCAGAGCAGCAGCTTAACATGGCTGAAATCCCTCTGTGTTTCTCACAGAGATTTAATAACTGATTTTCAATGGGTTATTTTGAGTGCTTATCTCTCTCTCTCTCTCTCTGTTGACGCTCTCTCAGGTTATTGAGGAGATAGAGGAGATGATGCAGGACTCGCCTGACATGGAGGCAGAGCACAATCCCTCTCAGTCGGACCTCTCGATGCTCTCACTCGACGTCCAGCGGTCCACCAGCAGCCCCAGCTACGAGCAGAGTGAGTGTCCACTGATCAGGACAAATAATCAGTATTATGTGACACTTTGTCTCGTGATATGTAATCAATATGAAAGTACCAATATATTGTATTGTCTTGTTGCAGTGCTGAATGAATTGTATCAGTGTTGTGATGATATGTTCTTGTGATTCTTTGCTTGTTAAGCAATTTGTTATTAGTACACTGGTTCACCATCAATATCAGGAAACATTCTCTCACAATATGTTCTTGATATTGTGTTTTTCTAACTCTGAGAACACATAAAAAGTGGTGCAGACATAAAAAGTGGTACACTGGGTGACCTGTTCCTTGATTACGATCACCATGGGCACTGTAGTTTATTTTGAATAAACACCACATACACCATCCTGCTGTTTGAAGTACTTAGTAGAGCACCAAATGTGTCTAAATCCACAGCTGAAAATAGTGCCTAAGAAATGCACCAGTTTCTCCCATTTGAGTAACATCTGCTGAAAACCACAGTGCCCAGCTGTTTCAGGTCATTATTTAGTCTTTTTATAAAATGAAAATATTTATTTGTGTGTCTTTAAAGATTTACATCCACAGTATGAATGGGCTTGTGGCTGAGAACCAGAGACAGGGTTAGGAGGTCAGATATGATTGGTAGATAGTCTAAAGGACTGTTGGTTTTGGGATTTTCATGGGATTTATTGCCAATAAGAAAAATATAAACTAGAAGGGCACTCAGTGAGCACAGAGCTCCACCGATGCCAATGTCAAACAACATACACCAGACTTCAGAGAAAAACCTTCAAATTCATAGCAAATGACCCGGATCTGCCCCAAAACGTACTGGGTTCTTCCCTGATCCATACCCCAGCCCTCAACCAAGACCAAATTGTTTCAGTACGTTTTGCATAATCCTGCTGACAAATAGACAGACACGGGTGAAAACATAATTTCCTTGGTGGAGGTAATAAGGCCAGGCTTATTCTTCAATGTCTTCAATGCTCTACCACCAGTTCTTTCAATGCATTTCTTTTTTAATTTTACTTCCCAATTTGATAATTTTGTAATACATGTCACATACTTACATACACAAAAGAAAAGCACTTTTACATCTGAGTTGTCTGTAAAATTATTTGAAACTGAAGGCACCTCATAACATACTGATCAAATTTAGTATATAATTGATTCTTGCATTTTTAAAAGGGCCTGCTTGGCTTCCTTCAGTATCAAATAACTGTATGCTTTGTGTGTCTTTGTGTACGTTTGCGTTGCAGGGGTGAGGACCCTGAGTGTTGCAGAGCTGAACGAATGTCTGGAGGAGACGGAGACGAACATCAGAAGGTTCTCGGAGGAGCTGGTGCAGCAACTGGCTCTCAGGGATGAGCTGGACTTTGAAAAAGAGGTGAAGAACAGTTTCATCTCAGCGCTCATCGATGTGCAAAACCGGCAGAAGGAGCAACGCGAGCTGCTGAAGAAGAAGAAGAAGCTTAAAAGTGGAGCTGGGACGTCGCAGGGCCACGCTGAGAAAACACTCGGATCAGTTAGTACTTCATTCTTACAGTCAGGTTTTAATGAAACACTACCATCCTGGTTATGTGTGTTGATTTATTTATCTCCTTATTGATCACTTGAAAGGTTCGGTAGTGATAATACCGTAATCATGTGATATCTTCGGATCTTTCTTTTCCACTCATCGCTGCATTTCTTGCTGTATCTGTTTTTTAAATTTTCCCACAAAGCGCATTTTCCTGAAATCTTTCGTGTTCTTCGATAATCTCTCTCCTGCCGTTTCTCTGCTTCACTTCCTTCCTCCTCAGCGCTTCAGCATGGAGGGACTCTCCTCCGTCATCCAAAACAGCTTCCGGCAAACTTTTGGGAGTGGGTGCAGTGAAAGACAGGTTACTTCCCTTTTCTCTCTCTCAGCTGCTGAACTTCGCCTTTCTGCTTTCTGTACTGAAAATATACACTTTGATGGGAATGCCATCCCCCCAGATACATCCACTTTATCTCAACTATCTTCCTTTTCAACATAGTTAACCAGATCTGGAACTTCAGTAAAGAAAGAGTCTGGCTGTATGCATTGTTTTTTTTCTCCAGCATTCATGCAATAGATGTTGTACCTTTTTGAAATTCTCTCTCCCTGTCCTTGCCACTGTTTCCTGATGGTTTACAGTATTTGACCACAGTCATCCCTTATGAGAAAAAGGGACACCCTCCTTCGATTGAGGACCTCCAGATCCTGACCAAGAGTAAGTTTCTCCATCTGTATCAACCATGCTTGAATTTTAGTGGCTGTGACTGATCCATTCACTCCTTCCTATCTGCTGCTTCTCAGTTCTACAAGCTATGAGAGATGACAGTGACAAGGTGCCCGGTCTCTTAACAGACTATATTCTCAAAGGTGAGCCTTTTCTCTTATTTTTTTTTTTGTCTGTACACTGTAGAAGTTGGTTTTACATGTTTGAGCCTGTTTACTACAAATCATATATACTTAACATTACTACAGCTTTCGTGCATTTAATAAAAGTTTAAATTTGTTTCTTACCTTTCAAAATTACAAACTTGTACAAAAAAAAAACCATCTTGCAGAGATTTGAAACTTGCTTGATAAAGAGGCTGTCCATCCATCCAAACATGAACAGGCCACTGCCTTCATTTTTCTAGTCAGTTACGTTGCTGTTGCTTGGCTTTGCAGTTGAGAGCAGGTACTGCTTTGAAAACAATTCCTGTTGGTGCATTTAAAGACAGTTGGCTGCCACAAAGTATTGCTTTTCTTTCATCTTGTATTGTTGAAAATGATATTTAGCAAGTAAATAGAGATTTTGAAAATCAAAATATAAATCTAATGGTTTCTTAGAGTTAAAAAGTTTGGCTGCTGACTCATTTAAATGTTTTCAGAATACTAGTTGGTGCATTGTCAAATAAACAAACCAAGGCAGAAAAAAACATTTTTAGGAAATCAACATAAAAAGTACAATACGCTTCAGAAAATGATTTGAATCAAACAAACCAGTATGTTCCCTCAGTGTCTCCTGCCAAAATATGTTAGCTCTTATCTTTTGTGTGTCCTCTCTTTCACACGCATTCTCTTTTCATCCCTTCATGTTTTCTTTCTCTACTTCTTATGTTCCACTCTGCCTAATCTGTCGCCGCCTCACACTCGCTAGCTGTGGTGTGAGCGATGGACGGAGAGGTTTGTGACACGTTCACTGTGTGATGTGCACTGTTGTGGTGTTGTCACTCACGGTGGGAGAGCGCCCCCTCTCTACCACTGAAGTGTAGTGGCGTCTGACCCCGATGTTTCTCCCTCTCACCTCTCCCCTCTCCCACACAGTGACACAGTGGACTGACTGCAAGCATGGTTTATCCCTGTTAGTGTCTAGACTCACAGACAGTGACTCTGTGCCACCCTGCAGTTCATTTTTAAGACACTGTTTTATGATTATTAGTTGCCTGCAAATCTTTATCCTTCAAATCACCCAACCTACAGTATGCTTGAGATTTCATTTCAGATATTTAGCAGTCTATAACTGATGTGGTGAAACTGTGATTTTCAACAGGTGTTTTTTTTTTTTCCTTCTGTTTTTTCTCCTTTTTATTTCCCACTTGCAATTTTACTGATATCTCCTCATACTCAAGCTTCATCCCTCGTCAGTCATAGCTCTGCTAATATTAATCTTTGCTGTTATTGCAGTGCTTTGCCCAACGTAGACCAGAGGGATGGTGCCTAATTCCCTGCAGAGGCTTCAGATAGTTTACCATGGCAACAAGATGAAGAGGACTCATTGTAATTTTATTTTTTTGGCATACATGAAGCACACTTAATTTATTCCTGCATGTTTTTACCTCAAGATGTGTTATTTTTAATTGTGTTGTGTTCTTCATTTAGTTGTATTTATTTTATGTGGAGTGTTGTGATTTTGCAAACTGTTTGTGTTCCTGTGAACTTTTGACTTCTTTTCAGTGTTTTGAATTTTCTTGCACTGTGAAAAAAGAACTCTTAAGATGCTAAATTATATGAGAAATATACCCAGAGGGATACACCAGCATAGGAGCTTTGCTTGTTGGTTAGAAGTAAGAGCGAAGCTGCGATGCAAAGGGCTTTGTATTTATCTCAAGTGCTTCTTATCCACTGAGCAATGAACAAATGCACAAAGCATGTTGAACACAGAAGTAATAATGAAAAATGCTTGAAAGCATCAAGGCTGTAAAACTGAAGAGTAAAATTATGTATAGCTTTATTTTGCCCTAAAGGGAAATTAAGTATTCCAGTGTTGGATAGTAACGGGATTCAGAGAATAGAAAAATACAGATTAATAACAAATAAATGAGTTAAACAAGAGAAGTGCGTGCATAAACATCCTATAATTCAACACGTTCTTCCATGTACCTGCAGACTGTGTACTCTTTACTCTCCTGTGTTGTCATCTCAGCAGTACACCACGTACGTACATCATTATTATTCTATGGAAGATGAAGCCCTGATAGTCAAGGGGATGTGGTCTGGACTGAAATTAACTAATCGACTAACTAACTATGCACTCCACTGAATATTGAATTGTGACCCAACGCACTGTCTGTACTTTTGTGACGCTGACAAGCTCTGAATCACAGACCCGAGCGTCGACGTGCCTGCTGTGCACAGGGCAGCGTAAACCATGACTGTGACTGGGCACTGTTATTCTCTATGTATTTACAAGCTGCCTTTGCTGTTGCCTGAACTTTTGTACATTATAAATGACTTATTTTCAGTGAATGTCATATTTACTGTTCTACTTACAGAACCGGCTTCCTTGTTCATTTATTTTGTAAATATTTTATTTCAAATATATTGATAAAATCACTCCCTGTTTGTCTCAATATATTTTATTTATTTCATGACAGAATGAAACAACAGTAATGACAATAAGACTTCATTTCCACAAGCAAGCTATTTCCAGTCCTTTGCTGGATATGATCTATAGAAACATTTTTCTTTCACTCTGACCCAGGAAGGCAGACAACCTCTCTAAAGGAAGAATCCTAAATATTTTATTACATTACAGCAGGAGGAACCAACTCAACCCACTTCACTGATGCACATTTCTGTGCAAGCAACAAAGCTTGTTGCCCCAGCAACTTAAATTCAGATGTATTCAGGTCTAATTAACCCTTTAGAAACATTAAAGGTAAAAGGGTATGAACAGCTGGGAACTGAATCTGCTGAACAGTGAGGGTGTAATATGGAGTCTACAAAAAATACAATACATCCTCTTTGTAATCTAGCTGTTTGTTTTTGAATATAAAAATGCATTATGCAGTTTTTTCATAAAAAGTGTTCAGACAGTGAATGAATGTGCGATCACTGTCAGCTTTCTCATTTGAGGGCGAGTCTCATAGTGAGGGATGAAACTCAAACAAATATTAAATTCACAACAGTGTTTCTTCATTATGTAAGTCTGTGCCACGTGTCGTCTGTACCTCTTCCAGCTCACTGAGGAGATCCAGATGTAGGCTCTGAGAGAAACCCCAAAACATCCGGCCTGTTGGAGCCCTCAGTCACAACCTATGGTCACGACAGACTCTTAGACGGGGGAAACAAAAAGTTAAGTCCGCAGTTCAAGTAGCAGACAACTATGAAAAACCATGTGGAAAACTCAAGTTGTTGCTTTTAAGTGGCACATGTAAGAAATGTGATATAACGCACAGAAAGATAAGGCCCCTCCTGTAATCTACTGGCATCCTACAAACATATGGAACCAGAGTCATGCTTGTCTGAACACTGTTAAACCCCCCCCCCCAATCCACCTCCCTTCAACATTTCAAACGCAACACAAATGGCTGCGAAACATCTGTTAAACATTTGTTCTCTCTGAGATAAGATTTCCTCATTTCAACTCTGTGCCGCCACTCCAGGCGTGTTAAACACAACAGTCTGGCGAGGACTCAGAGCTGCGAGGAGCTTTTTTTTTTCTGGTGCTCCACCAAAACAGTTCCTTTACGGTGGATTTAAAGTGTTTTTCCAAGTGCTATGGAGGCTAGAGGGGTTTGGTTGATGTTTTGCCTTCTACTGCTGGCACACTGTGCACTCCAGCAGACCACCTCAAAGAAAAGAAATGGGAAAAAAGGTAAGACTTTCTATTAACTTGACATTGAAGTAATGAAAACGACGTCCTTACTTGTTAAGTCTCCGGATAACTTTTACAGAACAACACGACTGAACTGCTATGTGAAAGTTGACTGAATGCATTATGTTTTTTTCTCTCTCCCAGACTCTACAACCAATGCTGCAATTGAGGAGCTGAAGAAACAGATCGATGACATTGTTCAGGAGCTGAATTTGTTGAAAGAGCAGCAGGCTTTACAAACAGGTATTGCTCCTGCAAAGAAATTGCCACGTTAAGTTATGTGGTGCACTACACTTCAAACATGCTGTATCTGAAATAGAATAGTGACAGACTGTACGTTATCTCATATTTTGAACCCTAGTCTAACATCTTTCTAGTGATGGATATGTAATAATGACACCTGAGCCGCACTGACTCTGAAAATTGCCCCCTCCAGTTTGTCTGAGAGGCACAAAGATCCTCGGCAAGTGTTTCCTGGCTGATCCGGTGAAGAAGACTTTCCACGCAGCCAGTGATGACTGCATCGCGAAAGGAGGCAGCCTGAGCACTCCTCTGACAGGAGACGAGAACGACCAGCTCTACAGCTACGTCCGCCAGAGCATCGGCCCGGAGGAGCAAATCTGGCTGGGCATCAACGACATGGTGACCGACGGCCAGTGGGTGGACCAATCGGGTACCAACGTGCGCTTCAAGAATTGGGAGACAGAGATCACCCTGCAGCCAGACGGAGGGCGCAGCCATAACTGTGCCATCCTCTCCACCACAGCCAACGGGAAGTGGTTTGATGAGAGCTGCAGAGCTGAAAAGGCCTCGGTGTGTGAGTTCAACATCGTGTGAGAGAAGCTTTCTGACCTTAACGTGACACTGCGCAGACAAACACCCGCGTTAACAGTAAACAATGAAACACGCAGAGCATTTGGATGCTATCAGGTACAATTACACAATACGTTGAAAAAAATAATGTGCTGCATCTTTCTTACGCTCACATTTTCTTGACCAAGCCATTCAGATGTCGGTTGACGTCACACAGTGGTCTGGGATACACTATGTCATTATATAAGCTAAACTCACTGGCACATTATATTATACATGCATTCAGTAAACTTCGTGTTTTCAAATACTGCAGTATATTTTAGAACATGTCAGATATTCATGGAGGTAATCACCACTGGATGGCTAGTCTTTGCTGTATGTATTTTCTATAGCATCTGCTAATAAATGCCATGAGAACCTTTTCTATGGCACTCTCTTTATGTTAATTTCTGAATGTAAAATCCTTCTGTTTATATGACATTATATAATGTTAATAAACATGTCTCCTCAGTTGCAGCCCTCTCGCTTTCTTCCTGCTCAAGTCAAAGATTCAACAGAGGAAACATTCTCATGGAGGGAAAAATGCTTCATTAAAAAGATTCTTATGTAATGACTCATAAAACAAGAAGAGAACGTGGCAGTCGCAACTAAAACTAATAACTAAACAATTTCATGGTTTTCAGTTGCTCTCTTTTTCCCAGTGATTTTGCAAGGCCATTGTGACTCAGGGGTGAAAAGCAGCCAAGTTTTCTTTTCAAAGTAAGATTCAAAAATGATCTCAACAAAGGCTGTGAGCTCTGAGGACAGGGTGGTGGTGATTTCAAGTTAGTTCATATGAATGACATTTTTTTTTTTGTAACTTTTTAGAACTAAGGAAATGTCCATAATCAAGGCCAAGACAAATGGTAAGTAACATTTTATATATTTGACAGTTGAGGTCAAGGGGATGGGAGTAAATTGACAGTTGAGAGAGGAGGATGTACAAAGGGGAACAAGGTGTGTGAGGTGGAAATCCAAAAGGATTCCCTACAGAGGAGTAGGCTTACATGAAAACAAACCATTTTTAAATTCCCCCAAAATTTACAATTGAATTCTCTGGAGGTTTCCTGCTCTTACTTTTCTAAAAACATGTGCAGGAGAGTTCCCACTTAATGAGCACGATTTTCTTATTGTCTCTGCACCCACTCAATTTTTTTTCCATCATGAAAACAGAGTTCCTGTTTTGCCACTCACATAAGTGGTCACCGCCCAAACGAAGGTTACGTCAGATCAACATGGATGTGCACTGCAGCGGTGTGTTTGTGGACAGCATGTCCTCATCTCAGTCCCCTCAGCAGTGTCAGTCCTACTGTAAAGTATTTCTTGTCAAGAGTGTACAGAGTTCTTGCACTACACTACACTATTTCAAACTTTGCATCCTGTCTCCCTCTGCTGTTCATTTTCTGAACTGCAGGAGGCAACATCGCTTCACAAAACAAACAAACATTTTCTTTTCTGAACCACATTTTTTTTTCTCAAATGAGACCTTTTCGTTTTCAGGTTGATGTGAAAATCAATACTCCACATAAATATTTTCAAATGCTGTGTGATTATTTTCTGTTTCACCACAATATCCATCCCAGGAAATGTGAAAACTGTTTATGACAAAGTTGAAAAAAAACAACAACCCTTGATTGAATGTAACTTAAGTTAGTTCTTGGTTTGTTCCGTGACCTTTTAGTTAGTTTTACATCAGTTTGTAGTTCCTCACAGAACGAGTGACTCAGATCTACACAACAACACACGAAAAGGTCCTGAGCACTCACCACAGTCAGGTTAAATTACAGCTCTCGTACAGTCTCTCTTTTAAAAGTTACCTGTAATTACTCACAGAGTTCAGTCACAGAACAAACAAGGATTTTTATTCCATGCCACTGCAGTCCAGCAGAAGGAGTCCATGGTCCTCGACATGAATAACTAGCTAGTGATAAGCTAGTGATTCTCGTTCATCGTGATGCACAGGAAGAAAACCAAGAAGTCTCGGCAGGACCTGAGATCACTTAGATAGCAGCAGATCAGTCTTGAGATTTCCAAAAGTATGGGTCCAGAAATGAACAAAAGCAATAAATTTCTAATTCGTCCCTGGCTGAAAACAACTCTAAAATCCTAACTTGTATTAGCAGGAGTGTATTGACCACATTTATGGTGGAATGATATCTAGAAGTCTGCATAGCAGGTGAAAAAGCAGTGATAAAAAAAAATGCACGCACGCACACACACACACACACCGCTGTTGCAATCTCCTGCAATACAGGCCATCATCAGGGCATCATGTTCTGATGATGCTGTAAAGTGCAATGTATTGCAACAGCAGTGGAGTCCTCACTATTTGGTGGTTTGATGATAAAAATGAAAAAGTCAGCATGTAAACAGCACACAGCTTTGCTCCTGCACAAGCATCCATAAGTACACGTATAAAATATCTCAAAATGAAAAACAGTCGTTGCCTAAAAGCATGAGATCACTTAATAGTGGCAAAAATAGAGGGTATAAAAGGGATGATTACGTACTTCTCTAAAAACAAATGTGTCTTCATCGGAGATAAAACAAGGTAACAGCTCCAGGCAGGGTTGAACAGGGTTATTTTGTGTCTGGCTTTGGTGCAAAACTACGCTCAAGAGAAGGAAAAAAAGGCTTTCAAGGCTGAACAGCAGGTAATCACACAGATGCCAGGGAATGAATATCAAAAGTTCAAGTAGGTCAAGTGAAAAAATGAAAGCTGAATCCAATCTTCTCCTCCTCAGTCCCCTCCCTCCGGCTCCAGCCTCGGCCCCAGCTTCGGAGAACGCTCCTCCTGGCTCTGGTCCTCAGTCTGGTAGATCTGATTGTCCACCAGGGGAAGGCTCGGAGGCCGGACAGGAAGTGGAGGACCTTGTTGAGATGAGTACCGAAACGGGTGATAAACACCGATCTCCATGTCCTCGGCACCAGAGTCTTCAGAAACCAGTGGCTTTTGTGATACCGTGTGTCCTGTGAAGGGCTTGTACGATGGGTCCGACTCTCCGTAGACGCCAGTCTCCTTACCCTTTCTTAGCAGGTGTGTGTAGACAAGAGTGTCCTCAATGGTGGTGTACACATGGGACTCGTTGTCCTCACGTGTTTTAGGGAAGTTGGTGTGTCCAGGCAGGAAGATGGTGCCGCTCGGGTTGTAGATGGACACCTGATGATTCAGCTTCTTCTTCTTCTTACTGTTTGGCAGGAGAGACGAGAGGATGAGAGTTTTAGAGTCATATACTCTGTGATCTTAATTGTCTTTACTAAAGTCGTATCTTTTCACGAGTTAAGTTAAGACAAAAAAAAAAAAAATCACACTTATCATGTATAAATAATAAAAAAGTATAAAAGAAGAATGCACTCACTTAATCATTGGACAGACCACTGCCAGCACAATGACAGAAGTGACCAACAGGGCAGCCACCACACTCAGCACGATGGTCAGCAGAGGGTCTGAATATGAGAAAACAACAACAGATATGATCTTTCTGCCATACACTCATTTAACTGTACAATCCTTAGTATATTTAGTATGTTGTGCACTACATTTTATTTGAGTGTCTGAATTCTGAATGTGTAAATTTATTCACTATACAGTGAATGAAAATAGTAGCTCCATGTTTTATAGATGAGAAAATTACTGTTCAGTCTAAATGAAAAATAAATTAAGTCTTACAATTTACAAAAAACTACAATGTACAACAAGTAACCCTTCAAAATCTCCTCTTACTCTTGCTCTCCCGCAGGGTGAGCTTGGTGATGACGCTGAAGTGTCCTCTCTCAGGCATACAGTTGGACATGTTGAGGTAGAATCCCTCAGAGACGACGATCTCGCTCTCAGTCTCCTCATCCTCCCTGCGGCTGTAGTCCTCCTCCAGGCGGTTGACTCTCTGCACCCTGATGTTGGTGTGACGGTTGCTGCACTTGGGCTGGCTGAGGTTGGCAAACATCAGGTGCGCCTTCATCTTCGGGGGCACGGAGACGATCCAGGACACGGTGGAGTAAGACTTCATTCCCGCGGGCCAACCAGGAGTGGCCAGAAGGACAGGCGTGTCTTTCTTTGACGATACAGTGAATATGTATCTTTCTGAATATGAGTTAGAGAGAGATGAATATTGAATATCTCTGAAAAACATTCATTGATTTCATTCAAATGACGCGGCTTATTACCTGATATCTCCTCTTTAAAGCAGGCATCCAGCACGTTCTTGTAACACATACTCAGTGCTTTACCCCCCATGCTGGACACAGTGACGGACATGTTGGTGTGGATTTGGATCTTCTTTATGGCTCCTTGAGGGCAGAAGTTTCCAATAGCAATGCCATCGTCTTCGGCCAGTTTGACAAGAACGCTGTCATTGCATGGCTGTCCGGGTAGGGACTGCTTGAGGGGCCCAGTGGGAGAGGTCAGCTCCACGGTGCCGTGCTGAGGAGGACGGAGAATCCAGGTCACACTGCTCAGAGGGGCGGGGAGGCAGCTCGGCAGCGCAGGCAGCGAGAGACGGACTGGAGTCTTCGGGCAGTCTTTGAGTTGCTTACACTCTGACATGAAAGTACAGAACATTTACATGAAGAGGAGTTCAGAAATGAGGCAGAATTTCTCCCAAAAAGAAAAAACTGTTCCCTTTGAGTAATAACTGCTTGGTGTAAATAAGAGTTCAAATATATTCAAATACTGTCAGTCACTAAATAACACCTGGAATAAGTCTGTGGTGCTTAAATTAAAAATATGCCTTTTTCCAAGAAGTAACAGCATTGATAATAAAAAAAAACACATTTCAATGTGACTTTTAAATATTGATCCCAATATGGAGAGTTATAAAAAAGTATTCAAGGCTTATTTTCCAGGTCCAGGCAGTCCCCCGTTAAACACTCAAATCTGGATTTACCTATGACTCTCATGGCGGTGACTCGTACATCTTCAGGAAGGCAGTCCTGGAAAGACAGGTCACTGTTTGATGTGACTGTGATCTTCTCCTTCGTCACAGAGTTTATTTTCATCTCGCAGTCAGAGGCCGGTCTCAACTTCTCAATGTAAAGGGAGAGGCCCTCCGCTTTGCGCAGGTCCACTTTACACAACACTGGGGAAAACAGTAGAGTACAACACGAGCATTTATACGGTCTCTCTTCCTGTCTCAGACACAAGCAAACCTTCATCATTCATCACAACTGCGTCACACATGAGTTTGAATTGTGATTTGACTGATAGAGCTGAGTGTGATTCCCCAATCACTGGTACTGTACCACTGCTTTCATTCATGACTCAGCAATGAAGCAATCTCAGAGCTCCCCACAAATGAGACCCGAGGACTCAGATAAAGATCATGAGGCCCACTCTCCATGTTACTGTTACTCACTGTCTTAAAAAACGAGGAAAATTCTGTTACACCCCTGACTACTGAAACAGCAGCTGTGTTGCAACATGATAGGAAAACGGTGAAAAAAAAAAAAAAAATTTATACACTTGCCTGCTGCAACACGCAGGGGAGGGATCATTCATCTTCCACACTAGTTTCTTAACAGCAAAACCTCCACCTACACTGAACAATTTTCCGAGTTGCTCGAAGACACCCAAAGACAAAACTGCTTTCATTTATAAAATGATAACTCAAACAGCTGATCGACGCAAAATTGACAGTTGTGATTCTGACATTTGCAGCTTTAAAGACTCTAAGATTTGCTTTATTTCAAATCTTTATAAAATAAATAATTTGCCATTGATCAGACTAATACATTTTAATATAAAACACTGGGCACTACCAACTTGTCATTATTTCTGACAGACTGAGCTGTTTTGGAGATTGAAATGTAGTTAATAACAAGTACTTATTTGTAGCAATATTTTAAAGCAGCAATAATTAAAACAAGCTGTGAAAACAAAACTGAGCTAAAAGAAACAAATTCCTAAAGAACAACTTTGAGATTGCACATAGTCATTTGATCCATTGTTAATAAAAATATTGATTATAATAGCTTTAAATTTCAGCTGAATCAGCCTTTGAGCCTTTAAATCAGACTTAGAAATAAGCCTACATCTCAGTTAGTGTCATAGTTACAGTATGGATTAAAATAACGGTCGTCGACATCCAGATCAACCCAAAATCAAGACATCTCTCTGGCACAAGGTCTATCTTCACCTCCACCTTATTTCACAAATATTTTAGATATTTTAAATTTACAAACCGAATGCACAACGTTCGACACTGACAAAATGAGGTACAAACCTGGTGAACTTGTATTTGAAGTAGACACCTTGACGCTTAGGGAGAGTCCAGGAGAACCAGCTCGCCCTCTGTCCATCTCGCAGTTCCTCAGCGTCATAGAGAAGTTCCCCCAATTCGGATGCGGTTGCACCTCCGTCAGACTCAGCACCAATGCCGCTCTCCCTTTGCTGTGGTACTCCACTGCTGTCTCCTTCTTCCGACAACTGGGCTGTGTGAGGTTCATGAACTGAATGTCTGTCTTGTGTTTTTTCGGGACCTGAAAGTACCACTCCATCACATCGTCATCAGGAAAACTGTCCGGGTAGTTTGGAGAGAGCAGCTCTGAGGACGAGGTCCCTTTTGGTAATGTCACTGTAATTTTGGCAAGGGCTAGGAGGAAAAGAGTAAATGAAACTGTCAAACAAAGTGACTTTGAAAGACACACAAGCAAGAAGTTCAGATATGAAAATTTAAACCAACTCACACTTGATTTCCTCCCCGACAGACACATCAAACTGGCCATTTTGTAGCTTCTGCCCCGCTGGGACCTCCAGAGAGAAGCTGCCCAGATTCAGTATCTGAGCGCTGCTGATAGTGCCTGCTGTGCAGTATTTCCCTACGGCCACCTTCCCTGTCGTCTGTAAGGCCTGGAGGGTGTAGCTGTGTCCGTCTGGACATCTCTCAGATGGAGGAATCTGTCTCAGACCCGTCTTGGTGAAGTCTATTTTGAATGCCTTCGGTGCCGAGGCGTTCAGATTCCAGGTGAACTTGCGGTTAAAATCCAGCAAAGGAAGGGAACCGGAGTCAGCCTGGATGATGTGCCCACTGCACGACTTTGTGTTACATTCTGAGGAAAGAAATTCATGAGAATTTTACAACAAATAAATCCACCAATACTGTATCAAGATAGTCTGATTACTTTATAAGACCACCTTTCAAATAATACCTTTTATTTTCACTTAGAAAGACTGCAGTACTCTTACCTATATTGCGGCTAATTTCCACTGTGAGTACATTTCTGGCGCATCTGAACTCCACTGAGACAGGAGCGTTGTCTTTGAACACAAGAGATGTAGAACAACGGTTTGAGCGCCCTTCCCTCCTGCACACTTCACAACTTTTGCCCACAGTACTGCTGATGTTGACGGTGGTGCCCCTTTCAGGGGTGATGGTCACCTTATTGATCACTGGACAAAAGACAAAGAATGACAATTTAATTTAGAGAAAAGTAATGAAAACATATCCAGTCAACAAAATCCCTCATTCTTGGGAATGAGGGATTTTGTAACTGAGAATCAGAATATGAGAAATCTTACAAAGTGTTAGATGTGTGCTTTTATTCTCTGTTAACAAAGTCAATATGAGTAACAGGCTTCGCTCCCTCTATGACTAACCAGGCCTGTGCTGAGCAAACAGTACCATGTCCACACACCACAACACCTAATGTGCTGCTTGAGTCAATTCTGTAGTGTCTCACATATCCTGCTTTACTGTGCTCTTTCTCTCTCTATCTTTATGCTCTGCAAGTGGAATAAACAGACATATCTGTTTGATGTATCATCTGACACATGACACATCAGATTAGCTCTGCCATGTCTCTGGATGGGGAGGATTTGCTTGGACAAACAACATTAAAAGCGCTCAGTCCAGTCATGAACAACAGTAAAAACTCCACACTGAGACTACAGGGCGCTGTCCTTATCCTCGTCCTGTCTTACAACTTGATTTACTCAGATACACTCACAATTCATCAACAGCCATATCGGCGGTAAACGACACGATAATAACAGATTACAGAAATAAATAACAGAAATAAATAACCGGCGACGATGAGGCCGTCGTGTTGCTTCCTGTTCCTGAATATTGTCCTTTAATTTGAGGAATCATCAACATTTGAACAATACAACATTATCTAAAGATCAGATCCTCCACATTTCACAGTAAATCTGTCCTGCTGGTTCATAATGAAGTTTGAACTTACCTGATTGGCCTACAGTGCAGACGATGCATGTCAGAAACAAAGTCAGTAGACAGACTCGGGCCGTTGAAGAGGACATGCTGTCCTATAGTGTATCTCTATAACTCTGATCCTGGGGGAAATCAGCGCACATGTCATTGCCTCTTATCCAGAGCTGGGACCTTCTTTTTTTCTCGTTTACGTGAAGCTCAGGTCGTATCTACTTGTTGAGACTCAGCTCCTCCACTTCCTCATGCGTGAGTGTGTCAGCAGCAAGGGAGTGTTAAAATGTCAGGTAAGGCAAAGGCGTGGCCAGGACGGCCATTTTGACAGGTACAGAGTTCATTAATGTCTAATAACATCCGTGTAAAAAAAAAAAAAAAAAACCCAGCCATAATCAATACGGTAATCATTTCTGCAAAAATAATGATTGACTTAAGTCGTTTTTAAGTTAAAATACAATGAATTTTTTAGTTCAGTGTTAAGGTCGACATACTATATAAGCCTACTAACATGAAAGATAGCAGATGAGGTCAATATTATTGTATAATATATAATACACATGAAGCCGAATAGATTTCCAGTAGAGAAACAACACTTTCTTTTAATTTTTGGAGGGAAAAGCAATTGTTGTGTCAGGAAACGTTGACATTACAGTACTAAAACAACCATTTGTAACAGATGAGGAGTAATTATCCAAATCCTTTGTTTCCAGTGGCCATTAAAAAGGGGTGGGGGGTGGGGTGGGGTGGCCTAGCTCAAACAACAATATATAAAGTACTACGAACCAATTGGATCAGCATCAACATTAAAATGCTGCTCGTCATGCATCAATAAATTAACACTCTGAAAGAGGATATCTACAGATATTAAAGCATATTTTACTGATAATAATTCCACACACTCACCTAAAAAAAACTGAGGTAGTTTGTGAATTTATGCAATTATTTAATTATTATTATCATTATTATTATTATTAGTGGTGGTAGTAGTAGTAGTAGTAATAGTAGTATTATTTGATCATAAAGCTATGGATTTATTCAATGTTCTGACATTATAAACAATATGATATATATATAAACATCATAAAAAATATTTTTTATTTTCAGGCAGAATGGTCACACATGAGATGTTCAAAATATAAAACTGAGCATAAAGAATGATGTATGCAGAGGAGCCCTGTGGTCATAAGTTAAAGGTGCATCTTATCAAAAATCAGTAAAAATCATTTTCTAAAGACTCCAAGCATTTGCCAAAAAATATTTACACCGCATACACTGCAAACTGCATGTGAAGTAAATTGATTTAGGCTACAGAGAACAGGTCAGAGAGAATCTGAGATATAGCCTATAATCAATTTTATTTTCATTTAAACATTAATACAAATAAGCACGAATGAACTTGACATTAGAAACCTAACAATATAAATATTGAAACTCTCTCTATGTCAATCATAAACAACACCCATTTTTCAGAATGTATTGGAAAAAAAACTATTACACTTACTCTGAACATGACTATAGGTTCACTATATAGTACTGTATGTGACGGCACACCTTAAAGTTCAGTTTTCAGTGCAAAAGTCCTACACATGGGATAAGGCAAAGACTTTCTAGAAAGATTAAAAACTATACAAACACAGCTCAAAGAGAAAAGTTTGCACAGTTTACGCTGACATAATCTATAGGAAGGCCTACAAGGGTATACAAAACACATTGGTGTTGGTCCCAGTATAGAATACTATTGGCTAGTATAAGTCTTCATACATTACCTTGGTTGTCCTAATGAGGAGGAGGTCTATTAAGGGTCAAAGAACACCCCAAACTAAACCATTTCATCAAAAAGTTCTCCATTCCTCGCCATCATTCCTTCATGTGAACAGTTGAATGGCTACAATTATAGTATAGGCAGCACAGGCTAATTAATATAAAGATTATTTCAATTATCTCGGTCTCCTCTGCTCCATCCCATTAGGCAGAAATCCTGCAATGATGGGGACTGGCCATATGAGAGCAGCAACACTCCACACAATGATGACCAAAGTCATGAAACAAGCCACAAGTGTGGACTCGATGGGCTTTCTGTTCAGCCTCCAACTTTTGTCCCCCTTCAGCTCGTCGAGGCTGAAATCCACGCAGCAGAAAGTGACCTGATCCCCGGTCTGCTGGCCTCTCGACCTGCCCTGACCAAACCTCCGGTAGCGAGACATCCCGCATCCCACGCACAGCCGCAACTCCTGCTGACCCCCGGTGACCCCGAGGTGCTCGATGACGACGGGGGAGATCGCCCTGTTGAAAGACGCAGAGAAAAAAGCCCTTCCGTGGTTGTTGGTGGTGTAGATGAGCACATCACACTGGAATCCGAAGCTGCTGTCCCAGCGAGCCACCAGCGAGGTGGGAAGGAGTCTCTGGACGCTCACGTTGCACTGGGACAGAGTCTGCAGGGTGGAGGCGTCGGGCGAGGCTTCGCTCTCCTCCACAGACCTCTTGGAGAAGCGCACGTCCACCTCCAGGTTGGCCAGGAACCTGTTGGAGGAGTTGATGGGCGGCAGGAGGAGGTCTTCGTCGCTCCAGCCTTGACATCGCTGGAGAAGTCCGGCCACCGCGGTCAGCGCCAGCAGCACAGTCGGAGAGTTGTTCAGCATGGCACAGGGCGCGTCTCTCCTGCTCGCATGGTGCTGTGACGATCCGCAGGCTACGGACAAGGCGTGCAATGTTTGACAATGCCAGTCACGGGTGATTTTTTAAAAACGCAGCTGTCCTCGATAGAGAGATTCAAATCCCAGCCCGACGGGTACAAATGGAAACGTCCAAAGCCTGTCACATGCGCGCATCCCCTCCCTCCCGTTGGATATTTCCCTTCTGACTTGTTCCTCCGAATGTGCCGTGCAATCGCTTTGCAGGAGAAGCAGTCTGTGCAGCTCTGTGCGCTGTCTTCATCACAGCTCCGAGATTCACTCCTCCTCTGTCACTTCAGGTGTGAGCGCTGAGCACCAAAACACAGCGGGGCGGTGAGGAGGGGGGCGTCCAGTGCGCAGGGACAAAAGCGCCAAGTGCAACATAGCCTGCCTCCCCAAATCACCAGTCCTGGCTTATACGCGCTTACTGAGACAAAACACGGTCTTCTTTGTCTGTCTGCCTGTCTCCCTTCTCTCTCCCAGGATGAGAAATGTGTATCCAGAACACCTGCAAAGAACAACCTGTGGCACCACACTGACCAAAAGTTAAGAGCTGTAGTGGATATAAATATGATATAAGCAGGGCCTAGCTGTAATTTTAGGGAATGCTGAAGTCATAATGCAACCCCCTCTCCCCCTCCAGAAAATTCTGACCAAAGAGAAATGCTCCAAGATTTATTTGTTTGACTTTTCCATATTTTTTTGTCTTCAATTGATTAGTTCTATTTCCTGTGATCAAAATCCTCAATCAAGGTCCAAATGCTTTTTCCACCACCAGCAATAGAATTATGAAAGGGAAGCAGTGAATCTTTTATCTGGGTGTATTTGTTTACTTTGTTGTTAAATTCCCATCATGTGTAATATTTAGCCTTTCTATGCAATGCCTCAGTCGGTCCAACTCATCATCCAGACTGAAATACCTACAATTCTTGGATGGGTTTGCATGAAAGTTTGCATAAATTCATAGTTTTCAGATGATGATTCCTATTGGGTTTGCAACCTTTCCTGTAGTGCCACCAGCAGGTGAAAGCTTTCACTTTATCTGTGAAAGACAGACATTCACGGTTCTCAGATGATGAATCTTTAATGACTTTAATGACACATCCTCAGTCTCACAGTGCCTGTAGTTTATGACTGTAGACTCTTAAGTCTTATTAAACTGTGGAAAAAAAACCCTGGTTGCTAAAACTCTAAAAATCCAAGAGGACACATCACAGTGTTTAGCCCTGGATATGAGATGGAAGCAAAGAGATGTAAAGTCTTTTCCTGCTCAGAGTAATGTACAGTTTAATACATTACGATAGACACTCACCAAGCACTTTATTAGGAACACCCATACAGCTGCTTATTCATGCACTTCTCCAATTAATTGCATGAATTGCCAACCATGTGCAGTGCAGTGCATAAAATCATGCAGATACAGGTCAGGAGCCTCAGATAATGTTAATATCAAGCACAGAAATGGAGAAAAATGTGATCTCAGTGACTTTGGCTGTGATGTGATTGTTGGTGCCAGATGGGCTGGCTGGAGTATTTCTGAAACTGCTGATCTCCTGGGATTTTCACACACAACAGTTTACTCAGAATGGGGCCAGGAACAAAAAACATCCAGTGAGCGGCGGTTCTGCGGATTTGAAGCGCCTTGTTGATGAGAGAGGTCAGATGAGAATTGCCAGACTGATTTGAGCTGACAGAAAGGCTACAGTAACTCAGATAACCACTCAGCATCTCAGAACGCACAACATGTCAATCCCTGAGGTGGGTGGGATGGCATGAATCCATGGACCCAACCTGCCTTGTGTCAACAGTCCAGACTGGTGGTGGTGGTGGTGTGATGGTGTGGGGAATGTTTTCTTGGTGCACAGTGGGTCCCTTAATACCATTCAATCATAGTTTGAATGCCACAGCCTTTCTAAGTTTTGTTGCTGACCATGTATTTCCCTTTATGGCCACAGTTTACCTTCTTCTAATGGCTACTTCCAGCAGGATAATGCTCCATGTCATAAAGCTAAAGTTGTCTCAAACTGGTTTCATGAACATGACACTGACATTAGTGAACTCCAGTGGCCTCCTCAGTCACCAGGTCTGAATCAAAGAGAACATGTGGTACAACAGGAGAATGGCAGCATGAATGTGCAGCTGACACATATGCAGAAATGATGTGATGCAGTCATGTCAACATGAACCAGAATCTCAAAAGAATATTTCCAACATCGTATGGAATCCATGCTGCAAAGAACTGAAACTGTTTTTTATTATTATGGTGTCCCCAATAAAGTGCTTGGTGAATGTATATTTGGAGCTCTGATGTCTGAAAAGGCCCCTAAGCCGAGGAACATTATAGGATTTCAGGTAATAAAGGGTAAGCAACAAGGTCACACAAATCACTTGGACTGTGGTTTCATCAGAGTGATTGAGCTAAAAGTTTGTCTGTGTGCCATAAAGGAAAGATTCACTCACAGTGACATTTACATTTTCTCATTCGGCAGACGCCTTCATCCAAAGTGACTTATAAGTGGGACACCTTGGTGTAAGTAAGTCATACGTCTATTCAATAGGTGCAAGGAGATCAGGTAAAGAAGTGCACCGATTGCACTGCTAGTTAGGCATGTCAGGGTGTTAGAGGTGTTAGGAGAGTGCCATGGTTTGGCCTAAGAGGACACTTTTTGTTTTCAAGTCACTTTTGGACTTTGTTGGACTCTTTTGGACACTTTATGTTGATTGTTTCGGATTTGATTTATTTCCCGTTTTATTTTGTACCACTTACCTTGTGTGTCTCATGTCACCTTACTTCCTGTCTTTGTCTTGTGTTTCTCTGCTCGTTAATTGTCTGCCCGCCCTAATGAGTTTCACCTGTGTTCGATTACCATTGTGTCTATTTAGTCTCTGTGTTCGTCGTCATCATGTGGATCATGGTTTCTCCTGTTGGCAGGCATGGTTCCTCTTTATCGTGCGCCGTTGTTTCTTGAGTTGTGTTTTTTTTGTTCCTGCCTGTATTTTGGATTCCTGGTTTTATAAGTTTCTGTTTTTGTCATTAAACATTTTTCACCTACCCCTTTTTGTCCAGATACCCTTGAAACCTGAGTTTTCAAAAGATTCTTGAACTTGGAGAGGGACACCCCTGTTCTGCTAGCATTCGGTAGCTTGTTCGGACATCTGGGAATCACAGACGAGAACAGTCTGGACTGCGAATGCCTTGTGTGCAGGGATTGCAATGCCAGACGATGTTCTTTAGAGGAACGCTGTGGCTGAGAACGAACATAAGCCTGTATGACTGAGTTCAAGTAGATTGGTGCAGACCTAGAAGTCACTCTGAAGGCAAGCATTAGTGACTTGAATTTGATTCGGGTAGCCAGTGGAGGTCGATGAGTAGCGGAGTGACGTGCCCTTTTGGGCTGATGGAAGACCAGATGGGCTGCTGCATTCTGGACCATCTGTAAGGGTTCCACTGTGTGTGAAAGGAAGCACGCCAGAAGGGCATTGCATTGTAGTCGAAGAGGGAGACAACCATGGCCTGGGCCAAGAGCTGGGTGGGGTACTGAGTCAGGTAAGGCCTGATTTATTTCATGTTTAACAATGCAAAGTGGCACAACCAGGAGAGCGATAGCGAGAAGGATAGCTGGTCATCAAACATGACACCCAGGTTTCTCTCAAACCTGTCCGAGCCATCACTCTCTCTAAATGCAATAAAAATGATATGCCAGTACAGTCAGAATCTAATCCTTCGGAAGTGGAAGTGTAAATGTAATGTATTGGAAGTGAAAATGTCATTTGAAAGTATTTCCTCCATTCTGTGATAAAACATCCAGATGGAGAACCTGGTGTTATCACATGTTACAGTCACGGACAGCTTTCTGTGCTCAGTCTGCAGTACTGTAAGAATGCAAGGACACATCATACAAAATGTTCCCACCGGAAAATCTATCTCACCTATCGTTTGTCTATTTTATTCAGTCATGAAATGAGCTCTTCTGGTTGCTCTACACATGACTAGTTACTATAGTTACATGACACTGTAGATAAAAGAATTGTTAAATTGTTAAATGCTGACTTTCTCTCCTCTTGTGCTGGCTCCTGACAGACACAGATCATCCAAGAGAGATCAAAATTACAAAAGTAGAAGGCAACAATCTCTCCCATTGAGTTGTGAAGAATTGTTCAGTTGTTTTAACACCAACAACACTAGCAGCCTGTCATGGATAACGACGGTGATATTTTGCATGTGTTTTCAGTGTTTCTAGCTTCTACATATGAAAACAACTCTGTCCAACAGTCCATGTTTGTGTATTTATTCATCTGTTGTCTCCTGTGAGAACCGTCTGTATGTTGGTGCTTGTTTCTCTCAGCCATGTTGTGCGCTCAGGGGCAGCCAGACACATCGATAAACATGTGCCTCCACTGTGCTGGAGCAGCAGGGGTTTTGTACACAGTGTGTGTCACCTGGCTGCTGTATCTGATGCTGAAGAGGACACAACCCCCCACCACCACCACCACCACTCCCCGTCCTTCCCTTCCACTCTTTGTGTTTTGGATCCACCACTTGATCACAATAAGCAAATCTGATTAGAGTTACAGCTGGGGACACAGCTGTAATTTAAACTCCGATCAAAGTTTAAACATTAGGTTCAGTGGTTGAACACCTGGTCTGTGTTGGCTGGGAGGGTTTCAAGCTGCGGTCATTGTGAGCCATGGTTGGCCCAAATCTCACTCAGCTCAGAGGCGACTCTGTGTCCTAAAAAAAGATATGTTTATGCAACTCAGAGTTGAACAGGAAAGATCCTGATGATAGAGAAATGACTAAGAGGCCAGGACTGACCTCCTTCACACTGCCAGGACTGTGCGTCACACAGAAATGTTTTAATCATTTCCTGCTTGTGTCAGACATGCCCTTTGAAAAATATTGCTTCATTTGCTTACCTGTAATTCAATCTATCACTGTAGATCCCTACATATATCCATCCACAGTATCTGTGTCTGTTTCTCTGCCTATAATTAATGTGTATTTCATCCAGAAAATGTCAGGGTTGACTTTTGTCTGCATTTGCATACAATGTTTGCAAAATTTGCACAGAATATACTCTTAACCTCCATATTGTGCAAAACATTAGACACACCTTGCGATATAATGCAGTTCAATGCCACAACAACCAAAACCAGAGCTTTAAAATCCCAAATCAAGAGCTCTGTGACCTTTTGTAACCAAAATACAGACACTAGAGGCTTCACAAAGGTACGTGGTCATTATATCTCTGTTGTATTTGACATGCTCTTATTGTGCCCACCCTCCTGAAGAGGCTATCCTTTCATCCCCCAATCCCTTCAACTTTCCATGCATCATGCTTCTGGTAACCAGTTTCTAAAGTGTGATATGGCTTTAGGACATCGTTTTGCTTTTTGCCAGCATACTTTTTCTAACAATGTACATACATGCATCAGAAAAGATAATAAGGTACTGACAGAACTGGGTCATTGACCAGAGGCAAAATGGTGATGAATTATTCTCTTTCATCTTTCCAGCTAGGATATACCGTATGAATGGCACTTGTATGAATTGTTTTCTTCTGTGCTGTTTAAATGGCGTAATTTGCTCTGGAGGCTTGCCTCCGTGTATTTGATGTGAGGGCCAACTGAAGTGAAAGAGGCTTTGGCCTCAATTTGCACCTGAAAGCCCCCGTCCTCGTGTCTCCGTTTAATTATGACAGTGTATTTCTCCTCAACCGTCTTGCTTTAAAACAATCATGTAGTTGTTTGGTTCTCTTTCTGCACACTCCAGACATCTCTCTGGTGCTCACAAATACTCCCACACATCTCCCAATGCTGGTTCCCCTGCATCAGATATGCTCTCTAGATGATGTACTGGTGAGCAGAGCAAGAAAATGTAAATGACTTTCTTGTTCATTAATTATGCTATAAAAATGTAAATTGCTTTGGTGACAAAAATGCAAATGGGACTAAGATAAAAGTCTCTTGTGCCAAAGGAGAATGTATTAAACATTCATTTTCTCAAAATGTGGCTCTTTATTCAGGAAACCAAAAGGAGGACCTGTTAGTGGCTCCTGGCTGGCCTTCATCAGCTCTGTGCGGGATCAGACACCATTAGTCTGACCCACCGCGTCTCACAGACAACTCACTTAATTAGAAGTTGAGGATTGGGTACATGCATCCTCATAGCCACAATGTTCAAGCTCCTCTTTTACAGCAGAGCCTGATGAATCCCCTGTCTGTCTCAAGTGGTCCTGTCATACCACCAATCACTGCCAGGGCTTATCACCACGGCAACAAAACAGAGGTTTCCCTAGAAGCAGGAGAGCAGTGGGGTGTCGAGGAGATGTACAATCTGTTTAGTTGATGAAAATTAAAACTAATTACATCATTTTCGTTGTTATTGGTGATCAGAGCAGCCACAAATATTCATAACAACGCTGTGTTCAGGTCCCGTCTATCGCATAATAATCCACAGGATAGCCGTTCTGTATGTCCGAGTGAATGACACAGCTACAGCGGAGAGTTTCTTCCTCCGTCATTTCTCTTCTGAAGAGACAGTACGAGTCAGAGTATGACCTGCTCAGGGAGCAGAAGTCTGTGGTCCTCAAACGACCAACATAAAATCTGGGCAGCACTGTTGTGCAGAGTGATCATAAGATTCAAAAATGGATGTGATATATGTATTAAATTCAGTCTCTGACGCTAATGTTTTAGAAAATCAACACCTGCAAATCAAATCATATATTACTTACATGTGGTAGTGGAAGGAGTGTTCATTATATTTAAAGGGCCATTCCACCTATTTTACTCATGAAGTTCAGTTTACTCATCAGCAGCAGAACTACTCAGCCTGTGGAAACAGATGTATGATGTCCTCCTCTGTGGATGTGAAAGGAGATTTCTGAGAAAGTCTATCTTGGATTGGGCGTGAGAATTAATATTCTTTAACAGAAAGCCTGTGTTACATGACACATGGAGTTTGAAAGATGTGAGGAGTTTCTAGCAAAAGATGCTACTGAGTTGGATTAGGGAGTAAGTCAGCACACAGTATATCGACCTCCGCTGCTTTAAAGTTGACCATTCTTTTTTTAATCTTCATGGAAGTGCAACACTTAATTGCTGTAGTCCCCCTTTAAGTAAAAGTCACAATGTTAATTGGGAAAATATTTAATTCAAATCCTGCATTAAAACATATACTTGAGTAAAATAGAGGCGTAAGTATTTAGAGTTTTTAAAATAGTAAAAACTCATTATGCAGTATGTATTCTTAGAGAATCTTATATACTGGATCATCTTTACTGCTGCATTAACATGTAAGCAGTATTTTAATGCTGTAGTCAATCTGGATTAATTATTATAATAAACTGCTTATGTCCTGCTGGGTAGTTTAATTTGTAACAATGTCTCACATTTAATAAGATGTTTTGAATGATGATTTTATTCTGAAAAGTAATTACTAAACTGACTTATTAATGTATAAATGTGCCCATGACTCCCTGCAAAGCAGAACGGATGCTCTGTGGATTGTTCTTGTGAAATAAAATAAATTGTATTTAAATTAGATAAAAGTTAATTTATTGTAGTGGATTAATAAGCACAGTGTTGACGCCCTGAAATATAGTGGAGTATAAATATAAAGTACAGCACAAACTGGAATTGCTCAAGTTAAGTGCAAGCACTTCAAATATCCCAGATGGGTTATTCCTGGGCTATAAAGACTTTCTCATTGTCAACCTTTAAGTGAGAGAAATTAAAATGCTCTTGAACACATACCGAAATTAAATTTTTACTTGAGGACATAACAATACGGCTCATTGTATCCGTATCTTAATCAGATTGCCACCCGAGCCTTGCTTACAACTGGTTTGAGTGCGTCTAGCAGACTGCAGAGGGATCGGCAGGACTGAGGAGTTGTACACTAATTAGTAACATTAATTGCTACAGAGCTGAATGGGAATCCTCAGAGAAAAAGACGTAACAAATGTGTAGTTTTGTAGAACATTTTTTTTCCTCCAAATGAATTAAAATCATGCAACAGTGCGGGGAAAATGAGAACAGGGAAGATCGGGGGAAGAGAGTGATGCTGCCAGAGAGTTCCTAACAGATTCTTTAAGATCTTGTTCCAGCTACAAACCTCCTCATCTCCTCTGTACCGCCATGTTTCTCTCTGAGGCCTTTGTCTTCCATGAGAACAGATAAGTGAAGGACACATGGGGCTGTCAATGTGAAATAGGCCCTGGTAATAACATCACACTCATCGGGGCTCTCTGAAGCACAGTCAGAGGCGTGTAGAGACCTATCAGACTGCTCCTTGCCGGCCTCAGGAAGCCGAGATGGTGTGAGATTGCTTCTCTGTGGCAACCACCGGCCCACTTCTCATTGAGGCGGATGTGGATGTGAATCACACACGCGTCCACGAAAGGTCACCTTGGACAGGTGAAGACAAGTCAGCCCCCCCATTCCCCTCATCTGCTTTCTAGCTAACACACTGCTGCTCGGGCAGCTCTGTGTGCTCGTTTGTCATCTGATTCTCTGCTGGTGAAATGCAATCGTCCTCCGAAACAGGGAAAGAGGAGGTGATTACCATGGGTTGTTTGTCATGGTGGGAATGGGGAGGCGGATGTGGGTGGAAAACGAGGATGATTGGTTGCTTTCAGAAGTGATTTGTTTGAAAAACAACAAAGGCTGCTTGTACCTGAGACTCAAAGGCGATGTAGCAGTCCAAAAATGCACAACTTTAACGCAACCCAAAATAAATGATTAAAAGACATTGCCATTAAAGTGAGAAATGGTGCCATGCAGGATTTTAAACTGATAATTAGAGTAAAATATAAAGAAGTGGCGCACTGAGACAAAGCTGGCACCTGGAAAGAGGATAACACTTCCACAGAACTGATTCCATTTTTTATTTTCATGTGTTGTTTCTCCACACATTTCCGGCAATAAACTGGCTTTGTTCACTCAGACGCTCCCTGAGGACATCGAGCCTCCATCTGCTCCTGTTATATGATGCCTATCACTTTTCCTTATATGTCACATTGTTAGAAGACCGTTATTTTAAAAAAAGAAAATATTGTCCTGGAGCAGCTCATTTCAATCAGGATTTAGCGATATTCAATCAGTTGTGGGGTTGTCTGCTGATGTTGCCAGGTTACTGTCAAATTAAATCTGATCAAACCACACCCACACAATCTTGATGAATCAGATTATCTGTGAAAAGGGAGACAGGAAAACAAAGGGAGAGAAGCATGACTTACTACAAAGTACCACAGCTGGAATCAAAACATGGACATAGCAGTTATGTGGCTGTAACCATTCAGCTTCCATGATTTGAGTTTTTGAAAGTCAAACTTAAGTCAAAACTCGACTAAGTGTGGTTTTACGTGGAGTCACTTACTGGCACTATCTCTAGGCCGAGTGCCGAGTCTTCCTTTCACTACGCAGGGCCAAGAAAAAGTACAAACATAGCCCCACAAAAAAAGCACTATTGTTCTTTTGTGGATGGATTGAATAAATGAGATATAACCTGTTAATTAGCGAGCTTTAGAGGTGCTAGTAGGTGGATTGTTTTAAACTCTGGAGAGAACCAGAGTTCCCTGTTTCCAGTCTTTATGCTAAGCTAAGCTAATCACCTTTGGCTCTAGCTTCATATGTACTTTAGATATGAGAGCGATATCAATGTTTTCATCAAGCTCTCAGCAGAAAAAAAAAAGATTAACTATTCCTTTAAAAAAAAATACCTTCACGTTTCCCCCCCAAACTTTAACTTTAATTGTTGCCTGTGAAGACATAAATATTTAATCCTATTAAGAAAATCTTAACATTTAAAACATGAAAAACTTTTAAGGGGTTTTAACTCCCAAGATGCTGTTAATCTCTTTACCCTGTTAACTCTTGTCGGCTCTGTTTATCATGTAGTCTTTTTCTAAATTAAATGACACAAATTAAGGCCAAGAGTCTGAATTTATTGCATCAATACAGTTTATTGAGTAACATTGGTAATCAGAGTACATGCTATAAACTATACAGTTTAAATATGTAAGAACTGATATGTATCTTTGTTTCCAAATGCATAAAGGTAAACATCAGTCATATTCAAAGTGTCTTCCACACTCTCCTTTGGATTTGGTCAAGTTCAAACAGTTACATTGACTCTGAAATCTGACCTTCAAGCTTACCTTTGTTTGCCCTCAGTCCGCCTTTTTCAACCACCATGTGGGTATAGATATATCTTTCTTTCTTTGTAAAACAGAGTAGTTATTAATACGTTATAGAGTTGAATATCAACATGAAGTTGAACTGGAGGAGCATATTTTCCAAATTTGTTAGCATGTCTGTCCTTGGATTGCAGTAATATAAGGTTCAGTTTTGAACAAATGATCAAACACTGTTCACCAGCACCTGCAGTCCACCATGAAATACAGTAATGATGAGGAAGTGAGTATCAGATTCATTCATCAGGCTTTATGTGGAGAGTTATGGTCTCAGCTGTATCAAAAACCCATTTCCCTGTCTCATTCCTCCTTCTCAGCCACATCCTGTTGTGCCCTGGGTGGAGGCGCCCATTTAACTCTGATATACGACGGCAGGCCGGATCAGAGCCCCAGGTTTAGCTCACTGACGTCAGACTGAGGAACTCTCTTTATCTCCTGCTAATGACACCCCACCCTCCTTTCTCTCTTCCCTCACCGGCTCTGACTGACTTCTCCCCTCTTTCTCTGCTTCTGTCTGCACATCAGATCAAAGGTGAGAGCCACGGGGAGAGCTGGTAGAAAGAAAAGACTGATGAGACGCTGCTCCTCCTCATCTTCCTCCTCAGTGTCTTTTTGTTCTGTGATGAAGATGAAGTGAGTGGAGGTGCTCTTTCAGTCAGCAATCACTTTACACTGGAAGTTGGCATCAAAGAAATCCTGCTCCTTCAGAAATCATGTATAATGAAAGCACCTCCTGAGGATACTTGTAGAGCTGCTGGCAGTAAATGTGTGTCATGGAATGACTTCAGTCATGTTTTATGGTAATTCTTCTTGTGGGGGACTGCGGTTTGAGCTGATTTGCTGTTGTTTGGGCTGCATTTGACCCTAGAAAATAAAAGAAACTATAAAACAACAAGAAGTGGTTTAAGCAAGAAAGTTCAACTTAAAAAAATGTTTTAAATCTATTTTCTCTGTTGTCCTCAGTATAAGATAAAGGCAATGCTTATAAGGGGATTACCCTTGTTAAAAAAAGATTTATGAATAGTTAATAAACCATTTATCAATATTTACATATCAATAATAATCCATTAATAAGAATAATTGTTGACAGGTTGTGAAACACTACTTCTGTCCCAACTCTACATTGCCTGTAGGTGTGAACGAGAGTGTGAATGGTTGTTTATCTCCATGTCAGCCCTGTAATAGACTGGTGACCTGTCCAGGTTGTGACTCGCCTCTTGCCCAATGGCAGATGGGATTGGCGCTAGCCCCCCTGTGACCCTCAAAAGGATAAACGGTAAGGGATGGATGGCGGTTATTTCAGCTGTAGACAATTTTTTGTGTCTGTGGGCAGTAATTTACTGGAATAAAAAAAAAGATTTCGATTTTTTTTCTAAATTAAAAATAAGAAATAATAATAAAAGGAAGATATTACAGGGTTGCTAGGGTAACAGGCAGAGCCATCACTCACTCAAGTCACTGAAATCAACTATGAAGCTCGGGCAAGCAGACATTTATGCACACACACAAACACACGCACGCACACACAAACACACACACACACACACACACACACACACAGAAACACACACATCTGGCCTTTCGATAGTTGTGAGGACACTTGTCGATATATGGCACTCCCTAGCCAATAACCCTAACTTAAACCATTACAACTAAATGGTTAACTCAACCCTTACCCAAAACTTAACCTAATATTAATTCTAACAACCTTTACTAAACTAACACTAAAACCAAGTCTTGACCCTCAAACAGCCATTTGAAGTTGTGAGGACCAACCAAATGTCCCCATAATGTCAAAATGTCCTCATAACCAATTTGCACAAAAATGCATCCACACAACCAAAGAAAGACATGTACACACACACACACACACACACACACACACACATATATATAGGTACGTATATATATATCTGTACCCGCTGTATGAAAGGAATATCAAAGCAGTTAAGTTTTTTTCTAATTTATGTGGATTTGTCGTTGTCGACCTATGACGTGTTGATAAAGTTTATTGAAAGCAAGATGGCGGCGCCTACGGTGGAGTCGTGATACAAGGAAACGGATCATTTACAGCGCATTTAGAAGCTAGATATAATTATTTTAGTATGGATTATAGTTTTTATGTTATTAGGACCATAACGCGGAAACACAGGATCTGGAACTGAAACACGAGGTATCTTAAAATACATTTTATCTGTCGCTAACAGACGAGTGGTTGCTCTTGTGTGGGCAGACCAGGAGGTTACTGGAGGTTTCTTATGCAAATGAATGCCATGCCAACATAAAGGACATTTTGAAATATTGGTACCCCGTAACTCAAGACAGCAGAGTAGGAGGTTTATACAATGTCAAATGTTGTTAAGTTCAATTTGCGTTACGTTTGTTCTGCACTGCGTTTGACTGAAAAGGTGAAACCGACCTGTCATGACTTCACCACTACACAAAGTAGTAGAGCGAGGACCGCAATGATTAGTCAATTAACCGAAAAATAGCGAATGTGAAAAAATTAAAAAAAATATTCATTACAAATTTTCTAATGACATTTTCAAATGCATATTGTTTTGTGCGACTAACAATCCAAAACCTCTAATATATTCGTTTTTACATAGATCTGTGTTTGGGATTTTGTTCGACAAACTGCTTAAACCATTAGTTGATTATCAAAATTGTTGCCACTTCATTTTATGTTAGTCAACTGAATGATTAATAATTTGAGCTTCAGTATTTATTTACACTAAATATCTGACACTGGATTTATTATGACATGATATTGTTATCATATGTATACAGAGACAAACATTTAATATTTCACACTATCAGAAGAGCAGAAATCCCACCTGCTATCTAATCGCATACCACAGTATTGATATTTCATCAATTAAATGAATGAATGGGAAATGATTCTGGTTCTGAGTACCAAGAGTTTTTAATTCCAGCACCAATGTGATACCTGAATATGTGCCCATACCAAAATAATACTTTTTTTTCATATAGTATGGCATTGTTTTTGTTTGTTTGTTTTACAAAGGTATTTTTGAGGTTGTTTTTAACTTCTCAAAGCCAGACATCAAGAACCTTTTCCTGAAGAAGATAAATTAAAATGAGTAAACTCACAATTTATATGATAAGAACAGTAAGATGTAAAAAAAAAAAGAAAAAAAGACTGAGAATCTGAGCTATTAATGTTATTAATCAGTGCTTGACAGTATTTTGGTCAATACCAAAAAAGTAAAATAATTCTACAAATCTCCAGATGAAGCCTTGTTCCCCTCTGAGCCAGCGTGCTGTTTGCAGAAGTTTTCAGTCAGTCTTTACAGGAGACACCCGGACGGATGAGCCCAGTCACCATAGAAACATTTTCTCAGTCTCTCGCCTCAGCCCACTCACTCGCACCATCAGAGATGCACGCAACCTTGAGTGCTCGGCTCTCCCAGCCTCAGCCTGAGGGAGGAGCGTTGGCTGCTGCGATGCTTAGGTTATACTCGAGAGAATTTAGTGAAAAACACATTCCCACAAGCACGTGGGTGGTGTAGAGGACGGCGGAGGAGAGAGCCCTTTTCGCTGGTTTTCACTCATTTGCTTGAACAAGCTCAGCGTTATCCCTCAAAGATCTGTCCACCCTGGTCGGTAAATCCTTCAGGCTGTTCAGAGTCTTACTGAATGATTTGGAGGCTGGTAGTTTTTTGCACTTGAATGACACTCTGTTCATTCAAAAAGTCTTGTTTTCTTAAAGTCTGCGCTCAAAAATATACTGTATTGTTGCTATAGATTTCTTTCATGATGCGTCTTTTGATCTGCTCATGAAAATGATGATAAAGATCTCCCCTTATGTCCCCACTCGTGCCCTTACTGTTTGCGTTCTCTGTGGCTTTAGATAACCAGTCGAAATGTTTGTTTACCTCATTTACACCATTATCTCAGTCTGGTGTCAGGGCGTGCAGATTATCACTTCTTTTATTCAGCAGCTATAAAGGTCTCGCTGTCTGAGGTCCAGATGCATCACAGATGTGAAAATATTCTCTTGACAAGTTAGGTTGGCAGCATGTTGTCCTCTGCTAGAGACTGTACAGATATCTCTGGTTACCTTGGAAACTGTGTTTATATACATGTCTGTGTGTGTGTGTGTGTGTTGTGAAAAAGACAAATCTAGGTCAAACTGTTTTTTTTTCCTGACATGCAGTTGACTGTTTGACCAACATCAAGCCATATGAGTCATATAAGTCTCTTTGAAAAAGAGAGTAAAAATAGCCTAAATAAACAATTTGCTTTTTAAGTTGTTAGTTGTAGGACTCAATAACTGTCATTTATTATCCAGTAATCTAAATGATCCAATAATACAGTATTTCATCCCTTCTACCCACAACTAGTTATAAAAGTTGAGAGACATATTCTGGCAGCAGGGACTTCCATCTAGGTTAACATCCTGTAATGCAAAAAAAAAACCCCAATAAACTGAAGGGCAGGTTTGCAGTAGAGAGATGAGTGAATAATTGAAAATTAATTGATTGAAAATGTCATTCTCACATCTGAGCAGGCAGGCGGTGTGATAAGAACAGGCTGTCCAGAGCCTCACTGTGAGGCAGAGCATAATCACATCATGCTGAAGAAACCTCTTATTTCACAAAATCAGGCTGTTGTGTGAGTGACGTGGTGCAAAGAACACAGACTTTGGAGAAGGAAAAAAAAAAAAAAAGATCACGTGGAGAGCTGCAGAGCCGAGCCATCAGCTCTGTTCTCAACAAGTGGACTCACATGTACTGTAGATTAAATCGCTTGAACCCAGAGGTGCTGACTGTCTGTGGGGAATGAGTGCGATATCCTTGTAGCATTTTTATGGCGTGAGGGTACTGCATTAAAATGATTGTATGTGGTCATTATCGTTCCATGGTGACATGTTTGTGTGGATAAGATGTTGTGATTGGGATGAACTTCTTGTTATATTTCCTCGTGTCTATTATACCATTCAATGATTGTATCTGCCTTGTTGTCAGCAGCATTGGTGTCTATTTTCTCTTTACTTGTTCAAGGTCTCTGAAGTTTGAAGGCTCGTGTTTCCTTTACAACTGAATGAATGTTAAGACTTTAAGTTGTATCAGTTTGTCTGATTTCAATACTCAGCATGAAAACACTGCAGATATTTCAATATTTCAGTGTAATCGTATTTTGACAATAGTATGTTATTCTTTCATATAATTGTGTCGTTCAAGTGAATAATTCTATTAAAATTATAATTGAGGAAAAGTTTTTTATGACATATTAAATATGAGAGAAATGTTTAATGACCCTGCAGTTTGATGTTGGAGGTGACTGAAAACATTTGAAGTCTTCTGTTCTAAATTTGTTTGGATAATAGAGGAACGGTTACCTTCGATGTCAAAAGTCATTATAAAACATAGTCATCTCTCTAATATTTGAACGCTGATTAAAAACATTTTTCCCAAAAGGTTTGGTTAGAAGTCAATGGATCCTGCTCCTGTTTTTACATCCTTACTGTCGGGGTGCTGAGCCTAAACAGGAATCTATTGGGATTTTTAACCAAAGCTTTTAAACCCAGTCAAAATGTTGTTAAAGGTTTTGTTTTTACATGTTTGAAAAGTTTTTCAGATTAAAGGTATGTCAGTGGAACAGAGATCATTGCATTACGCATCGATTTAGGGCTGCACCAAACAATTATTTTCAAATTTCTACAGTTTGTCCGACCAACAGTCCAGAACCCAAGGAGGGTCAGTTGACAGTGATACAGAAAAAGAGAAAACCAGTCTTCCACCAACACCACCAGCTCACTGTCACTCCGCCCGCTCTGATTCAAGTGTCCGTCTTTGTTCTAGGTGACAGAACCATGCAGGTGTCAGTGAGAAGGCTGGCTCTGTACCCGCTGGCTGTAGCCCGGTCTGGCCGAATCAGGGCTCCTGTCCTGAGTCCAGTACCCCGCCTCTTGTCCCCCAGCACCCGCACCCTATTCAGTGAGACGGGAGAGTGGGAGAAGGACTATCGGATAGAGACCCGACGCAGGGTGGAAGAATGGTGGCAACCACGCATCATGGCACAGTGGCGGAAGGATGCGCTGGAGGAGGTAAGAAGAACTTTTCATACAGGCCTACTATACGATCATTAGCTCGCTGACATCATGCTAATGGAGATGCACACGTAAGATCTAATTGGTCAAGTTACTGTGGGAGCGTTTACCTGTGCACTAGAGTCTCAGTTCTGATCAGGTTTTTGGAGGATCCCGGTTAGGTGTATGTGTAAGCATCATATCCTAGTTTTAGATGGATGAGCCCTTAACCTGGCTTTGAGAAACTTGGATATGAATGGATATAAAAATCAACTGTACATATGGTCTATTAAATATAAGAAACTGCACATCGCAAATTTCAAGATTTCTAGATAGAGTCTTCAGGTGGCTGGATTTTTCTTTTCAGCAGATCAAAACCACAAGATATTTCATTTACAATAATATGAAACAGAAAAGCCTCATGTTTGAGAAATTTCATTTTCAAATCTTTAGCATTTCTGACAAAAAAACAAATGATTATTTGATTATCAAAATATTAGCCGATTTATTTTCCCGCAATCAATTGATTGACTAATAGTTTTAAGTCTACATGCAGCAGAGTTTAGGCAGCCAGCAAATAAAAAAAATAAAAAAATTGCTGACATGTTGAGGAATCATGATTCACCTTCATGCAGATCATCAGAAACGTGAATATTGTTTAAAAATGTTAAAATGTTTACGCAATTCTGAATAGCCAGGGTTCCCATGTTGAATGTAAATATCAAATATGATCAAAACCAGGAGGCTAATGTGCATGTGAGTGTACAATGTGACGCTTCTCTGTCATGTAATGAACAGAAGTGCTGGCCTTTAGATCCGTCCTTGTTGCCAACACTGTCGAATGAAAATGGAAACTGAAGTCCTCAAACCAAAAGTCTCCACTGTTCCACTAGTGTTCTCATACCTTGGTGAAAGAATAGAGTGTAGAGAGTCTAAATCTATCTGTTGGACAAGGATATTTATGTGTATGTTTGAAATACCTTTAGCCTTTTTTTTTTAAGATTAATTGATTAATAGGCCATTAAGCATCCTGCCAAATGACTGTCCCTGGCCGTTGTAGCTGATCTGAGACCTGGAGATCAGGCTGATTATATATCCTAATGGTCTGACCGTGCGACCGTCTGGGACAGGCTGACGGTGATTAAGTGCATTCATGACAGCCCTGGCCCTAATTAATTTATTGAAAAATTCATGACTCAGGTTTCCTGTAATCATATATAGCTGGATGTAACCGGTACTTACTGTGCTGCCATGGTAACAGTGTTGCGACTGTAAACCATCCATAATCAGTACGACCACCGTTCAGATTCTGACACTATAATCAGACGCTGTTAGAGTTTCATAACATCAATACACGAGAAGTACGTCAGTGTGCTCGCTCTGCATGTGATGAGTTATTATTTCTGTTCTGATCTCATCACGTTAATGCAGTGTCTTTTATACAAGACTCATTCAAAAGAGACGCAGTGATAATGGAGAAAATATCTCCTACAGTCTTATTGCAGTCTGTAAGAATTAAAGTTTTATGATCTGTTCCCACAACATTATCTCACAGCTCTGAACATTATTTTGACTGACTGTTGTTTCTCTCAGGGTTCCAACAGGAAGAAGTTTTATGTCCTCTCCATGTTTCCGTACCCATCGGGCCGACTGCACATGGGCCACGTGCGAGTGTACACCATCAGTGACGCCATCGGTCACTTCCAGAGAATGAGAGGCCATCAGGTATGTCTGCTGTCAGGCCTGAAACAAGCCAAGACAGTACGCTGTGTGCTGGTATTTGAAAGTAAAATAAGCTGAGAAAGCTTTTATTTTCAATTAAGTTTTTAGATAAAAAAGGACACAAGTTGTTCAACTTTAAGCTTCTGTAAATATAAAAACCAGTTACTGATACTTCCTACTCGTAACATCAGACATTAAAGGTTAAAGATGTTTTGATATTTCCCTTTTTTTTTCTTCTCTTAAACTAGAGAGAAAACAGTGTTGATTATGTTACAATAATGTAATGTAACATAAATAAATGAAGGGCAAGTTTTAAACCTTATTTTGGTGCAAGAATCCACAAATCAATCACAGATCAACAGAATTAATTCCCCATTCATTGTTTATGGAGATTTTTCACTCATGACAGTTTCTTATAATTAAGCAAAGAATTGTGTATTCTCACAAATATTGACTGAACTGTTCTTAGGCAATAAAATAATGAAATAAAATAAAAACTCACAATATGAGAGCCAGAATGAGGCAGTTATGACTCTTTGCTTTTACCTGCTAATATATGCTTGGGTTTGCTTTATTGTTTGTTCTGCCCCTCACCACAGGTCTGCAGGTTTTTCTGTTTTTTCTGCACTGTTGCCTCGCTCTTATCTGCTTCCTCCCGCTCTGCATCATCATATATACAACACATTACAAAGAGTATCTGTTTACACTCCCTCTGTGATCTTTGAGGCTTTTATAGCTCTTTACTCTGTCAGTGTCCATAATGTTGTGTACTAACCATAGCATTCATTTAAGTTCCATTAGCAGCATAATAATACATCCTTGAGCCGCTATCTGTCAATTGCACAACCAGAGTTTACACTCTCCAGGGAGCATGTAATTAGATTTTTCTATTTGTTGTACTTGATTTCTACCATGCTGTATTGATTTCAAACAATGTACATTTGCACATCATGTACATTACTTTAATAGAAGTTAATTATCCCTCTTTTGTAGGTTGAGTGTTTTACTTGCATTTTGCTAATTGTTCATATTTGTTTTCATATAGCTGACACTGTTGTCTGTTGTTCTCTTTGTTTTGCTGCGTAAAGATTTGTTTTAGCTTTTTTAGTGTTTTTACTGAGATCGAATAATTCCACAATCATCCGTGAGCTGAGAAAAGTTTATGACAACTTGGAACTATTGAACCTTTTTGAAATAAACCCATATAAATACAGAAATGAAGTCAGGATAAAAGCGAGGACATGTTTTCCTCTTTCTTATAAGCTGACAATTGGAGAAGATAGAGGATTTTAAACCTGCTGTGATGATCTTGAACCTTCCCATGAGGTCTCCTTTCATGGTTAAAATTAGGTGTAAATAAGGTAAAGGTAAAATCCATACTCTCGATCTTAAGCACTCCAGTGTAATATTGACTCGACTCTGTTTCAGATCAAAGCGCTACAATCGATATTCAGCACTCTGTTTGAGTCCAGTAAGCGACTGTAGATGAAGCTGTAACCAGTGTGCAATCACACACACACACACACACACACACATGCACACACACCTGTCACATTCTGGCGTGACGGTGACAAGCCACGTTAAGTTCTTTGGTTTGTCTCCGTCCTCACACCACCCGTCCTTGTATTTATCCTGGTGAAAAGTTGGTGTAAAACGAGCCTCTCCTCTCTTTCCTTTTTCTTTTCCTGGTGGATTTTACACTAGATGGTGCGTAACTTCTCCCTCACCTGCAGAGAGAATCCCTTCTGCTGCTGCCTGGTTTCTCCCTGAACAGAAACATGGTTTCACATGACTGGCAGCTGCTTCCTGCCCAGGAGTTTTACTTTCTCTCAGCATCTGTCAGAATGGGAACCTCGTTCTGCTGTTTGCCCACAGTCTGCTCTATTCACTAGTTAATTAAAGAGGCTACAATCCGTCGATGGCCTGACTCTAAAAGTGTTTCATCTGTGAGACACTGAGAAACATTTTATCATAATGTTCCCGTCGTTCTACACATCGGTGGATCGTCTGGAGTAATGAGAATTCAGATTCTGGAAATACACTTTGTTGTTGAAATTTAAAAAAATTAAAATCTCATTGTTCAAACTAAATTCCATTGACTTTTATTGTAATGTGATGGAGGCAGAAATCAGAGACATTTTTTTTTGCATATATGACAATAAAAAAGGATTAGTTCAACATCTTGGGAAATACATTTATTTACTTTCTTGCCGAGAGGTAGATACCACTCTCGTGTCTCTAGCACCAGCAGCGCAGTTAGCTTAGCTTACCATAAAGCTGGAAACAAAATCTGCCAACCAGCTCCTCGAAAAGCTAATTTCAAACTGATTAAGTCACAAAAGAAAGTCACTGCACCCAGCCAAGAAATAGTCTGACATGCAACCCCCACAAAAAGAACCACAATGTGATTTTCTTACATTTTGGTTTTTGTACAAATTAAACAAACGAGATACAACTAGAGAGATTTAGAGGCAACACCTCTAAAGACATGAGAAGGTTTTGTTTTTCTCATATAAGTCTTTGCAGGAAAGCAAAGGAGCATATTTACATTTATATTTATTCATTTGGCAGATGATTTTCTCCGAAATGATGTACAAAGGAGCCACAGCCGATCAAACTGTTCCTTTGTGCCAAAACTATATGCTCATCTAGATTCCACTTGAACCACAATATGTGAAATTGTTTTTTTCATAATTTTGATTTGAAATGACCCTTTTGAAAAGTTTGGTTACGATCAGTTTGTGTGATGAGCGAACAGACAAGGGTCGGAGTTGCATTTCAAAGCTGCTACAGATGGAGAGAAGCCTCTCGCTGGAACTGTGTAGGTGGACACTTGCACATAGCTGAGTGGTTCCACATTCACAAAACCAGACTCCCAGCACTTGCGTCCTTCTTGTTGTCAGCGTGAGGAGCCTGGAGCTGTGCAGTGATGTGTCTGTCTCCCGGTTGGCACTGATTTGCTCCACATTACAGCGGACAGATTGTCATAAAATCAGCCTCCACTCACTCCCACGTCTATCTTCCATTGCTTCTTGTCACTCATGCTCTGAAATGTGCTGTATCTCCGTGATAACAAATCGCACCAGGCTTCACATTTTGTGTGGACATTAGGATAAGTGGAGCTGAAGCTATTAGCAGTGAAAAGATAATGGGCCTCTGCTGCTCTCTTTGAACTTTGAGGATTGAGCTCACTAACGCTGCCTGTCCATCACAGCCGGTCCCTGTAACAGCGTCTCTTGAATACTGCCTCAGTTTAATGGGGTATTTACACTGAATAAACAAAATACTAGCGTATCCATCCTAATGAGGGGCATGTTTTTATTCTGCTTTGTTATTTACGTAGGCTATCTTTGGCTTGCTCCTCACTCTCAGTGTGCCTGTATTCCTCCTGAGCAGTCACAGTGGTCGACTGCGCTCAGCTCTCTTAGTCTAATACCATCCAGCACTCGGCTTTACAAATGAGGCCCATGCAGTTACCAAGGATACCAATTCGTCTGAAACATCAGACCCGTTAGAGTCCATGCAATGATCCTCTCCGGTCCTCGACTCCTTGTCACTCTGCTTCTCCTCTACTTCACTCACGCCTTCCACTCCTGTGCTTTCATCTCGCTTCTCTCTCAGTGAGCAGAAAAACACAGACGAGAAGCTAAAGGGAAAAAGAGATGAGTGAGGGAGACGTTGTCTCGAGTTGAAAATGATTCATCTCAAGGAGAGTGTGGGTTACAGGGGGGCAATGAAATGGATGTGAATAAAAAGTACAGAGGAATGGAGAGAGAAAGCAGACATACGGCAGAGAAAATGAGATTGTGATGTTGTTTAGAAAATTGTGTGAAAAGCAACTTATTAAGTAATTTGCATGAAGCTGATGAGTACAAAGCTGTCACACCCTGATCTCCCTTTCTAGGCTTAACCTTGTTTTCCTTTTGCTTCTGCATTATATAACAGCTGCTGTTACATGAAAATTGCAGTCAGTCTGCCTGTATTAACCACAATGTGTGATGGAGTTGAGATTCCAGCAGGGAACAGCACGTTAACATACGGGTCAACGTGTGTTGTAGAACCCAGATTTATTTTGCTGAATGAATTCCCTCTTACAATGAACATTTTTGATTTCACTGGTATTGGTTGAATTAATGCTCCCGTCACATGGCACACGAAATAAGAAAAGGCCATACTCTGAAATTGTCCGTCATTCAAAAATGTGTTTTGTTTATTGTTACTTCATATGTGCAGAGTTTGACACTATAAGGTTGTTTTCACACTCATCCGCTGAAGGTGGAGTTTAACACTTGCACGTATGACTGTGATTTTGTGACGTCACATCTAGTTTGCAAACCGACTGTAACCAGAAGATAAACTCATATCTGGACTTTTCAATGACAGAGAAATAGATTTAATTATAAGAATTTTAATAGGATAAATGTTTGTTTTTGGTTTTTTTCTGTGAACAGTACTTTATTCGGCCTATATCTTTAAACTGGTTGTGTGGGGGTGTACATGCCCAAGATGACGTTCAAAATAACTCTCAACATGTTTAATTTGCAATGATAAAAACAGAGGAAAGCAGCATATTTCACATTTAAGAAGCTGAAAATTAATTATTATTATTATTATTATTATTATTATTATTAATTTATTGTTGACTCACTAATGATTTCCCCACGAATACTCCATCCACAGGTGCTGAATCCGATGGGTTGGGACGCTTTTGGACTTCCAGCTGAGAACGCAGCCATTGAGAGAGGCCTTGACCCAGAGGAGTGGACTAAAAGGTACATGAAACATCACATCTGTTCTCGTAAGTGTTCATTGTTTAAACATACCCTAATGTGCCCTGCTGTGTCTCCTCTCCTCAGTAATATCCAGTCCATGCGGGAGCAGCTGGACAGCCTCGGCCTTTGCTTCAACTGGGACCGGGTGAGTAGAAACAAAGACCTGAGCGTCAAACAGGGCTCTGGGCAGCGTTTAGGACTGGATGACTCACTATTGCTTAACACCTCACACTGCTGACCTGACTCTGGCTTTTTCCTGACAGGAAGTGACCACTTGTCTTCCAGAGTACTACAGGTGGACACAGTATCTGTTTATCAAGCTCTTCGAAGCAGGACTGGCATATCAGAAAGAGGTAGGAACGGCCTTTGCATGAGAGGTGCTAATCCCTGTTTTCTTTTGAAAGGAATAATATGATTGGTGTAGGTCCCTGACAGTTCCAGAAACGACTGAGGCAGCTCACTATTGGAAGAAAATTAAATGAATTGTGAAGCTGAAATGAATGGAGAGCTTGGTAGAAGCCCTTTGATTATGTTTAATGAAATGGGACGACATTGAAATAAGCCCTTGGTCTGTCTATTAGCTATTTCCTAAGCTCTGCTTTTTCATTTCAACTGTGTGTGTGTGTGTGTGTGTGTGTGTGTGTGTGTGTGTGTGTGTGTGTGTGTGTGTGTGTGTGTGTGTGTGTGTGTGTGTGTGTGTGTGATCCAGGCTGTGGTGAACTGGGACCCTGTTGATCAGACAGTGTTGGCTGATGAGCAGGTTGATGAAAATGGCCGCTCCTGGAGGTCTGGCGCTCTGGTGGAGCAGAAGCTGCTCACACAATGGTTCATCAAGACCACAAACTATGCCAAGGTACAGCTCTTTAGTGTGTGTGTGTATGTGTAGCATGTGACAAGTGGTGTCTGAATTGCTGGCCAGCGGCTTCATGCAGGCCAAAATGATCAATGGACCCCTCTGATAACAATCATGGCTGACACTTCAGTAGCAGCAGCTGCAGCCCTGCCTCTCCCGTTCTGCAATCACACCACAGGAGACCGTCATTTTTTAGCCCAGCGTCTCCCGACCAATAAGAGAGAGACTGGTCAAGTCAGGGTACGACCATCAGACGGCCCGGCTGGCTGATGAGAAGCCTCCACCTATTCAGCTCAGAGGTGTGCAGGATGGCTGCAGGGTGAAATGACCCCCTCTGGACTTCAATGTGAATAATCCACAGGAATAACAGTTCATGCATTATACATGTAGCACATGCATGTGCATTGTTAGAAATGAAGGCAAGCATGTGCCAACGCAGAGAGATCCTTGAGGAGGAAAGTGTGGCTGTGCACATTTGCTCAGACTCTCACCTGCAGACAGTGAACAGAGATCCATCATTTAAACTTGACTTCATCCTTTTCCAAGTTCAGTGTTTGGGTACAATTGTCTAAATGTCTTTCTAGGGCTTCAACTAAATAGTATTTTAATTATCGATTAATCTGTTAATTAATTTTTCAATGACTTGTTTGGTCTTCGAACAGAAGGTGAATTCATCCGATATTTTTGTTTTGACCAACAGTCCGAAAAACAAATGCATTCAGTTTACAATTAAATAAGAATTACAGACCAAAAATGGCTAATAAAAATAAGTAGGAAATGATTTTCCTGTCGATTGAATACTTGATTAATTGACTGATCATTTCAGTTCTACCTGTTCCCATCAAAATAATGAAGCAGACTGATTGCATGAGAAGGCGAGGCAGAGCAACAGCACGGGCAGGTTTTAATTTTCTGTGAGTGTTTCATACTGACTGAAATAAAACAGAAACCAGTGTCTAGGAAGTGTGAAATTAATCTTAAAACTTCTTTTATGTAAGCACTAGTTTGTCCTCTGAGGCTTTGTCAGTTTTGACATTTTGATTTAAAAAAAAAAAAAAAAAAAAATCACTTTGTCCCAGATCAGGCGTCACACAGTTTTAGCCGCAGCGCTGACGTCGCCCATGCTTGTCCGTGTCAGAGGTGTGAGTGGAGGTGGAACCAGCCTACGGGTGACAATGTGTTCCTGCATTTCTAATTTTCTCTTGATGAACAGAGAAGTGGGAAGGAAGGAAGAGGAAGGTGTTATGGAAAAGAAGTGAGAAAGACAGATGGAGAGAAAGGAGGACTGTGTGAAACCGGAGCGGGCCAAATTAAAAAGTGCTGTGATTGGACTGTGATTTCCTGCGTGTGCGTTTCTCTGCTCGCCTCTACGCGTGTTCGAGTCCGTTAGACAACATTAACTTCAGACAATGTTTATTCAGCGGTCATCAGTTCAGCTGTCAGGTTGTTCCACATTGCACTGACAGACTTCCCTTATGAACTGTAACCGCATTGTTTCGTCCAGGACACAGATGACTACATATTATTACTAAGATGGATTTTTAGATGTGGACCTTGCAGGATGCTAAATTACCACGTGGCAGTTACAGAGTTTTCAATTTCATGCATAATCACTCTTGTTGCACTCAGGCACACATGCCGCCTGCCTGTTACATCGCACTGACATCTAAATGATTCACAAACTGAGAGCTCAGTGTATTGTTCTGCTATAATACTGTGCAAATATGAGCATAGCTTCTAGAAGTGTTTTGTGTCATTTAGGTACAAACAAACAACTTGTGTGGAGGAGTGTGATAGTTCAGAAAATGCCTGCACTTGCATGTGACATTTTTGTCAGAAGTCTACTTGATGTGTCTTTCTCTCTGTCACACACACACACACACACACACACACACACACACACACACACACACACACACACAGAGACACAGAGACACACACACAATCACAATCCTTGGTTATTGCTATACCATGCTTTTTTTTCTCAAGCTTTTCTTAGTTGCCATGGAGACCCCTTCACTTGCTCTACATCTTTCAGTTACTCCTGCCTCTGTGCCAAAATATTTTTTTCTTCTCCAGTAAAGTAAAAACATTTACTGCCTCTTATTTAAAGCCATCATTAGTTATCCGTCATTACTTTTTCTCTTTTTTTTCTTTACTGCTGGCAACGTCTTTGTTTTTGCTGCGTCTCCTCCCAGAGCCTCTCAGTCATGCTGACACAGATTCACTGGGATTTACATTATAAGTCAAAAGTTTTAGAGCATCCAATTTTTTTCAGTTGTTAATGAAATTCCAGCATTTTAAGACCAGTGAATAGCCTGAAACATACAAAGGTATGTTGTTAAAAAAAAAAAAAAAAAAAAAAGTTTAGGTCACTAAAAGCTGAACAATCATATAAAGTTCAAAGAAAACAGACATTTTTCATCAATTAAGAAATTGGTTAACTAACAGCTTTCTAAAGCAAACACTTCCTACTTCCTTCCCAACTTTTGTATATGACTATCAAACCCTCTGTCTGTACTGTAAGTAGTGCTGTGTATTGCTATCAGAATAGTGAGAAAATGGAAAGTAACAAAGGAAGACAGACTGGTTTGTCAGGGGTTCATCCGACAGCAAGACAATGAGCCAAAACATGAGAAGAAAAGAACTACATGGTGGATTCAAGTGATGGGAGAGCAGCACAGTCTCTAGACTTAAACCCTGTTGAAATGGTGTGAGACGATCTGGACAGAAGGTGAAAGCAAAGCAACCTGCAAGTGCAGCACATTTGTGGGAAGGAACAAACTTCCCAAACAAGATTTCATTTCCATTGTAGAAAGAATATCACAAGTTTGATTGGCGGCTAAATGTAGATTCAATTCAATTCAACAAGATTCCATGAATCCTTGTTTTTTAAAATCTCTACTTGTTTATTTGTTTTATGCTTTAATTAAAAAAACACGGAGACATTAAATTATGTAAATCTAAATAACAGCTGGAAAAAATGGATTAAACTTTTTACCGGTGGTGTGTGTTTTTTTTTCTCCCCCACTCTGGGCCAAATCCATAGCTGACACATTCTGAGTCATGCTAGTGTTGACTATAGCCGGTGTTTACGTTTGTATTGATATTGCCATGATGAGGTACTGCATGCTGAGCGGCACCGTGAGGGGGATTGTGGGTAATAGATTGTGACGGACTGAAAGGGAAATGGAGAGTTTTAACATCTCTGGCTTCAGCCCAGCTGTGACTTTTTAGGCTCAGCCTCGTTGATATGCATAGCTTCCTTTAATCACGCAGAATAAATGTTGTTGGTGGTGTTGTGTGTGTGTGTGTGTGTGCGTGTGTGTGTGTGAGATAGAGAGAGAGACTGTGCATGTGTGAGAGAGAGAGTGTGTGTGTTTATTTGTGTGTGTGTGTGAGAGAGAGATAGAGAGAGACTGCATGTGTGAGAGAGAGTGTGTGTGTGTGTGTGTGAGAGAGAAAGAGAGAGAGATACTGTGCATGTGGGAGAGAGAGAGTGTGTGTGTGTGTGTGTGTGTGAGAGAGAGTGAGAGAGAGAGAGAGAGAGATATTGCGCATGTGAGAGAGAGAGTGTGAGTGTCTATTTGTGTGTGTGTGTGAGAGAGAGAGAAAGGAAGAGACTGCATGTGTGAGAGAGAGTGTGTGTGTATTTGTGAGATAGAGAGAGAGAGACTGTGTGTTTATTTGTGTGTGTGTGTGTGTGTGTGTGTGAGAGAGAGAGAGAGAGAGATACTGTGCGTGTGTGAGAGAGAGAGAGTGTGTGTGTGCACTTTATAAGCGATTGCTTTGTGATATCAAGGAAAATAGGGCGAGTGGAGGTCAGGATTTTTGAAAATCCCTCTTTGTCTGCATAATGTGACCTGGTCGGCACTGCTGCTTTTGTCAAAATAAATTGGCTGGGTTTTGAAAGAACCCACACTGAGCTGGAGTCAATTGCATTATCCTAGACAGCCGTACTTATGAGGTACTGGTGGCCCCCTCACAAAATATTGAAGTGGAAAATTTGCTCTTTCCAAACTTGTACAAAAAAGCAAGCTTGAGTCTTTGTCTTTGTCTCCCTCCTCCAGCCTCTCCTGGACGCCCTGTCAGACCTTCCAGAGTGGTATGGCGTCAAAGCCATGCAGGCAAACTGGATTGGCGACTGCACTGGCTGCTACTTCGATGTCAAACTCAAGGTGAATTTCAGCTGCCCTCTCTCCCCGCGCTCTCTTTTTGTCCATTCATCCTCCATGTTTTCTTTCAGCCACTTTTTCGACTAAGTGTTTCCCTGTGGTTTCTTCTTCCCAGTCTCTCTTTTTTTATCTTGTTCTCCACAAGCGCTGATTGCTTGCTTTATTTTAGATTCTCAGATACCTCTGTTTATGTGTGTATTTCTAATAGAAATCATGTACCAAAAGAGAAAAATCTTCACTTTGTTGTTCACATTCAGTGGGTGCATCCATCTGCGAGCGGCAATTTACCCAAACAGATGATGTCACAAATTAGTTTTTATTGAGTTTTGAGAGAGCCATATTTACAGTACTTCATGCATCTGACGTTTCATGCAGAGTGGTCGCAAAAAGCTCACTGAGAGCCCTGTTAGCATCCTCATTTATCCACTCTCTTTGAAACCTTTTGAAAAAATGTTACTCGAGGCAGTCCCTTAATTTAGAAAGTCTTCATATTTCTAGACAAAAGAGGGTTACAGGATGTGAGATTGCATTTGTGTATTTGTGTCTTTTTCTGTGTATATATGGAAGGGGGTTTCTCTGTCATACTGCATGGCTGCTTGTCTTGTATTACATCATTATACATTGTCACAGGATATGTATTAGGATGTCTTTTATAACATGACATACAACAATTACCCTAGACCTCCTCTACAACGAGTGTGTCATCTCTGAATAATTATAGGATTAAAGGCACTGTTGCTTTATTATGTGTCAAAGAGCTACGTGCAGCACATGTAGCATACATCTCACAGTCCCAAGATGTTATTTGTTAAATTGGGGCTCCAGCTCACAATTTATCAGTTTATTTGTCAATAATTTCTTCAATAAAATTTTAAGTCTACAGCCATGGTAGCAGCTATTTGTGGCTGCTTTAAGGTAGCATCATTCTCAGCGTACACAATAGTCAGTATAGACAGGAATTAGATTGCATTCCTTCAGTGCTCACAAGAAGAACAGATACGGGTCAAGGTCAAGTATTAGGTCAAGTATTATTCAACTACGTTTGATAAATAAGGATGTGCTTTGTTTCCCTTAAAAACAAATCGTACTAGTATTTAAACACAGCAGTGCTTTTAGCTATATGCTAACATGCACACAGTGATAGTAATGCTGGCATTCTGATGTTTAGCAGGTGTAATGTGTATTGTGTTCAGCATCATAAACCAAAGTAATTTTTGGTGAATTTTGACTTACTGCGTGTCCACCAACTAACTGATGTTTGGATTGCTTCAGCACTGAAATGCTTTAATCCATATTACAGAACCAAAGATGCTTCTGTGCCTAAAACTGTAATACGGAGACATTATATTTTAAAATAAATGCCTTTAGGTGACAGACTGAGGAGACAGACAGTCCTCCTCATTAACTCAGCTCCGCCGTAGCTGTCGGCATATGGACGCTGAGAGATTCCCACACGCTTCTTCTCTTATCTCCCAGGTGAACGGGGAGGAGACGGGGGAGACTCTATCAGCCTACAGCTCCTCCCCAGAGACGGTGTTTGGAGCAGCTTACCTGGCCATCCTGCCCTCCCACAGGCTGCTGCATGGTAGCAGCCCAGTGCGCGCTTCCCTGGAAAAGGCCTTTAAGCCGGGGAGAGGTGAGCATCTCTACACACTGACCCCAGCCTGAGTTTGGCTCATCTGTCAAGGTGTATGATTTCCTGCTTTGTGAGGTGGACATGCGTTTAGATTTTACCTGAGCAGCAGCCTAATGAATTACTTTTTCAGGGGTGAAGTGGCTCTACACCTGCATGCTGTCAGAACTTGAAAAGGTTATTTGCAAAGGTTATGATCCTTTGCATATTATGTGTGTTCATTATTGAGAAGGGCCTAATTAACAAAAGCGCTGCAATAGTGAAAAATCAATCCTCATATGAGAAAGGAAAGAAGGAACTGTATGTCTTTTTGAGAAGTGTTTGTCCACAGCTTGATGGACGAATATATATATACTGTGTACTCATGTAAATGTCCTTATTGAACCATCATACTGTCTATGTATGGCTGCAGCAGTTGTAGTTCACTGAGTGTATGTTAATTGGGATCCCCTTGAGGTTTCTATCTCTGTGGTTAATGATTGTTGATAATGAGCTACCGGGGGAAGCGGCGCTGCCTCTCTCATGTCCCCTGCCCTCTGCTCTCCAGACTCCCTGACAGAGGTCACCGCTCGCAACCTGTTCACCGGCCATGAAGTTCCCCTGGTCATCTCACACAAAGAGGCGTTTGATGGCTATCTGGACACTGTGATCGGTGGGTTATTGGCCATTAATGTGTGTATTTGTGTATGTGTGTATGTGTGTATGTGGGTGGGACTTGAACTAACAGGAACACTCAACCTCTCCATGCAGTCATCTGATTAAGTGAAAACATGTAAATATATATATGTAAATAAACGTCAGGCACGGAAAGATGTTTTAACTTAAGAAACTTAAAATTAGATTGTGCAGAAGATACTGCCCCAACTTAACATTTTGAAACTTCATCATTTGCTGTATATCTGCATCACACAGTATTATTGTTGCTGCGATGATGTGAAACCAGTGGGTGTTTGTCTCGCAGAGTGTGGAGGTGGAACCCAAGGGATTGTTAGCGATTAGCAGCATCACAACATGCTTAACATCACCACAGGGTTTTTCTCTCTCAAGAGATCAGTTATGTGTGTGTGTTTTTGTATGTCCACATTATGGGGTTTTTTTTTTCACTGTGTCTGACAGGTATCCCAGATTGTAGTGAGGAGGATCTGTCTGTGGCCCGAGCTCTGAACCTGAGGTGGACGACAGTGCTGGACAGTGACCAAGACGGGAAACAAACTTTGATTAACTCTGATGAGGTTAGCACCGTTGATAATGACCAACCCATCAATACTATACAAAGGACTCATGATTATTAAACTATGATAAGTTGATTAAGCCTAGTATGAAGTGAATGCTTTTGCCCTCCTCTTTTGTCCCCTTCTTGTTGTAGTTCTCCGGCCTCAGCAGAGAGGAGGCCTTTGACGCCATTACCCAGAAGGCCAGAGAGCACAAGGTCGGCGGCCATCTTACCAGCTCCAAACTCAGGGACTGGTTGATATCAAGACAGCGGTACTGGGGCACCCCCATCCCTGTGGTGCATTGTGGGTCTTGCGGTCCAGTTGCAGTCCCTGAGGAGGAATTACCAGTGATATTACCAAAGTTGCCGTCTCTGACAGGAAAGGGGGCGTCGCCTCTGAAGGCTGCTCATGACTGGGTCAACTGTAAATGTCCCAGGTGAGAACAATGCGATGCATTATTTGATTTTTAGTTGTTATATTTATTGGGACATTACACCTGAACTGATGTGTATGCTTCATGTTATCATCAATATAATACATCCTGAGGTAAACCCTGTTTTGGATACATGTATTTATAGTATCCGTTAGTCCTCTTTAGTTATCTTATAAAAATACCATATTTGATTTTTTTTTTTTGGCATTTTGTCATTGGCACTTTTTTAGTAGCTATTTTTGACTATTTTTGAATAATATCTCCAATAAGACATGCAACAAGCTTGCATTGTCTCCTCTCCAGGTACAGTGGAGTCAAAACTGTAGTAACTAATAGCCAATGTGTTTTTATGCCTCTGTACCAGCGACAGCCAGAGTCAGAGGCATTATATTTTCAGGTTGTCCATCTGTCCGTCCGTCCCATTGTCATGAATGTGATATCTCAGTAACACCTTGTGGCACAAACATTCACTTGGACTCAAAGATGAACTGAGTAGAATTTTACAATTTTACATGAACTTCCCCTAGGGGATAAATAAAGTATCTATCTATCTATCTATCTATCTATCTATCTATCTATCAAATGTCTAATATGATAAAATGATGAAGTGATGGACATTTTATATCCAAATGGTCAAAGGTCAACTTCACTCTGACATCAAAATGTTGCAAAAATACTTCTGGCCATTATTTAACGCTGTAAGTCAGGAAGGGGAGATTGTGAACATATTTCCTGCAGTTTGGTTGGTGGAGGCATACAACCACGAGCAATTACTTCTAGTTATTCTATAATCACTTATTAATGTATTGTCTTGTAATGCTAGTGTGGTCTCCCTGTCGATATTAAAATGCATGCAGAAATGCTCAATGGGTACAGGTAAACAATCCACATGTTCTTACTTGTGAAACGTTTGTCTGTATATAATTATTCACATACTGTAGCAGCTAGTTCTGCTTGTCAGCTGCAGCTCATTAGCCAAGAACAAAATAATGTATTTTTCTTCAAGTTGGAGGTCGCCTTGGCTCAAAGTCAGCGCCAAAGTATGAGATAATGATACAGCTAGAAGATTTACCTTGTGAAGTTGTACACAGCCACAAGCTAATAACCAACAATTAAACTAGACAGTATGCTGATCTGTAGCGCAATTCTTTTTGAGTAGACTGTCATCTCTTGGCTCGTCACCTTCTGCAGCTGACACTCGGGGATATGAAATAAGAAAACACACTAAATGTAACTACAAGTCTACATTAGTGTTGCCAAATCTACCAGACAGACCAATCTTCAAGATTTGCACTTAAAGGAATAGTTCGACCTTTTGGGAAAAATATACTTATTTGTTTTCTTACTGAGGCAAAGACAAGTGTGAATGGTTGAAAGAAGATTAATGACACAACAAAGACTAAAATACATACAGAATTTTGTTGGTTTTACTTTTTCATACTCTCAACAATAACTCCAGTCTTCTAAGTTAGAGGGTAAAATTACACTTTGGTGGATCTGGTCACAGCTTGTAGGCATAAGCCAAAAATATTAGGAAGCACTGACTTAAACAGACGATCTGGACATGGCTTTAAAATAGCGACCTCTGTGTTGTCTAATTCTGAGTATTTACATTTCATCAAACATGATCCTAAGATTTGAAAAGTCTTGTCCAACTGATTTATAGGAACCTCAGGTGTGGATCTTAGACACCATTTGCGCAGTAAGCAAACCACCCTGCTGAAGTGCCCTTGAGCCATTCACTGAGTCACCACCACCACCTCCTGAAGCACTGCAACATTAGCAGATCAGCAGCCCCTCTCAGCTCTGTGAAGTTGTAAATAGGATGCAGAGAGGGTGGAGGAAGTGTTATTTCTTTTTAGCACAACATAAGCGAATAGGGAAATGATCCTGTCCATTATGGTGTTTGCAGAGTGAGAATTGAATTATGTGTAAACTCTCTCCAGTGACAGCCTCCCCTCCGTACTTCCTGTATTTCCTCAGGAGACTAGCACTGACATAAATGAGCCGGCTGTCATGCGGGCTGAGAGGACTGACAGCTTTACAAGAGCACAGAGAGCACTGCGATCGGGCCTGTGAATTGTGTGATTAATACTTTTGTTCTGACGGGGTTATGTAATGAGTGGCATCTGTGACAGGAGCAGCATGAGATGATGATGATGGAGGTTACATAAACCAGCTGTGCCTCGAGAAACACACACACACACACACACACACAAACAAATGCTGCACATGCACGCACACACCTTTACCTTTTGTAAGCGTAATCTCTCTCACACACACACACACACACACCTACCTCTCACCAGTACGTCATCTCAGAGAATGTGTTTGATAATGTTGTGTGACTGCAGAATGCACACTCAGCCGGCGCCTCTAGAGTCCCTCGCTGACATGGGAATTCCTCTCTGAATAAGACTAATCACCATCATGACACCATGTTGATTAAAACAATGGCCCACTCAGCCGCAGATGGCACAAGTCATCAGATTGTGTTCACTCACTTCCACAAAGCTACTATAATTCCTCCCATCAGCGGTGATTGATGGCTATAATCAGTAAGACACCGTTATCTCCCCTCTTCCCGTCTCCCCTCTGTTGTTAAGTGTCTGTGGAAATTTGTTCTCTTCACTCGTCGACCATGTCCAATTAAAGTTTGAGGGGAACACAGACGTGCGGAGTGATGAGAGACGGGCGACAGAAATGGAGTTTTATCTGTCCTTGAGGAAGTCATTTCCTGTGTGCTCGTCTCGTCTCTGACCCTCCGCACCACTGGAAATTGGCCTGCCAACTGAACCCTGCCTCAGCTTAGCCTGGCAAGGAAGGTGTGCATGCAAGTGTGTGTTGTTCCATGAATTCGCAGGTAAAGCGAGAAACCTCCTAGTTAGCACAGCACACACACACACACACACATTTGCAGGCAGTCACGCCGACACACAGCAGATGGAGGGCTATTTTCCATGGGAATAGAGCCTTCGTGGAGTGGGCAGCTGCCTCTCTTGCCTCATCTGTTTGAGAGCCTTTTGGCTCTTTCTGGCTCATCCTGCAAACACACACTCATGCACACAGGTTGCTTCAGATTTAATTACTTAGCTTAGTTGTTTACGCTCTTTTCATGGTTTCGAGAAGAGCCATCTCCACAGACACACCTGTGTGCGTTGTCTAATGTGATCCTCAGTAGTGTGACTGTAGCCGGTATCAGCTGTCTGTCAAATTACTGCAACCTGGCCTGTGATTGGCCAGCTTGGCGTGATAGATGAGGTGAGAAATCTCACTCACTCAAGCACAATTTTCCATATTTTGTGAGATTTCTATTTTTGGATGCTTTTGTGGTGTAACGGGCTTCGTCATACTTCTGGGTTTTCATTGTATGAAATAACACCTGGCTTCCAAATATTAACCTTGCTACACCTTAGCCTTGTTGCTAGGCAACGTTCAGCTCTTACCTCATCATCACAGCCTTATTATAGACTGGTATATTAGTTGATCGAGGGGTTTTGCCTCTTGATGTGTGTGTCTGTATTATTGAGTGTGAGATTTAAAAAAAAAAAAAAAAAAAAAAAAAAGACTTTAATACAAATGTTTGTTCTGAGAGAAAACGTTAGACAGAGAGACCGAAAGACAAAATAGAGACATCCCATAAGGTCCAGGAAATGATACCTGCTCTGTTGCACATGCTGTAGCAAAGCTCAGAGCTCCTTTTCTGTTTATCTTTCTGGGACACTGATTTTAACTCTACCGAGACTCATTATAAAGTAAAAGGCAGACGCTTTCACTGTTCCATTAAGTGCTTTAAATCTGAAAGAAAACTCTCTCCAGAAGCTCTTTTCCCGTATCTTTGCGGACGTCCTCTCCTCCACTGTGAAAGTGATGTTGGCAGATTCGCATCACGTACCCAAGTGCTGTTTGGCTTGGATAGAAAGGGGCGCGAGGTGGCATTTCCAACACAAACACATGATCATGTGTTCGGCCTGCCAGTTCGCTCCCTGTTAGCACAGCCTGTTAGTCAGGGCACAGGAACAGAGCTCTGGTGCCAGTCTGGCTTCAGCTTTGCTTCCCTACAGGGACATGACCCCCACAGCCAGATGGAGCCAGCTTTACACTCACACTCACACACATACACACACACACACACACACACACACACACACACACACACACGAATCACATAATGTGCCATTTCTCTAAGCATACAAACAAGGATCATTCATTTGTTCGCTTTCTAGTTTGTCAGCCTAATATTGATTTTTGTGCGGCCTCTCCCAACTGTCTGTGTCTCTCTCTCCTGTCAGATGTAAAGGCCCAGCGAGGAGGGAGACCGACACCATGGACACATTCGTGGACTCAGCCTGGTATTACTTTAGATACACGGACCCTCAAAACCCAGACAGGTACGTACATGTCCTCAGAGTTCACTTATTTATTTCCTTTTCCTCTTACATCTTATTTTCTGACACTCTGACAGATTTTTAGCACAAATTGCACACATCTTATTTTCACCCTCTGTTTAAATAAAAATGAAAAGAAAGTCGTGGAAAGAGGTTGGTGGAGGAGATACTAAAAAATAAATTTTTCTTTATATAATCTTTGCTAAATAATACAAACTTGATTTTTCTCTCATGCCTCACACCCACACGTCCACACACACACACACACTTTGTTCTGTATGAGCTCTTGGAAAGTTACACTCAAACACATAATTATGCTCGCTGTAAGATCAACCGCTCTCTGCCGCTTACCCATTTCAAACATGTATATACTGCCTGTGTGCACTCTTTTTAACACACACTCTCACTCACTCACGTACGCACACACTCGCCTGAAAGTTGAATTCCCTGCCAATAGAGATTATGGGGCCTCGGCTGTCACCTGCTGGGATGGTGGCGATACCCTGAGCTTAACAAAAGAGATTAATTTCCCAGTGCCCTGACCTAGCTGTAAAGCTGCTTTAAAGGGGAGGGGCGCTGCTCCCCCCATCACTTTTCTTAGCGGGACAGATTATGGCACAACAGAAAAAGCAATTACACTATTTGTGCATTTCAGTTGGCCTGCTGAGACTTATGTGCGCAAGAGATGCTGAAAGTTGCAAGTAAGAAGAAGGAAATGGAAACAGGGCGTAAAGTGTGTGTGTGTGTGTGTGTGTGTGTGTGTGTGTGTGTGTGTGTGTGTGTGTGTGTGTTTGTGGTTATGTATTAGACTTCCCCTGGCCTGATGCCAACTAACAGGCTAAATTATTTTCAGCCTTGTGAGTTCATAACTCTTTTTCCCCCGGTTCAATTATCCGTAGACACCATCAGCCAGAGACGGAGGGCGAGAGGCAGAGAGGTGTGGAGGAGAGTAATGACTGGTGTGAAAGGTGGCGCACAGAGATAGCAGACTGTCCCAAAAAGCATCATTACTGTAGGTGGAAACCCTGCCTCTGCTGACCATCATGCCAGTCAGGCTAACCACATGCTGCTTCCCTGTTGAAATCTTTACTTAACTGTTGTCATGAGAAGCTGAGCACAGAGGGAGTCTTCAGAGCTGAACTTTAAACACACAGTACTTTAGTACTTTTTTTTTTCTGAGAGTGTGAAGCCAGTAGGATAGATGAGGCTTTAGGATGCTTCTGTGAGCTTCATCAATGGATGCTTGTGTGTCAGATTCAGGCTGCCCCCTAGAGGAACGGTGTGTACATATCTAACAAAGCACATAACGGCCGCTGCCATCTGGTAAAATGATTTTGAAGTCTGCTTTGCGGCATTCGCTTGCTGATTAATCTAATGATAATAATGACTATAATAATAAACTTTACACATTACATTTCAAAACAAAGTTACAATCAGCTCAACACTAGAAAAGTTACATTAAACGTTTTAGCAGCACAAATGAGAAAAAGTCAGGAAAGTATTCCAGATATTGTACAATGCATCAACAAAACAGAGTGAAATGAACAAATCCTACAAGTGAAAAAATAAAACACAGTGGTAACATAAGTAAAAGGTTTTAAATCTAGTACCATCCAGCAAACCTGTCTCCAGGCCGACAAAGCTCCTATTCCTGCTGTTTTAAACGTGTAGTGTTTGTGTTTCCTGGGAAGAATATAAACCCTATGGAACAGGAAGTCATACGTTTGATATTTATAGAAGAAGCAACAGCAGTTTTCTGTGAATAAAATCAAAAAAGAAGAGAGTAGTTGGCATGAGCAGTGAAAGCCTCCACGGATGAATGAAAAGAAATCTGCCTAAACTTCCTCTGCAGAAACTCTTAAGGAGAGAAAAAAGATGTCACAGTGCTTGTCGCAGACAAATGATCTCAGTGAAGTACAAAAACGAAGACTGCAGAAATGACCACTTTGCGAAGTGTTAAAGAACTTCGAAAATCTTGTAGTCTCCCACCCACGCTGACACTTTTACTGTTACTTTTTAACTCAACGTTTCTCTCGATGTCACCATAACATGAGTTACCAGTCAGCACTTCACATTTCACCGCCTCCCTAAACCTGTGTTTCCTCTCCAGGCCTTTTGAGCGCCGCCTCGCAGATCACTGGCTGCCCGTGGACGTGTACATCGGAGGGAAGGAGCACGCCGTCATGCACTTGTACTATGCTCGCTTCCTGTGTCACTTCTGCAAGGACCAGAGTCTGGTGGCTCACAGGTGGAGTTACACTGTGGTTTATCTGCTCTCGCCGTGCATGGACATTTTTTTGTGTATGTATGTTAATGAGCCCCATTTCTGTCTTCCAGGGAGCCTTTTCGGAAGCTGCTGGTCCAGGGTCTGATCAAGGGCCAGACTTTCAAACTGGCTGACAGCCGCCAGTACTTAAAGAGAGAAGAAATAGACTTCACAGGTACACACTACCTAAATCTGCAAGCTGTGACACATCAGTAACACATGAGAGAGGAGAGGGCTTCCCTCCGTGTGGGTCTGCCAGATAAAACTGCTCACAAAGGCACTGTTTAGGAAAATACATATTTCCTCTTTTTATGGTAGCATGTAGTGGCACCAGTATCTCACCTCATCCTTTGTTCTGCTCATAGAGATCCCTCTCTGCTTTGTGCTTTATAGCTTTGCTCAAATGATTGACATGTTAACCAGCTCCTCTTGACAAAAGTCAAATCACAAGAAATCCTTTGAAGAATCCTCTTAAAATTGACTTCATGCCCAAGGATTTTCAGCTTCTCTCTATTGCTTGGTAACGGGATAAACACAAGATATTGGAGGCTTACAGAGAAAAGGAAGCATCTTGATCGCTGTGTTACAGGCTCAGATTGACTAGGCCTTACATATTTTTCTTTTTTCTGTCTTTTACTAAATGTGATCAAGCAGGAGCTAATGAGAAGCAATAAAAATGACAGATATTAATTAAGATGGGGTTACAATGTAATTTAGCAACCAACCAACAACCAACAGTGAAATTGAAATGAGCTGAAAAAGCAAGGAGAGGACAGCAAGAGTATGACACTTTGCCCAGCCATCTCTGATCTGCGGCTCCTGACACGCTTACAGGTGAGGAGCCAGTGGCATTGGGCGGTGGTCGTATTGAGGTGACGTGGGAGAAGATGAGCAAGTCAAAACACAACGGTCTGGACCCCCAAGAGGTGGTGCAGCAGTACGGCGTGGACACGGTTCGACTCTACATCCTTTACGCTGCACCGCCCGAACAGGACATCCTCTGGAACGTCAAGAGTGAGTCTTAAGCCACTGCCTTTTCAATTTAGAGTCACACAGGACGTTGGTTTTGTAAAAAAGCGTTCCCTACTGTATATGCCATGAATTGCTTCCTCAAAGGAATCAGTTGTTGTCAGATGAAGGTGATTTATTTTTGAAAAGCTTGTTTCTCCCACAGTATGTCAAAGTATCCTTTTCTTCTGTGTCTGTGTGTGTTCACCACCTCAGCGGATGCCCTCCCTGGGGTTCTGCGGTGGCAGTCTCGATTGTGGCAGCTGGTGACCAAGCTGAGGGGGGCTCGGCAACTCGTAGATTTCCCCAACCCCTCACTGCTGAAGAAGAAGGAGCTGGCAGAGAGTAAAAAGATCTGGGACAATAAGAACTACGCTATTCAAGAGGTAACAACTCCATAGCCTCAGACTGGCTTTGATCTTGAATGAATGGCTGAAAATGTGTCATGGTGACATTATGTAACAGTGAGATATTTGCAACAGGCCTGACCAGTAGGGGTCATTAATGGGCCCATTTTTAAAATCTCAGCGTTTCACAGCACTTAAGCGTTCATCTTCATTGAACACGATACCCTACAGCATCCGTCTCCTTGGTCTATTTTGAATTTAATTTCTCTGCTTGCACCAATTATTTTTGGTTGTTGTTTTTTTTTTTTTTTTTTAATGTGCAGTATTAAATATTTCATTTCCTTTATCCTTTTAACACTGCACTAGAATTAGCAGTTGGAAGCTAAGATACCAAGTTAGAGGGTACTGTGTGATAGCTTGACTTCAAGGTAATATGTCACTCATCACACTGCCCAGCAGTGCATCGTCCCGCGTTCCAGCCTCTCAAGCCAACGCCGAACATCCATCGCAACCTGAAACCCCCAGAGTAAAGAGTAAAAGAAGGGGATGGAAATTGATTTTAAATCCACTCGGTCTCCTTTCACACTTTATAAATAGCCTCCTTTGGCTGCCAGGTTTGATTCTTTCTCTCCACCCCTAAGGGCTAGAGCTTTTAAAGGACCTCAGGCTGTTTGCCATAAGCCCCAAAGCCGAGGCTGTCCTTTGATCCGTCCCTCAGAAAAGCCTCGGTCATCGACCTCCTCCTCCCTCAGGCCCTTCCCAAATGGGTTTTTCTTCCCAGAGGGCTAAGCAGGGGAATGCTGACACGGTGTGTGCCTTCAGCTGGTACACATGGTGATAACAGGGAGGAGGCTACTGTCATTGTTTTCTTTTTTTTTTTTTTTACTATTATTATTTTTTCAGGCATTTGAAGCCTTTATTTGATAGCCACAGTGGAGACAGAGTGAAAGGGAATGACATGCAGCAAACAGTCCAGCTGGCGAGGGTGTTTGCGCCCTAACCATTTGGCTATTGGGTCGACCCCGTAGTGTTTTTTATAATAATTCTTCAGAGGCTGGCTCAAAGTTTTTTCCATGACACAGTCTGTCAGTCTGTCTGGAAACATCTGTCTGTCCAGGACCAAAACAGCACAAAAAGCCTCAGACTTTATTATTTTTTCCTAATTGAGTGCTGTGTTGTTATTTTTAGGTGACATCTAACTTCACAGAGGACTTCCTTTTCAACGCAGCCATTTCTCGTCTGATGGGATTTACCAACACACTGAGTGTGAGTGTGCCCTCTGGTATCTACAAATAAAGAATCCCTCTTATCCTTTATTTCTAAACACACATCACATTTTTCCCCACTATGTATGTGTGTGTGTGTGTGTGTGTGTGTGTGTGTGTGTGTGTGTGTGTGTGTTCAGAGTGCAACAGTCAGGGTGGTGCAGCACAGCGTGGAGTATGAGGAGGCTCTGGCTGTGCTGGTGATGATGACAGCACCCATGGCCCCTCACCTGGCTTCTGAACTTTGGGCAGGTGGGAGACATGTGAACTCTTCATAAAAAAATAAATGATTCCCTCATGCATGTGCACGCTTTGTATTCACTCAGGGTAAAATAGTTGGCAACCAATCAGTCAGTCAAGCTTTTAAAGTGCTTCGCAGATCACTGATAATCTAAAAAGAAAAGGGCAAATCAAGTAAGAAAGCTGACAATGAGATGCAATAAAATCGATTTAAAAAGCTATAATAACATTAGCGAACAAAATAAATAAATAAATAAAAGATAAAAGCAGATAAAATAGAATAAAATACTATAATAAAAAATAGGTAAAAAGAATAAAATACAATTTAGAACATAATTACAAAAAAGTAAGTGAATGTGACTAATGACTAAAAACCATATTTAATGAAAAGCCAGGCTGAAGTGATATGTTTTGAGTTTACGTTTTCAAAATTACGGCAGGAGGAACGTGGACTGTGGAGACTGGAGAATAAATACCCAATGATAATTGCACATAATTTAACTTTACCTAATTGTGTCACAATGGTGAAAGTATGTAAAATTTGGGGTAAAAAAGTGTATCTTTTGATGACTGTAATAGGAAGTTGCCTCAGATAAACGTAATGTTAACTGTACTGCTTATCTAGCACCAGTGAACGCCCAGCGCTGATGTAATCCACAGTTAAGTCAGTGAGTGAAACTTGTCATTGAGACTTTTACCTCCTAAACAAATCTACAGTGCCTTTCACCTGAAACACACACACTGTCCTTCAAATGAAACTGAAAGCAGTATCAAGAGCTCTTGACCTATAGTAGAAAACAAACAATAGAGAGGAAGGTCTAGCGTCACTTTTCATGCCTCGTATGAATGCTTGCCCCCTGGCTGGCCTGGAGGACATCCCCTTATTGTCATGATGACACACGTACACAAAATTTCTGCGCACAGCTGAGAGAAAAGAGGTTCCGGAAAAACACATGGTCCAGCTGATAGCCAGAGTCAGGAAAACATGATGGATCATCGCAGGGTGGAAGAGGTGTGAGTGTTTTTTAATAAGTGGCTTGTGTGCATTTTGGTTGTGCGCATATGTAGTTTTAAAACTGCCTTATAAACAGGACATACTAGCGAGGGACGTGTGACCCCTGCTGCACTCAGTCACGTTGTACTTTTTCTAACTCTCACTCGTTGTTTGTAATTTTACACACACACGCAGGGCAGGATAGAGGAAGTTCACATCCTTCCCTTGTGCCTCCAGTGGGATGTACACTCGCTGGTTTAACTGAGAGTCAGGGAGGGGGGGTGGTGGGATAGCTGGGTTGTTTGACCCTTCTTCGAGATATTTTTTCTCAACACGAAGAGAAACAAATTGGGTGAAAAGCAACAGAAAATTTACCCCATCTATTTTTCTGGCTTGCTATACTAAAAGACGATGTCACTTTGTTCTGGTCTATTTTCAAACATTTTTCTTCCTGTTCCTTGGATGAGAAGGTGTAATGGCTTTTTCTCTGTACTTCAGCATATGAGACCATCTCCTTAGTGGGTCAGTGTGTTGTATTGTGAGTGATGCCCCTCTTTGTTTCCTCCTGGGTCGCCCCCAGGTCTTTGCCAAGTGAAAAACCCCCTCAGCCCCCTGCTCCGGCGGGGAGGAGACATCCTGCAACAGTCATGGCCAACTGTGGATCCTGAGTACCTGAAGGTCCCTGACTTTGTGGAGCTGTCTGTACTGGTAAGATCACTCACACTCTCTCAGACACGAACGCACACACATGCACTCAGTTTAGCCCACAGCATCTTCAGTCTTTTGGACCATTTTCTTTTGTTGTTTGGAGGTTTGAAGACAAAAGAAAAAGTTCTTAAACAAAGCTCTCATTTTTCTTATTTTTTAATTTTGAAGATAAAAGGTTTCCGCTCAGCAACAGCACTTGGCTCATTATTTAAACATAACTTTATTAATAGTTATATACACACACATTTTCTCCTGCATCTCCTGGCATTTTCACTCAAACTCTACTCTTGAACCCAAAGTCTTAGGTCCATGATTGCAGTCATAGTCTGTAATTTTCAAGAGAGCCTATGATTAGCCTGTACATGTGTGTGCACACGCCTGTGTGTGTGTGTGTGTGTGTGTGTGTGTGTGTGTGTCTGTGTGTTAATGCATCCGTATGTCAAGTGGTAGGCTTTAAGCTAAATAGACAAGTGGGTCAATAATTAAAAGCCCGGAGCAGAGACACCATGTTATTCCTGACTCTCTCACTCTCATTTCTTGTGCTTTTTTTTTTCTGCCTGTGAGCCTCAATCACACAGATGGTGAAAGCCCTCAGTTTGTCGGTGTATGTCATCATCAGGAATGACAGTGTGTGTATGGGTGTTGTGCTTGTGTGAGAGCACTTTCAAAGGCCTACAGACAATCAGAGGGAATATCCAGCTGTGAATGGGAAGGTTCAGAAAATCAACTGGGATCGGATCCAGGCATCACACATGCTCACACTGGCACATGGATTCACACAAACACACACATAAACGCACACACACACGTGTCAGTCTTCACACTAACATAAACATTGACTCAGTTAATAGATAAAAGCTCAAACTGATTTAATCTGACTGTTTTCGCCCTAGCTGGTCATATCCACTGAGAGAATCCCCCTAATCCCCTCTCTCTCTCTCACACACACACACACACACACACACACACGCACACACGCACGCACACATACACACATACACATGTTATATGTGATGACAGCAAACACAGTCAGCTGACTAACAGCACCTGTCTTTCACCGGTTGGATTCTCCCTCTGTGCTGTAGCAGAGACAAAAAAGACAATACATGAAGTAAAGAAAACCCGGAGAGTATCGCATGTGTATGTGTATGTGCATGAGTGTGTGTGTGTGTGTTTCTCTTCCAACCCATATGTGCTTTGACTGCGAGTGAAAAAAACACTCCTTAACACTTTTCATTTCTGCATTCTTGTTTACCTCTTGTTCATCTGTCATACACAAAAGTCATGAATCCTATACACACCCTCTCCCCTAACGCGCACACACATACACAGAGTACGTATATTTGAGCTCCCACTGCTCGATGATGATGATGTTGGTTTTTACTTCGGACTGAGCTCTCTGTTGTGGGCGTCCTCGGCCCTGTGGAGGCAACCTCACTCCCTCGGTCCTCTAATCACGTACTTGGGTTTGTCCCAGAAGGGAGGCCAAGGCTGCTCGGCCTCAGGCACACACACACACACACACACACACACACAAACACACACACACACACACACACACACACACACACACACACACACAAACACACAAACATATAAACACACATACACACCATTAATTTTCACAACCACTTCCAGAGACATGATCACATTCGCTTTGTGCACACATACACTTGTTTCTAAACATACAAGACGTGAGTGCCCTTCCCATACCTACCACTAACTATGTGTATATGTGGAAGGAGAGGTGGAGTCTGTTATTTTGGGACTTTTATGTCAGGAGGGAAGACTTTGGTTACAGCTTGACATGGCAGATGGAGACTGAACAGTTTCGTAACTTCTCCCATCTATTTACTTCTCAATTGTCACTCTCAGATAAACAACAAGGCCTGTGGGACAGTGACGGTGCCACTGCAGGCGTCCAAAGATACAGAGCGGGTGCAGCAGCTGATCCTGGAGAGCCCGCTCGGACAGAAGTTTCTCAGCGAGCGCAGCATCAAGAGAGCCATCCTCTCCCAGAGGACCGCCCTCATCAACTTCCTCATTGATTAGTGACGCTTGGGCGTTTACCGCTCCGGTCAATCAGTGATTCAGCACAGGGAGATGTCAATGTAAATATGTCTAAAGACATTTTATTTATATTTTCTGTTTTTAATAAAAGACTCAAGGCGCAGTGAGTTTCTCCCTTTTCTTCTTTTGTATCTTTTGTAAATTGCCAAGTGAGATTTAGCACCTGTCTCTTTCAGATCACCCCCCTCATTTAGTTAGACCCTCTTGGCAATCTCACATGAGCCCAAACACCACTTCAAATTCCAGTCAGCATTCTCACCCCCCCCCCACCCCCCCACCCCTTTTCTCCCCTAACACCACTTCTAGCATCACACCAAGAACCACAACTTCACACCTCTGTGTCTGCCATATGCCTGTCTGCCCGTTGTCGCAGCAGAGTCACGCACTCATGATCTGCCTTATCAGTGTTCGTCTCCACCTCTGGTGCCGCTTTTAGCCACAGATCTCGTCTGAGCACCATACATGGGCCACTGTTTGGCTTCTGGAAACCTGTCGCCATCAGAGGGTCTGTTAGAGATATCTGACCACATCATGGTCGTCCATTGCTGCACTGTGCCCATTCATCAGCTCAGTCTCTCTGTGTCAATATTGGGCCAACATGACTCAGCCATTAGCACCGTCCTGGTAGAGAGCATGAGCCAGCGGCACTGAAATGTATCCGTGTGTACGCCCACTGACCTCTGTCTTTAAAGGTTGTGTGAGTAAGCAGCTTTCTGATATGTACAAGCATTCGTCTTCACGACTTGCCGTGCCCACGTCTCCACTTGATCCAAGAGTTTCAGTAGCTGCACAATAAAAGTATCGTATTTTGTCAGGTATCCGTGTGAGAATGAACAAGAATGAATGTGATCTCTTTGAAAGGTGAGATACACGTGTCAATTTTGCAAGGTCAGCTTCTGTTTGAGGGCAGTGCTTTTATTTCTACAGCATGAGACGGTCGGCTTGTGACTGATAAAATCATTCCGTATCTTATTATGTGAATAATGGAAGACTGGTTTGTTTTTTATTAAAACACGACAAATTAAAAAAAAAAAAAAAGTGCGGACAGGAGGGAAAACAGAACGTTCCCTACTGATCCCCCCAAACCTTTTCTTTTCTCCATATTTTTAGGCTGTATCTCTGACCATCAGGTGACAGGAAAAGGTTCTCAGAAGAGACAGAATAACAGGAAGAGAAACCAGGAATAAGAGAAGGGGAGCAAAGAGTCAAAGCTGTGTTAGTTATTCGCTACATTCTCTCAGATTCTGAGAATTTTATTTCAATCAGATGCTGTCACAGCACAAAACATGAAGTGGTTTTGTGAGTACAGGATAAAGATAGACAGGCATTTATTTCCTGTCACATCATCTTTCTGTGTGCCATATTTTCTTTCACACATTCAGACTGGCTGTATGAAATAAGTTAAAATAGATTTTAACCCCTGAACCCTTCTTTTTTCTTTTTGTTATCACACCTTCCTTTTCACTTTGCTGCCTAGTCACACAGCTAATAAACAAGTTTGAACTTGAACCGACCTGAACAATAAACTGAAGTTGCTGTGTCATTGAAAAGAGCAACAGCATAGCCATTTTTAGGTGGGTCAGAAATGCCAGGGAATTCTTCCCAGGCTGAAGTTACCAAATGTTTGAATAAATAGATAAGTAGGATATTTCTGAAGTGTTCTTTTGTAAATTAAGGTCTGAGCTGTACTGATGCATTTCCTGTAATAATTAATTTTGTCACTGACAGCCCCTGAAGTCATTTAACACTTTTCGTCAGCTCTGCAGTTTCCATGACAACTAGGGTTATTGAATAAGCAACAGTATTCCACTGTGACTCACTTTCTCTTCAGACCACAGTCATAGTCTTTCTTACACATTAGATGTACAACATGATTTGTCTTTGAGGAGGTAAAGAAAATCACTCCCCTTCCTCTTGAGCAACTCTGCTGGTGGAAAAAAAGAAAGGGTGGGGTGCACAGCGCAGTCACAGTCACCCTCCGCTGCACCAGTCCAGTCCCTGGATTCGGTTGTGTATTCTCACAGGACGACGCAGTAATGCCACAGCTCATTATCTTGGAGTCTGACCTCAAGGCTGGTAATTTGGTCATCCGTGGATGTTTTTTGCATGAGCTCATTGTATAAGCAGATTTTCACTAGTCCTTTAATTGTGTTGAGGATAAAGCTAAACTCTTGGCATGTATGTGAAGGCCCCACACTTGCCAAAGTTATTCATTTATTGACTGTACCTCTCCATAGTAACAGTGTTTTTTCAGTCATTTTGGCCTTTTGTGATTGTAAAGTGGCCAGTGCTGTGCAAAAGAACACACACAGGTGTGACATATTTTGTCCTAGTTGCAGTATATATTTTGTTTGCATACACTGTATGCAGTCTTTACTGCATGTAAAATCGTGTAAAAGCAACATCAAGGTGAGGGCAGTTATTATTTTCTCGTCCACTCTTCTTATCTACCAGAACTTTATTACAATTTTCTAAACAAATCTAAATAAAATCTTTTGCATCCATCCAGAGCAGCTGCTGCCAAACATTAATCACTCAGTGGCTGACTCTTCCTCAGTGCTGCAACTGCTTCAAAGTAAAAGCCCAACAAAGTAAAAACCAGTAATTGCTGCTCTATTTGAATTTGACTGTTTTGCCATTGAATATGCTTTTATGCAAATGGTTTTGCCTAACAGTAAAACAAACTGTTTGACTCCTAATCAACAGTCTATAGTATAGAGAGTGTTGTATAATGTGTATTTTTGTAAAGCCTTCTGAGATAAGTACTGTCTTGACTGCTTGTTCTATGGCAGCAGCAGATATTTCAATTAAAGAATGACAATAAAGCTTTGTATTATAAAATATTAGACTTATTAGGAAAATATCAAAATATCAATTATTTACATCATCAACTTTTGAGAGAAAATTTTGTGAATGAGATGTTTGTTTGATACTGCCCCTTTTGCTCACCCCCTAAGATCGCTAAGTAGAAATGGACATATGAACTGGAAAGTTCTAATTGGTATCATTCTATTTTTTGTCCATTAATGATGCACTTAAATCACAAATGAGCCAATTAATGTAGCTGGTGAAACCCAATGACCTCAAGTTTTCCAAAACCCCTGCTGTTATTAACACATGTTTGAATTCACCTCACTAGATATTGCAAGAGGAATTTGCAAAACACACAAGTTAATGTGGAATATGACATGTCAGCATCTTGAGCATCAGGGTATCTGGGTAACAGCTTTCTGTTACGTTTTATAAGTAAATGCCAATATATTATATATTCATAGTTCCTGCTCCGTTCTTTCAAATATTGACTGACGCATTTTATAACCTTCTCTGTTAATAACATCAGTTTGCATGTGATCGCGTGGGCAAAAGTCCCAGAGAACAATAATACCCTCAGCTGTTTTAGTGAATGTGTGTGAGAAAGAAGTAAAGCAAGTTAAGCCTCTTGCTTGAAGGGAAGGTAGTACTATGGTGACTGTTTCCTAAACATACAGATGGCTGTGCCCTATAAACCTTCTGTTTTAATTAAAGCACCAACAGCAGCCAAGAGGCCCCTTCAACATACTGACTCCATATCTTTTCACATCAACAGGGACTGTCAGATAATACGTGCACACTTGGGCTTCAAATAAACACAAATAAATGTGTTCCCGTGTGTTTGTCTATTTTTTCCATTCGCATTGTATGAGTTCATCCCACTGTACCCCAACTCAGTCTCAAATGTTCCAGTCAGGGTTAGGACACAGTGTAGAGGGGGTCACATGTGGTGTGTGTGTGTGTGTGTGTGTGTGTGTGTGTGTGTGTGTGTGTGTGTGTGTGTGTGTGTGTGTGTGTGTGTGTGTGTGTGTGTGTGTCGGGAATGTGTGACGTCATTCAACCAAAACAGGGGGCACAGGCACTGTAAATAGCCCCCCTTCACCACGACTAAAACACACCCATAGGCAGTAGTTATAATATAGTTATATGGTTTTGTTCTGCTTCACAGATTGTTTATGAGATGTGTGGAAAACTTTAAAGTCAGAGTCACACATGTTACATTTTAATCACTGAGCTTATCTAACAATGCTGGTAAATCATAATCAAATGTATATCTACCGTATGTAACTGCATGAAAGTTATGCAAGATAACATGTTTCCCTACCAAATGTATCACAAAATAATTGCCCATCCCGCATTTACTTTAATGTATTATCCCTCGTCTCTAACCATAACTAAACCCATAAGCAGTGGTAGCCTAGATGAAATATTCAAATATTTTATTTAAGTAAAAGTATCAATATCCTGATCTAATAAGTCCTGAATTGGAAGTGTTAATTAAATGTATAATGTAATTTGGCCTACTATTAGCCAAATGTACTGAATATGTGCTGTAGCCTATATGTTGTTGGTTAGTTGAATATTTTATAAGCATATCAAATGTTTGGTAGTCTATGTAAAATCTTAATAACCAACTGTCTGTGACATTCATGGAGTAAAGAGCCAGATTACTTAAGTAAATTTAGTTACATTCCTCCACTAGCCAAAGAAAAAAACTTGCTTAGTTCTGTCGTTTAATTTTATGGAGCAAAGGTAAAACGCTAAAGTTTGATTTGCTGATTCAAAGAGAAGCGACTGAGTCAACTTGTTCTCGATATTTTTTTTAAAGATGACACAGGATGTAAAGGTCCGGTTTTAACTGTCGTGGAACAGAAAGAATAGACCAAATTCCGCCCCCAGGTTCCGGTAGTTTAAACTAGACATACAGCTAGTTATTTATAACGTGTGTGATTAATGAGCCCAGCGCTACTCTCACCTCTACTTTTACTTGTAGCTTAATTTGAGCGCTGCGCCTTTAAAAACAAACTGTTCCATGTTTTCAGTCCCAACTGTCGAGTCGACCGGTGGCCACGTACGGGTCCGTGCTCTGACGGTTATCCCACGGTCTGGTCGTCAACAGTAAATTACTTTTATTAGATAACCGTCGCAATGTTAACCACATATGAGCTATTTTAACTACTCTGAAGTAGTTTTTTCTTGACAGACGTGCGGAGTATAAGGTTTTGAATGAAGGTTCCCCGCTGGGACTGTAAAGCGGGAGGAGGGGGCAGCTTGTGGTGGGGTCGTCCAGGCTATCGGATCTGGGATCTGCTCACAGTTAAAACCAGACAGACGGAGGCTTGTTCGGGCCAGAGCTGAGCTGGACGGTCGGACACTTCTCTCCGAAGAGGACACGGAGTTTTAAAGTTTTATTTATTCACCACGGACGATTTAAGGGACGGAAAAGTTGGAAATAACAAAGAAAAGTTTCACTCTGGATCTGGGCGCTTGTCTCCTGTCAGGACTGCGAGCTGCTGGACTGTAAGCTAATAATTCACTCTGGAAGTTATCACTTTTAACAGACTGCTAGCTAAGCTTTAGCTTTTAAATATAATTGGTTGGAACTTAACTTTATTGAAGCGGACACACAAAGTATCTTCAAAATGGATAAATACGAGGATTTAGGACTAGAGGCGAGTAAGTTTATCGAGGACCTCAACATGTATGAAGCATCCAGAGATGGTTTATTTCGAATGAGAAGGGACGCAGGAAATAACCCCGACTTTGAAGAGACACGAAGAGTTTTTGCCTCCAAAATGACTAAAATACACATGCAGAAACAGCAAGAGGAGATGGCAAAAAACAACCAGGCCATTAGAATGAATGGGGGTCACAACAGCACATATTACACTAAAGACAGACCGCCCATCAATAGTTACAGACAGCCGGGTGAAGCGGCAGCGAAGCCCCCGATACTCTCTGGTCCTGTGCCGGGCACCACGACCGGGAGTCCGTACGCACAGTTTGACGGCCAGAAACAACACACAGGCATCCAGTCTGAACTTCCAGCCGGCAGGGCATATGGCTACGGAAACAGTTACGATAATAAGGAGCGCTTAGAGCCACATTCATACCAGCACAACACCCCTACTCCCCCCAGCCCAGGAAACGCGTCTCATAGCGCGCCCACACATGCTCGTCACCCGGTCAGCCAGCCCGCTGCCTGGGCCCCATCCAGAGAGAGCCAGCTTTCCCCATCTTTGCCTGGGTCTGGGGGCAACAGTGCATCTCAGCAGCAGCCGCAGCGCCTTCCTGCACCCCCCACCGTCAACAGTCTTCCATCCCAGCAGAGTCAGGTCGTCACCCCTTCTGTAAACCGGAGTCCACCCTCCTCTGCTGGGCCAGCCATAGGATGGGCTGGAGAGCCTTCTGGATCAGCAAAACCAGACCTACTCCCAGCCCTGCCTCTGAGTGCCTTCACAGGAGGAGCTGATTTCCATGTGCAGCAGCCCTCCGTACAGCCTGCAGCCCATTATGCACCACCTTCTCCAACTTCAAGACCCTCTACTAGCCATAATGGTCCTGTGCCAGCTTCCCCTATCGTGCCTGCACCTTCTGAGACACCTCAACCCAAAGCCCAGGTGATATCCGCTACCTTGAGCCATGGCAATGTCTCCAAAAGCAGCAGCCAGGGCCAAGGTCAGAGCCAAATACCTAGCTATGGACAGGTTTCCAGAGTTGAAGCTGAAGTCCCATGTTCCCCCAAGCCTGTCCAGCTAACCTGCCAGCCTCTCCTCACACAACCCCCTGAACAGGGGCCTTCTGCTGCTGAAATAAAATTAGAAGCTCTCACTAAACGCCTGGAAAAAGAGATGGATGCCCAACCAAAGGCAGACTACTTTGGTAAGACTTTTCAGACTACCAACAAGGGGGCTTCTGTCTGTCTGTTAGACCACTGCTGTAAGGCCCATTGAATGACAGAACCGCCCACCCACAGATCAGAACATAAATCCACCTGTTTTTGATTTCATATTTACATATGCATACTGTCACTCTGTCATCTTTTTTCTATCTTTCCCTTACACAGAGACGGACACACAATATTTATGTATGACTTAATCAGGAGGGCATTCCAGTTGTCTTATGTCTTTGTTTGATGGCATTCTCAATGGTCTTTGGAGATAAAATAGCTGAATTTATTAGGCAGAAGCTGTAGGAGGTCTCTCTCTTTTCTTCTGTGGAATGCAGACAGAATAATTTTCTAATTTGTTTCATGTCGTCTTTTAAATGATTCATTGTCTGCCCCTCTGGCAGTTGCTACAAACCCTAGAGCAGTAAAAGGTGGGGCTGAGGACAGAAAGAGGAATGTTGCCCTTTTATCTCCTCACAGAAATGTAATGGGTTACTATTGAGTCAACATTGATGACTTAAGTCATTAGCTAGATCTTGATCACTTCTGTCAGGGTCGGTGCTCCACTTAGTCTGTGATTGTTTTAATATCCCTTCCACTGTCAAGTGACTGACAGTCGCATTCACTGTTTCCCATATGACGTAATTACTGCAGACCTGTGCTTGCACATTTCCCATTACTCTTTTTGTGAGCATGCCATGCATGCTTGTGCATGTGATGAACACATGCCACAATGAAAATGGTAATTAGTAACATCAACTGTGACTGTTAGTTCTGGATTTGAGGGCACATTAGGGACAAGTAACCAATGCTGCCCAGCATCAGCAGAGTACTATCACTGTTGTTAGTGCCTGTTGTACTTCAGCTGCTCTGTGTTCACTATAGAGGCTCTATCAGGAAATTAATGCAACATGGAAAAATGCACATGCTTTGTTGTGGCATCAGATGCAGATGCACTAAATAGGGAAGATATACTGTATCCTGCTGGGAGTGTGTTTTTGTTGGAGAGAAGGCTGGTGCTCACGTGTCGGCCAGGTGTTTGGAGCCAAGGCCATTCATGAAAACGGGATGTCCCACTTCACGAATGAAAGATAGTAGGAGGGGAGAGAACGCGAGGTTGGTGATGTCTTGTTTGAAGCCACAAAGCACCCCCATTACACACACACATACACACACACACATTTATACACACAGCCCACCCTCGCCTCCTCGCAGGAGGAATTTCCTGCTGGAATGTCACGATTGTAATTCTCAGCCTTCCTCAGCCCCCCTGTGTGCTTATATTGGTGTGTAAGGGAAGATGTTCTGGCGTACGTCACTGTCACGACAAGGCTCATGAATAGCACAGCGATGTGAATATTACAGAGCTGTGGGAGAGTACAGTGCGCAATCAGCAGAAGTGTAGGTTTTAAAGTAACACTGTGCATGTCTTTTCTCACACACACACACGTTCGCACATAACCCACACACGGTTCCTGTGAGGAGTTTTCCACCAGAACATGGCTCATCCTCTGAGTCATGCTTTTATGCCAGAAAAAAACTTGTGTAGGCAAGCTTTGTTCACAGAACTTTAGAGTCTTCATAATTCTGCGTAGAAAAATATGAAAAAGACACTTTTCAAACTTTTGAGCACTTTCAGTGCGTTGTTACATTTGTACATTTTTGACTAAGGTTAGGTTACTGAAAGTTAATGTTTCGATGTTTGTTTAAATGTAATGTTCTTTTAAAAGTCTCTACCGTTGCCATGGCAGTATTTAACTTATCCAGTGAGTTGTGTTTACACACAGGGCTTGGATCCATCAGAGTTCCCAACTGTACATCGAATGCTGATTGGCATAACTGCAGCTGGAGGTTCTGGGAAAATGAGTCCCATGCCAAACAGCTGCACCAGGGGAACACTGAGGAATGTCTGAAGGAAGAGAGCAAGGAATTTTAGAAATGAGGGCTTAAGATGAAAAGGGGAGGGGAGTCCCAGACAAGTTTAGAGGTGCCTGCGGTGTAGCTGAATGGATGAGTAGACAAACGGAGAGATTTAGGGACAAGTTTGTCGATGTTTCTTTGTCCTTGGCCACAAGAGCCTGAGAGGATGTGAGATTTATAGACAAGTTCATCCAAGAGGGAAGAAGTGGTGGGACATCCCAGTGTTTTACCCCCCCACCCCCATCCTCTGACTTTCTCACACACACACACACACACACACACACATTCAGTGGAGCATTTAGTTTTGCGTTAAGATGGAGGATTAATTTATCCCATCTGGCTGCGGAGTGGAAAGCTTCGTCTTAACTCTTCCCAGGGATTCTTGGCTTCTCCTTTGGCGGGCTTTTGGAGGCTAACTTTTATGTGTGTGTGAATGTGATATAATCAAATGCATGTCTTTGTGGCGGTGTGTGTATGAATATATGGCCTGCAGTATTTTTATGATTTTAATATGCTATGTCACTTTAGGGTGTGGTGTCTGACTATGTACTATTGTGGTATAAGTAAGAAAATGATGCCATAGGTGACACAGCATAAACACATTTCACTGAATGGGAGTGTAATATGCACAGTTTTCCTACAGATCATGGGTGGATGCGTTATAGATGGAATTTAGTCTAACTTTTAGTGATGTACATATGTTTCCTATTTTTATAGTCAATGTTTTATCATTTGGTGGATGTGTAATGAATCTGAAGTCTTGGGGCTAACTGAAAGACTGAAAACAGTCAGTAGCTGCTATAATGTGTGTCAAGGGTTTAGTTTTCATTCAGTGGCATTTTGGCCATCTACTGGGAGTTTTGACAGCTGGGAAAGGTGAGGGGTGGGGGGGGTGATAGGAGGGGTGAAGTTTTGGCTCAATGTTTTGCTTCCCCTCCCCCCACTTGCAGCCAGGCCCCAGAATAATCACATTGTTTTGGAATATGGGACTCTGGCCAAAAGCAAATTTGTAGTGGCCCAACAGGCGAGGAGGTTAGCGCAAAAACAAGGAATTTTTGGTTCAGAAGAGAAAATTGACTTTTACTGCATTTTTGTTCTCATGGGGCTTACAAATCAAAGCTATAAAAATTTAAAGGAAAAATGTTGCTGGCCCAGTGTCAGATGCTGAAAAAGTACTGTGTACTCTACTGTATGTATACTGTTTTCCTGAGAATCTCATTCCTCTTAAGCTGTTTGTTCTCAGACAAGAACTGTTTACAGGAAACATTTACAGAAAAAAAGCTTGGAAATAATGTGATTTAAAAAGACCTTTCACACATTAATTTTAGTAATTCGAGGGCATTACAACTTTATTGTGTTTTCATGTAAACAAAATAGCTTACATAAGAGCTACATTCTTTTGCTCTCTAATAATATCCCTCTATTATCTCTAAATCTTCTTTCCAGCCGTTGGCGCCCCTGATGATGTGTCCTCTGTTATGGTATTAGGAGAGCTTTAGCTGAAATATATATAGCCCAATTGTATATTGTATTACTGACCATATTTGAGGAGAAACATTTGAAGAAGGTTATAAAAATGTAACAGTGTGTGTTTTTGGAAGAGGCAGCCGCGTGATGTGTGTTGGATAAAGTGGAAACAGAAGTTTCTTTGTCAGTGCTCAAGGAAGACCAGGGCTGGGCTGGGCTGGGCTGGGCTGGGCTGGGCCGGGCCGGGCTCTTTTGCTGAGCTCCACTTCTCTGTCTCTAGGGAGTTTTTCTATAAAAACATACACACACACAAATAACCTCATGCATATGCACACACATAAGAGAAACTCATGGTCTCACTTTTCAACCTCCAGTAATGCTGTCACCCCTTCAGTTGCTGCGAATTTACCTTAATACTTCCTGATTGGATGGTCATATCATACCGTATCTGATTGATTTAGCAGCTAGCTGACTACCCATTAGGGTCAGCAGTGATGGCGGTTGTCACTTGTCACAGTCTGTATGTCAATTATCATATCACGCCATGTCATACAGTGCACGCTCACAGGGAAATGGAGATTGACAGGAACAAGGACTGATGAAAGATGTGATGAAAGACATGAAGTGTCAGGACAGTAGTGTTCATCTTAAGTAGCTCCAGAATAAAAAAAATGAAAAAAAGTTATGTATTGATCACATGGAAACCCCGTGTTGTTCATGAGCTGTCCAAAGTCAAAGGAGGGATTATGTAATTCATTTCAAGGTATGAAGTGGTTTTCTTCTCCCAACACATGAGAAAAGTGAACACTTATTTTCAATTGTTTTCTGCTTTTTATTTCTGTTTCTTTTTTCTCAATATTCATTTTCTCTCCACATCTGTTACAAATCCATTTGGCTTAGATGAGTGAATGGATTAATATTAAGTAAACTCCCAATGTCTCAGTATGAAGCCACATGGATTGTGTGTGTTGTTAGGTTAGAAAAACTATGATTTTTATCAGTCTTTATTAACAGACTTCTCAGTGTCTCAGCCAAGTCAAATAAGCAAATGGGGATATATTTCCCCTTTCGATGATATATCCCACTATTCAGTTTCCTGACTTCTGTGATGTTTTTTCTCCATCTCCATTGATTTTGTCTGGTTTAATCTGGATCAGAGCCTCCGCAACTCTTTATGCTCCTTTATCCCGTTACAATAATCTAACTTTGTATCAGACTTTGTGTCTTATAATTATTCTATAATTCAGTATGTGTTGATATAGTGTGTTACAACATCATTTCGTGTGCTGATGGGCAGTCAGTCCATGAAATGTATAGATGCACTCTAAATGAATGAAAGATTACTTAAATGTGTGGCTTCTCTGTCTCAGTGATATCCTGTCTTGTGTTGTAGGAGTCTGTGTCAAATGTAACAAGGCAGTGTATGGAGCCAACCAGGCCTGCCAGGCTATGGGTAGCCTCTACCATGACAGCTGCTTCACCTGCAGTGCCTGTAGTAAGTACATACACATACACACTTCACTAAGTCCATTCAAACACTTTCACCTTTTTTCATTGGTCGGTTGACATGCAAAGCTCATGTCAGCTCCTGACTAATGGGCTGCCAAAGACCCTGTCCTCTTAAATGAAAGTGGTACCTTCTTTTTCAGTCATTCATTGCCCCTGAGCAAAAACACAATTATTTAGGGATTACACTCCTGTACTGCTGGTGTTTGGTTTCTGGGTGTGCCAGTCACTCCTCCAGCCCACACAAAGACACAGAGCAAGACTTTTTGCAGACCTGAGTTATCCATTAGTCAATTGCTATGTGTATAGTGTCTCCAAATCCTGTGCAGAGCTTCAAACGGAAAAATGTTGACTTTTAAAACTAGATCATGCTTAGGTGAGGTGGGACTTCAGTATGTATTCATTTGCCATTAATACACCATTAATGACAAAAGCATGCAACAACTTGTTTGCTGTGTGTGTTGTAATTTCCTGAGGCAGAAACTATTTAAACTTTTAAGAAAGAATGAGTACATTAAAACAAACTACACATGTGGTGGAACAGCTAAGAGATGTTTTTCTAACACAAAATATAATACAGGTGACGTTACATAAAATTTTTACTTCTCCAAAGTGAACTGTCTGGTGAAAATTGTTGCTGCACTGGCCAGGTTTTTGGTTTCATTTTGTCAGTTTAGACAGTTTACCTGACCAATTAGGTCCAATCAGACATCACACCAGAGGTTCATCACCCTGTCTGCACTGGCCAATGTATGACTGACCTGTAGCTTCCTGGCTGGAAAGCAGTACATTTCTATAGCTGAAGCATGACCTGGCGCTCCACTCTTACTAATTAAAATCTGTCCCAGTTATGGTGGGTATGTGGAGAATTTGCGGCACTGTGGTGACCTCTACTCAGACCCTTCGTTCTGCAGCACCTTTGACCTTACTGGGTTTGCCCTCAAATGTATGATTAACATCTCTGTGTTTTGTTTTCCTCTTCCTCCTGTGTGTGTGTGTGTGTGTGTGTGAGTACGAGGAGATGGGAAAGAGGAGACACATTGTGGCTCAGATTAAAACTGATGTCTAAACAGGGGAGAAGATGGGGGGGCTGCACACCACATGCCTCTCATACCTTGCTCCATGTGAGGGCATAAGGGTTGTGTTTGCTGTGAGTGGCCCCAGGGAAAAGCATCTCAGCTGGGGAGGAATGCAGGCATAGGGGCCCCTCTGTAGGTCGGGCACCAGGAGTACACTGGGTGCTGTTATGTCAGCTGGGCGCAATAAGACGGGAGTACAGTATGGGATAGCGAGACCATTCAGTGGTAGCACACAACCCACAGCGTACAGGGGCACACTGACACATACAGGTTCACATGCACTCATGCTTGTACCCGCACAGTAAACAACATGATGCAGTCAAATATTCAGTGCTTTAACGTTAAGCATCCCTTTTCATCTTCCTCCAAAACGCTTGGATGAGTTTCATAACAAGTCTTTATGACTGTGAACTTCCTTCCATGCCTTGACTCAACCTGTTCCCCCAAGGTGACTGAGAGGCAGGATACATTCCTCTTGGCTAGGGGAGTTCAGGCGGCGTGTCTGGGATTCAGCACTTCACTGTAGGGGGGCTTCCTTCCCGGCTAATCATTGACTGTTTACAAACAGTTAACGGTACAACCCAATTCAAGTTGGAGATGTGGGGATTGGGTTACTCAGTAGTCAACAAATCTCTGAAATGAGGGACATAGCAGGAAAAAGAAAGATTCTCTCAAATTTGCTTCCAGTATATTTATATGTAAAATGAATTGCAGGTGCAAATGGCTTTACAGCTGTATGGTAACTACATTAAGTGTTTGAGGTATTTTTTTCATACAGCAGCAATACAAGCAAGAGGTTTGGTATACAGTCCCCATCTCAGTTTCTGCTTTCATAATATCAGCCTCTTATCCCAGCCAGTCTGCAGTCTTTGGAGAATACAAACAAGGATCTGATTGGTCCTGAATCCACTGGTATGTTAACATCTGGTGGGTAGAATGTCAGGGCCTTGACCAAACGTCCCAGGTGCTGTTCACAGTCAAAGAGAATTCAGACTACCAGAAAGAATTCCTCTAAATGCACAGAGGTTTTTCACTTTGTCAATTAAACGTACATACATATCTTTAGCAGGGCAATAATTGTCTTTAGATGAGATTAAATGTCAGAGTATACAGTGTACAAATAGGAAATTGGTATAAAAGCTCTTTTGCTGAGATGTCTCACTTGACTAATTTACACGCAGGAAAGAACAGGGTCAAGGCTCGATTAGGAAGTCATGGCAGGGTCATTGTGAATTGCTTATTTTCTGAATGGGATTACACAGGGGAATCCATAGAATGTTTTAATTAGAAAATGGCTGTGTGTTTTGTTCTGTCCCTCAGGTATTTTACATTTTTATGAAAGTGCAATAGTCACACATTGTTCTGGTGCTTTTCAAACAGTTAGCCCTGACTCCTGACTTTAATTAAGCTCTTATCTTTCTGCAAAGCTCAGAGCTTTCCCTCTCTGACTCACTGGGAAAAAAAGACACAAATGAAAAGAAGAGGAATGGCCCATATCTCACTTTCATCCCCTTCATTCCTTCCCCTTTTCCTTAAGGGACACAGTTCCAACACTGACTGTCTGTAATTACCCAAGGCCAGTTCACCACCTCGGCCTGATCAAAATAACTTGTCTCCTCCTGAGGTATTTTTTGTGCAAGCCTTGGTTGCTATGTGACCATTATTATTCTATTAATGTGAGATAATGTAATTGTGAATAACTGGTTCAGAGACTTTCATGTGACATTTATTTAAAAGGATGAATCATGGGGTTTCTTTTTTTGTTTTTTTCTTTGTTGTTATCTTCATATAATTCAGAGAAAAAGAGTTTATTTCTTTATTTTACGCCTCCAGACAGTCAAATATGGTCATCAATTTATTGTCTAGTGATTTAAAGACAGCAGTAGGGGTGTTAGAACAGAGAAGACAGGTCAATCTGTTTGACTGAGCTCTTTGTTCTCCTTATTACACGAGTATAGTCATTTTCTTCAGTCTGTATGCTTGTTTTTGTTAAATCCAGCAAATTAAATACTCAACAAATCTAAGTAGTTTATCACATGAAGACAAAAATCCCTACCAAAAAAAATCCAGTGGTTCAATGCTGCTCAGCAACGTGCAACATTATTAAGCCCTTTATGGCTTAATAGTGAGAGCTCTCTGCTGTCTTAAGAATAAAATAACATGAGCTGTGTTTCTTAGTGGCTACTTTTTTGCATGTGTCTATTTGGATACAAGCAATCAGGTAAACAGAGCGTGAGATGGGAGATAAAGAGGGCTCCTGTTCACCAAGGTTAACCCCCCCACCCCCACCGCCTCCTCCCTGCTTTCCCCTCTCTCACCTCCCCACTCGGAAAATGTGAGGAATGTTCCCTCTTCCTGTGGGACCTGGGCAAGAATAGCTATATGTGAAGTGAGTAGGGAGCTTTTGCTGTGTGTGTGTGCGTGTGCGTGTGCGTGTGCGTGTGTGTGTGTGTGTAGCTAGCTATAAGAAGCCAGATCCAGACCATAGAACGATTAAAACACACAGACAGACAGGAAGCACATCCAGCATGTGGAAAGACACCAGAAAGGAACAAAGAGGAAGAATAGCGGGTAGTTGTAGGTCTTGGCCTGTGGTTGCCATGAAATCCAACAGAGCAGAGTGTTTAATCTATTGCACCTGTCTAGTAATTGGATTTAATCAGCATTTTCCCCACGTGTTTGATCCAGATGTGTTCCATGTACTACTGAAGCCTGCTCTGTGTCCCAGTAATATTATATCAAGACACCAGCTCACCATAGATCAGTTTATTTGATTTATCTCCTTGGGATTCAGCAGGATATAATGAATATTGTAAGAGGGTCCATTACCTTCGAATGGCTGTAATTAATCACCACGGTCTTTATGCATTAGTGCTGTAACTATTTTCTGAGACCGGGTTCATGATTTTGCAAGATTTTTCATGAAGGCGTTTCAACGTCACATTATTGACTTACTTTTTCTAGTCTGTTCTAATCTACCTATCATATCTCAATAATGACAAAAACATTTCTTTTCTTTCTGACAGGCAGTTTTTGAGAGTTCCAGGTGCAGATCCTGCTTTGTATTGCACAAGAAAAAGACTTTTCTGTCTGTTTCTGCAGGTCGAAGGCTGAGAGGGAAGGCTTTCTACTATGTCGGAGGGAAGGTTTTCTGTGAAGAGGACTTTCTGGTGAGTTGGTCAATACATAATCAATATTTAGTATACCTCTAACTTTTGCTGTGACTTCACCCAATCCATATCTCAGTTGTAGAAAGTTTTACAGATCTCTCTGTAATTGTGATTAACTAGGAATTGTTGCTTTAAATCACCATTATCAGGTTCAATAAGGTCTCTTACTTACTTAAATGCATCCAACTTAAATACAATTTAGACTTTCACCTTGTGGCCCAGTTTCTAGCATCTAATGCAGCTGATTGATATCAGTTCCCTCCCTTGGGTGGGACTGGAAGGAGGTCAGTAACTGGAGAAGCTGCTTTGCTATGGTTTATAGGGTGGAGGGCAGGCAGGCCATTCACACTAATGCAGTATGACTGTATGTACTTTCTTTGGATGTACATAAAGCACAGTTGAAACTCCCTGGTAAAATGTGTTGCAATTTCATTTTAATTTTCAATTTCAATTTAAAGCGCACATTTTGCAGCCAGTCTGAACACTGTGTTTTGATAGGTAATCCTATTACAACACTTTGTTTTGCTGTAAGTACTTCCCCAACTCATCCTCTTATTTACACTTTCAGTAGCTCAGTGTGTGTTTACTTCAAGAGCCCTCTCCGTATAAAACCTTATCTAATCGCTGTTCCACCGAAAGCTTTCTGTTGCTCAATTAAAATCAAAATTTATACTGAATTTAATTTGCTCAGGCTCTGCTCCCTCTATGTGCTGTTAATTACATCTGCTCTTCTGCCTGGTCTGTTAGTGTGGCCATTGCAAACCAACACCGCTCATACATAATAATGGATAATGAAGCTGAGTTGACTGATTCAAATACTGTATCATTTAAATGCCAATTTTAAGAACCATACCATAGTCAATCCTAAAGGCCTTGTTCACTGTCTTTTGTAACAAGTTCCACACACAGTCTGTTTGTTGTTACTATTTTTAATTACAATCTACAGAGATGCTGTTCTCAAAGAGGGAAAGTGGTGATTTTATGTTGTTTAAAGGAGGTATTTTACGCGCTAAACCACATAGGCTACTTGGGATTATGTCTAAGAGACACAGTGGAGTTGTTCAGTGCTCAGTTTGAAACAGAGTCAGAGATTTCAGTCATCCATTGAAAAACCAAATTCCAATGACATCACCACCGTTTTGTCTCTGTCTGTTAAAGTACTCTGGTTTCCAGCAGTCTGCGGACAAGTGCAACGCATGTGGACATCTGATTATGGACATGGTGAGTGTCTGTTACTTCTCTCCAGTTGTGTGTGCTTTTGTGTGTGTGTGTGTGTGTGTGTGCGTGTGTGTGTGTGTGTGTGTGTGTGTGTTCAAGTATGTATGTGTGTTCAAGTGTGTGGGTTAGAGCCAGGTGATCTCAGCAGAAACTTAGTGTTACTTCACCAAAAGAGCTTTCTGTGGGCACATCTGGATTAAGACTCAGGAGGAAGTGTTGGCTCTGTATGTAAATCTCTTGCTCTCTTATATTCATACATTCACACACGCACACACACACACACACACGCACACGTGCACACACACAGTCTCATGGGTAAAAACAAAAACAGACACACAGAAAGCATTTGATGAAGTCAGGAAGTGTCACAGCATATAAAGGACCGTTCTTGACATGAGGACTCCACACATGTCCTCCATCCAGCAGACAGGGATGAAGGAGAGTCCTCAGCTTTTACTGCGCTGCCTTATCCTCACATCTGCAAATTTCGCATGCCGTATCTCACACCAGAAATCTGCTGGGCATGATCACTGAGAGCGTTTTTATGTTATGTAGATGTTCCTTTATGTCACGTACAACATACTGTCTGCCTCTATCTTAAATCTGTCAAAGAATACAGATTTTTCTTTTTACTTAATTCCTGTGGTTTTCTTTCAGTTTTATTTGGTAGGTGTGATTACTTGTTGCCCTTGGTGAGCTTATTCTTAGCTTTGTCCTTTTCTTGTTTGCTGTGATGACTCAATATCCCCACAGGAATCATTAAAAATTAATCTAATCTAAAGGCAAAGACTATTTTAATTCAAATAGTGAGGAAATGTGAAATAGCAGAATGAAACAAGAGGATGGATTTCCTGATATTCTTCCCTCGTTTATTTCTCTGTAGATCCTGCAGGCCCTCGGGAAGTCCTACCACCCTGGCTGTTTCCGCTGTGTCGTCTGTAATGAGAGCCTTGATGGAGTGCCCTTCACTGTGGACACTGAAAATAAGATCTACTGTGTCAAAGACTACCACAAGTGAGTGCCACTTGTTATCCAGTAGTTCAAAGTAACATGAGCGCATGACCTGAATTTATCTGTGTTAAATTAGTTTAGCATGACACTAGGAAAAAAAGTCTTAGTTTCATATTCCAAGTTAAATCACAGCACAGCCCGTCAGCTTTCCCTTGCTATTGCAGGATCAGGTTGAGAAGGTCTGCGCCGGCTGACAGAAGTTTTCTCTGACACGTGTGGCAGACACATGAGAAGTGTAGTCAGGGATCAAAGCAGAGTCAGGGGGAGGGAGAAAGGATCACTGTCCAGTTAGAGGTGTGAAGAGTGGCGTGCGGCCACGGCTCCTTTCGTCTAAACTCAACAGTAACATGCTCTGAAAGGACAAATACAGAGCCTCTAATGCCTGAATGAAAAATCAAGGTTTTGTGTGTGTGAGGAAAATCGATGTTGCGCCTGTTACACACTTTTAGAGACTGTGCTTAACTGCGAATCATCAACAGTAGCACCTGTAGTGCCTCAGCGGTTCTACAGTTGCAGCCGTTCTTCTCTCTGCTGGGACAGCATGTACCGCACACCCGAGCACATGGCTGATCGCCGTCTGGCAGCTCCCACATGTTCTCTACGCTGATTAAATCAGACAAACCTTATTGTGTATACAGTATGTGTTTGACTTTTAGCCACAGTCATGCCCAACCACACTGAGAGGCCCTTTGTTATTTCCTCAGACATCCAGGTGCCAGCCATGTGTGTGGAAATAATGAATTCATTTTGCTTTTTGTTTTTCTACTCCTTTTTGGATTTGGGGAATCACGTGTGTGATGGAAAGCCAGCACATCTGCAAACCTGGCATCTCCTGAGTCAAATCAGGATCTTGAATCGAGTTAGAGTCAGGAGAGAAAGAGGAGGAGGGCAAATGGGTTTAAAGGTTGAGAGAGGGACATCAGCTATGAACTGTAACCTTTATAGTCTTTGGTTAGATTGAATTTGAATTCAGTTCATTAATGATGAATCAATTATTTAAACGCAGATTAAACAAATTTATTAAAAAAAAATTGTCTCTTTCTCCATCTCACTCTCCCAGGGTCCTGGCCCCTAAATGTGCAGCCTGTAACCAGCCCATCCTGCCCTCAGAGGTAAGATAACATCAGCCTGTGTTTATGACTAGGTTATAATGGAATTATTTAAATTATTCTGATAAGTAGGTATTGTTGATCACATGTCTGAATCAGTTATGAGTATAATTTACCAAAGCTTAAGATCTTAATTCTTAAAAATTTTTTTTATATTTTTAGAAATGTGTATGATTATGGCTTTGTGTCTGGATTACGTTTTTATCATATCATATGATTTGGAGATCTTAAGTGGTTATTGCAGCGCACTGATGTTAAGATAATGTTCTGATAAGTATTACAGCACTACTATTATCCACATATCACATACCCATTGTGTACTTTGTGTGAGTATGCTCCTGGCAGGGAAGGTTATTGTGTCATGTTACAGCAGCAGAATGTGTCATGCCTTTCTTAGTGATCTGACAGAAGAGAGGTGACAATAAATCAGGAGAGAGAGATGGAGAATGGCGTCCAGCAAAGGGCCTTAGCGAGACTCAAACCAGGGATGTTGTGGTTATGGTCAGTGCTTTTAACCGCTATGCCACCAAAAGCAGCATTGAGTCCTGTTACCCAGCCACAAACGCCATGCTTCTCAGTTTACAAGTTTACATTCCACAGTTGACCCTGATAACTTAAGATATTAAGCATAAACTTAAAATACCCTTAGTGGTAGAAGATCAGTCCTCTTGGGTAAGTTGAGTGACAGCCAGATTTGAGCGAAGGCTGATAGAGATGGCGTGTACAGTGTCAGTGGTAGTGTTTTAGCCCCAAGCCCTGTCAAAGAGGTTTCACTGAGAGGGAGTACAACATGAATTTCATGGTGTGAATCATCTAGAGGCTGTTCACCTTTACCTGTGGACCTTCGGCTAGCAGGCACTCAGCAGATTATAAATCTTTATCCCCTCATTTTTACTCACTTATGACCCTAACTCAGAGTTTAGTTGTTGAAAAAGCAGATAGTTCAATACAACCATATTTCCCACTAGACGACAGGTCAGGACAGTGTTAGGCCTAATATCTCTGTGCTGTGATTTGATGTGGTGTAAAGGAAGAACAGGGCAATTCTAGGGAGACGTATGATTCCTACACACACACAGGACATGCTGGCAAAAGCAAAGAAATGTCCAAAATTAGAGTCGACTTTGCTGGAATGTCCCTTGCCCTCCCCTTTTGGTAAGCAGCGAAGCCGGTATGTAGAGGAGAGGTACTCTCTGTGTGTTTGTGTGTGTGTGTGTGTGTGTGTGTGTGTGCGTGTGTGTGTGTGTGTGTGTGTGTGTGTGTGTGTGTGTGTGTGTGTGTGTGTGTGTGTGTGTGTAGGGCTAAGGGGCTTAGTCTATACCGTTGTGCAGATGTACCGGGGAGGTCCCTCTCAGGCTGATATTGTGATATTGTAACCAAAGAAAGATAACTGAAAAAAACGACTGCTATCTCCGTGTGGACATGGAAAATCAGGAGGACAAAGAGCACACTCTGTTCAGATTATGATACAAGATCTTTGTAAATGATTTGCTACAAGCTTTGACTCCCACTGGTGATTTTTTTTGTGTCTACAGTAAGCCAGTAGGATTTATAAGTCCTTTTTTTGTCACAAAGGTTCTGAGTTTCTTTTTCTTTTCTTTTTTTTCAACAATAAATTCAAAACATGTAATGAAACTTTATTTGATAATGCAGCAACAGAATGACTCCACGCTTAAAGGGATGACTGTAATGCAGAAGAGTATTTTAAAGTACAGAACACTCAGCTCTTGGCTTACACAAGTGTGCTGTGTGATGTTTTGAAGCTTTTGTCACACTGAGAAGTTGAACAGAATCAGACAGTGGAGTGGCTCCTGGCGAGACTGACTTCAGTTGCGTTTGTCTGTCTGAATTTCTTTCCAGGGGTCTGATGAAACCATTCGAGTTGTATCCATGGACAAAGACTATCACGTGGAATGTTATCACTGTGAGGTGGGTAGAAACATGCATGCTTACTGGCACTGCGCTAGGGACCCTCTAAATGGCTCATTAAGAGAAATGATAATGAGTAGATCCCCAATCTTAATTACAGTCTTGGAGATAATTACGTACTGCTGAGGAGAGCAGGTATGCGACACCTCATCATCACTATCTCATCATTTTACTGAAGTGCCTCGTCTTTTTTTTTTTTTTTTTTGCCAAAGACTGATTGACAGCTGCTGTTCTTCCACTTCATGTAAATAAAAATCAGTGGGCTGTGAGGAGCGGCTCCCTGTTAAAGTAGAGTTTAACTATTGATAGGCTGTGCCCTCTGAGTGGGTTTTTGTTCATATTTCAAGTGGTTCAAAGAGGAGCATCTGTATGTTTCTTGAAACTGAAAGCCATAAGACAGATAAAGGAATCTTTGATCTAGAGATGTACTAATGATGAGAAGTTTAAATCTCTTGGTAAAAGTAGAGATAAACCTCTTGTAAATGCCTGTATTTGTACAATTCTGAGGCAATTATTGCTGTCCAGTCTTTCAGTGGTTGGAAATGAGGTCAATACAGAGCAGAGGTGAGACCGATTATCCTCTTTTCTGTGTGTTCCAGCTCTTTCAGTGGAGGCGTCCCTCTCATCCCTTTCATCCTCTTTGTTTTTTAGGACTGTAAGATGGAACTGAACGACGAGGAGGGTCACCGGTGCTACCCTCTGAACGGCCACCTTCTCTGCCACTCCTGCCACCTGAAGCACATTGAGCCTGGCTGCTCCTCTTCCATCACCGCCGCCTCCTACTAACACTGCTGTAGATGAAGGGAGACACCTGGTGGATTTAAGAAAGAACTGCCAAAGAGTGACTTGAACTGCAGAAGTGGATATACAATTCTTGTTGTAGAGGATTGATTGATTTAGTGCCTGTGGTTTGATGTGTATTTTGACAGGGGTGTTAATGAAGTCTCCATTATGCAGAACCTAAAAAGGTTATGACCCAGTAATGAAGTATTGTAATACACCAAAGCCCTACTCTGAATGAAGCGAAGCATTGCGCTGTACCTGCTACATAGTGACTCTGCAGAAGTTTTGCCTTAAGAATATTTTTATGTAAATATCAGTTGCATTGGCTGTGTAAATATCTTATAGTCAATTTGTTTTAGATACAGTGTGCCTTCAACTTCACATTCACACCTCTGTTGTGAAATTACAATTCAAAGTGTATCTGTAAATCTTCTGTCCAAAGGTGATGATCATTTGTAAAAATTATGTGTCGGTCAACTCCACACAAATCACAGGTACATTATGTTTCAGTCACATAGAAAGGAGAGACAGCTGCTCACTCAGAAGTTTGAAAATAATGGATCAGTCATACGACACTCTGCTTCATGTAATCAGTAATGGCAATGGCTTTTGTTTTGGATGCCTACAGTTCAACTCTGGCCATGGGGGGGGGGGGGGTTGCAGTTAATGCAATAATAACAGATAGTGCCTATTTATACATAAGAGAAATACAGAGTGGCTGTGTTGTGTGTTGGGGGACATTTTGTGAATTCTGAGTATGTTGACCTGCACACAGAGCCAACAATTTTGTTCATTTTTACTATGCAAGTACTGGTAGGCAATAAATTACATCTAATAACATTTTGAACACAACCAATTCATAGAAGTGCAGGTTCCTCTGCCTTTATAAACTCAAACTCAGAACATTTTTATGACTTCCTTTTTGTTAAGTCTGAGTAAGAATACTGAAGATTGCCAGGTAATACATTTCTGTAGTGAATCAACAGCCTTTCTTTGTTGTTACATGAAGCCCGTTCCAAGCACTTAGAGATAGATGTGTGTTTTCTGTGCACCTATGAAGAGGTTGGTATTAGACCTATAGATCTATGTATTTTATTACATTTGAAACATTGTATATTTAAAAAAAGATATATATTGTAGGCCAATATTCATTTACAATTGTTTCATTTTGACTTGTGTGTAAAACCCCTTCAATACTAATTTGATTTGCAGTGGGAAGTACCTACCTTTGCCTACCTTTGCCATCCAAATGTTATTCATGTTCTCAGTTTACTAACTTAATACTTTGTTTGTCATTTGAGGTCCTTATGTCATAGCCAACTGAAAATGAAAATGAAGAGTAAACATATACGTATGATTGTTGTAAAGAAAATATTTAATAAATGCATTGCAATAGACTAACTTATGTTTTTGATTTGACTGACTTGAGTTTTTTTTTTTAACTGGAGAAAACAGTCAATTCAACTAGCAAACCAAACCATATCCTGTTTTCAGTCAAGACAGTGTTACTTTAACAAATTCTTAATATTTAGTAACATCAATACATCATCGCTGTAAGTGTCCATTCAGTAGGGACTGATTATGTCAGTATTACCAGAGGAGCCCTGCATGCTGGCTCTGCAGCCCCTTGAACTGCCATGTTGATTGTGGGTGAACAAAAAAGTGTTCATCTTGCAGACATGGGCTGATAGCACACACTTTTTCAACTTTCAAAGTTGAAAAAGCAGAGTGGTTGTTTGTCTGCAGATTATGCACTTGGAGCCAGGAGTGGCTGCTGAAGTGATGCTGTTTGGAGGTTTGAACTCTGCCTCTGGTAAACAAGTATCACTTTTCAAAAAACATGGAAGCATGGGAGCAAGCCAGAGGCTGAACGTAGATGTTTCTGATATACTGCCAAAAGTCACAGCAACCAAAATACTGTTCTAAATTGTACACATCTAGTGACACGTTTACAGTAGATGAACATAAGGAATACATAATATGTGGCCGGCGTTTTGAACATGTTCATACTGAGTAAGACCAGGTTAAAAATCAGGTGTTTAAAAAGACGACTGAGACATCCAGGAGTCAAACCTAGAATGGCCTGATAACCAGTATCACCCAATAAATTATATGTAGAAATTGTACTAAATCTCACTATATGAAATTGCAGCTTTAGTGTGTAACAGGGATTGCCTACACCTCTGACTCTTAGGTCAGACTAGGTCAGTTTCCTGAAGCCAGCCAGGAACCTTTAATCTTCTGATTTGAGGTCAGACGTGTTATCCGTTGCAAAATCAATTTTAAAAAAGTGCAATAATAAAATCTGTGCAATCAGTGGGTGTTTATTGTAATCAAATAAATATATGTCAACAATGAATCAACAGGAATATTGGAGGAGAGTAGAACAGGACAGAATAGCTTGTATATAATGTAATAACAAATTATATTATAATGTAATTTAATGGAGCAGAATAGAATAAATAGAATATGTTATTATTAATACAGTTATTATTTGAATAGAATGTATGTAGTAATATATAATAGAATACAATGTGCATCTTCTTCACTCCCCTGTGTTCCTGCTGTTTTCCCTTCCTCATGTGTCCTCTTTGTCCCCAGTTTGTCTTTGTCTGTGTGTGTGTGTGTGTGTGTGTGTGTGTGTGTGTGTGTCTGTTGCTGGGCGTGGCCCTCCAGACTCCTGCTCCCGCCAAACCACCTGCACACCTGCTTCAGACGAGCTCATTAACTCAACCAGTCCCCTGCAGTATTTAAAGCCGGCTCTTAATATGCAGCAAAGGGCCGCGGGTCGGACTCGAACCCGGGTCGCTTATGACTGGTGAGCAGGTGAGCCACCGGCCCCGTCGCCAACTCCACATCAGAACGTGATGAAACGTGCACCTAACACAGCCCGTGTATCGGTGCGTAACAAAAACATGTTGCGAAACAAGGGATGAGCTGAAGAGTTCAGAGAGAAGAAAAATAAGTCGCTTCTTGCACGTGCAGCAAAGTGCCACAAAATGACTGACTTTCCGTGTGGTGGTGCTGCTGTTACTTGTACCGGCTCCGGGACTGGCGGCGACAGGGGTGAACATGAGCCCGAAGAGACAGACAGCAGAGATGAGGGCAACAGCAAAACAGCAGAGTCAAATCCAGCATCTCAGAGTCCATGACATGGTAAGGTTGGATAGTTTGCTTCATCAGTTGCAAGTGAGATAGCTTATAGTTACACAAGTATCAATAAGACATGAATATGATGGCTTGCTGCTGATTTTTTTCTGGGTTTAATGAAACAAAAACTACTAAAAGGATAAGTCTTGTCCCTGTATTTCTCAACCTGCTGTAGCTACTGTCTAGATGAAATTAGTCTGTCATATCTTTTCAGATACAATTTCTATTGAAACTGCCTGTAGAGTGGTGTTTTGTTGCCCTCACATATTTGATTTGGGTTATAGACAGTGTCATTGTATCCCATGTGTCTAGCTTGGCATCATTGATCTATAAACATTTAAATCACAGACACTCATTTGTGCAGGTGGACAAATGCTTTGTGCGGAGAGTGGGCTGACCAGGGACAAATTCCCCAGCCACTTTTTTGCCCCAGTCCTCCCCTGGGTTCACCTCCTCCTGCTCGGCAACACCCTGCCTCACCCAGCTCCTCATCGTATTTACTGTCCCATTCCTCTTTATACCATTTTGAGCCCTTGCAGACTATGCACTCAATCACTTATCAGGTGACATTAAGTCTGTGAGGGTTCAGGACTTAGGCCTTAGGGGGGCATTGATGGTGTCACTCTTCCTTGTATACCTCCTCTTCCTCTTGCCAGTCCTGTCTTTTCCTCTTGTGGGTGGAGTAAAGCACATCTGTCGCTGAAGCTCCTGTAGGTCTGGAAATAACCACAGGAACCAGAGATAGGGAGGCAGGCAGGAGAGATCTGGGAACTGGTTTGGTGACACCTAGAGGTGGCCTGAGAGTTGTCCAGCAGATGGAGCCACTGCCTTTCCTCAACTGCAGGAGACAGGCTCTCTGGGCTCATGATGGTGGTCTTTCTCCAGCACACAATTCTTTTCTTCTTTTTTTTTTAAACATCTTTTTATTGCACATTTTGTTAATTTTACAAACAAGGAGCAACAGGACAAGAAGGTACATGTAGGTAATTGATAATAATAACAAAAGTAAAAAAAGAAAAAGGGGGGGGGGGGCAAAAGAGAAACAAAAAGCAAGACAAAAAAAATAAATAAATAAATAAAAAACCTCAGTTCAGCTCGTTATTCCAGTCATCTACTTCTATATCATTTTTCTCAAGGAAATTACAAAAAACTTTCCAGATTTTCCAAAACTTGTCCAGCTTATTCTTTGTGGTGAAGCTTATCTTCTCTAAAGCAAAGTAAAAAGTCATTCCTGTCAGCCATTGTGAGGTAACACAAGATTTTTCTTTTTTCCATGAACAGGCTGTACATCTTTTAGCTTCTAGAAAACAAATATTGAGTAAGGATTTTTCATTTTTAGAGGTCACAAAGTCATCCGGGTAGATATTCAATAAACATAGTTTTGGATTGAGAGGCACTTCTTTATCAATGATTTGACTGGCCAGATTCAACACTTTCTTCCAAAAAGAGTGTGTCAGTGGGCATTCCCACATACAATGAAATAAAGATCCCTTCTGCTGCTTACATTTAATGCAAGAGTCTGGGAAATTTGGGTTAAAGAGGTGCAGCCTACTTGGGGTAATATCCTGTCTGCGTATCCATTTGTTTTGCAGTGACTTAGAATATGTATTCACAGTTTGGGTTTGAGCTATTAAAGATGCTTTGGACCATTCTCCCTCTGTTAAATTCTCCTGCATATCTGATCTCCATGATTGTAGTATGTTTTGTGATGACTCTTTGGATTTACTTACAAACAAATCATATAAAAAAGACACCTGTCCCCTAGAGTTTAAAGATCTTACTGTAAAATCTTCAAGGGTAGACAGAGGGGGAATACTCAAGCTATTACACTGCCTGGCCAGTATGAAACTTCTCAGTTGAAGATATTTAAAGAAATGTTTTGACGGGATTCCATATGTGGCCTACACAATTCTTTTGTTTTCTTTCATGTTTGCAGTATCGAAAAATATTCCAAGTGTTATGTAGTGTGGTAGTATGTAGTATTAAGAGTACAATATACAGTGAACAAAAATGGGAAAAAAAACCCAACACCTTTTTGTTTTTACTCCCATTTTTCATGTTTTCTAACCACACAAATGATTTTGTTCACAAATGTGTTTAAATCTGTTAGTTAGCACTTTTCCTTTGCCAAAATAATCCATCCACCTGACAGGTGTGGCATATCAAGATGCTGATTACACAGTATGATTATTGCACAGGTGTGACCACCATCTGCCTCATCCAGTGTGACACATCTCGTTTGTACAGAGTTGATCAGGATGTTGATTGTGGCCCGTGGAATTTTGGACTGCTCCTCTTCATTGACTCCGTGACGTTGCTGGATATTGGCAGGAAGTGGAACACGCCATTGTACAAGCAGATCCAGAGCATCCCAAACACGCTCACTGGATGACATGTCTAGTGACTATGGAGGCCATGCAAGAACTGTGATGTTTCGAGCTTCCAGGGATAATGTACATCATGCCGCAACATGAGGCGATGGCGGTAGATGATTGGCATGATAATGAGCCTCAGCGTGCGTGCGTGCGTGCCAGATCTGTAGGAGGTTCTGCTGATAAGGCTCCAATGCTTGTGCCTGGCTCAGTTAAAGGGCCTGGGTGCTGGGCTTCTCCTTCCTGCAAAAAATCTGCAAAGATATTGAACAACATTTGTGTTAGTACCAGAAATTATATAATAGCATGCAGTCAAGGAATATGCAACAAACAAAATACAAAATTCTGCTCAATGAACTCCTTGAGCATGACTTGCATTTCTCTTCCATGGACTCTCTCTCTGCCTTTGTGATGTGGCATGTCACATCTGTTTCTGTGGGACGCATGTGGCTTGCTTCCAGTTCCACCCACTTGGCTGCCCTGAGTTGCTGCAGGTCACTCTCATCCCACACAAAGACGCAGTGGATGAGTTAGGTCATGAAGATGATGAGCATCCAAATTGGTTGTGCATCCGGTGGCAAACCTCCTCATAAAGTGCCAGACGTTGAACCGGATCTTCCTGCCCAGTCATGCTCCAAGGATCATGTATAGATGACACTTCCTACAGCAGTCGCTCTTCATGTATAGGATTTGTAGTGGTGGCACCCCAGCATCCTTGTAGCACCTCACGTGACCCTATGCCATCTACATCATCTCCCAGCCCTCACTTGCTGTGAGTACAGACATGACATGCTCTTAAACATTGGTGGCTCAAGTCGCTGTAGACTGGGCCTGATCCATCTGCTTCCTCACAGTCTTCTATGTTGAGCCCATCTTGATGACCTGTCCAAAAAGTGAGGTGATGGAGGCCTTCACTTAATCCAGCCTGCTGAGGACATCCTGGCCGTATACCTGCATCAGTCATCAATGTTTTGGCACTGCAGACATAGCTGCTAAGTCCCCCAGCTGAACTGGTGAGATCAGCCCAGAGGAGACAGCACATGCAACTCGTCTTTAATCAGTGAGGAATTGAATTTGTTTCTAAAGCCAATTTTCTGCATGCTGCTCCTCCAGCTGCTTTTGAAGCTTGCTGCTGCTGTTTCCCAAGCCTCACTGATGCATCGGACACACAGTCTGCATGTCACACCCCAGCTTGTCTGTCAGCAGACATAGGAACTGGATGAGGTGACCAAATATCTGGCTGCGAGATGATGTTATGGCTCCAGCTGATGGCCTTTCTATTGCAGCTCTTACAGGATAGATGTTTGGATGCCAAGAAATAAAAGCTGCCGACACTAACCACCTGTCTGACCCTGTGATGTAGTGATGATGTAGCTGGACACGCGAAAGCTTCCTTGGCATCCACAGGAACAGGGGGTGCCCACAGAACTGCTCCAATGCTGGCATGCCACAAGAGGTGAGTGATGGCCGAGGTGGATATCACCACATTCTGTCCACCTTTGCATGGTCCAGGACCTTAGCAGTCCAGCGCTGGTCCAGTTCTAGCAGGGGGGATCCAACCAGCGGGCAGGCATTTTCTGCTCTCTGTTAAAAGAATATGAGCGAATGAAGGAATGAATCTATAAAAACCACAGTCTCTTAATTTTGAAGGGATTACACTCACAAAATTCACGTGATATTTCATAATACTAGTTTAGCATATTAAATATTCATCAGGAACCTCTAAGTGTTGGCGTCTTGTGGGAAAATATATGCCCATCTCAGTCATTTAGTCCTGTACAGAGCTAAAAACTTTTTGGAAGACATAAATAAAGAAATGGTGTGTATACTTGGTTATAATTTTGTACTTTTTGGGAAAATGCCAAGAGAAATTGTGGATTATTCTCAGTCCCCTGCGTAAAGCTTGGTAGTACTACCGGCTTTGGTCAAATCGTGGAAAACTCAACGAAATGTGATTGGTTATCACGGTTCTTGGGGTTGGGCCGGCATCTGAATGGTTAAATCTTGCTAACTTTTTGGTAGCGATAGGCAACGCGATTGGCTATCACTTAATAGACTTCCTCGGCCAACAGATGATATGAGCGGAAGTCCAACTGAATGATGTTTGTATGTATGAAAACATTCCTCAAAATGTCAACGAGAAAACAATCGAGCCAGCCAGGAGTCGAACCTAGAATCTTCTGATCCGTAGTCAGACGCGTTATCCATTGCGCCACTGGCCCACGTGATTTCAATCTTAATATATCCTATATGTATGTTCGTTTACGGTCATATTTACAATTTCTGATATGTACACGAAAAAAATACGTGGCTTTCTCAAACCCACTAAAAATCAAAACAAAAAAACGAAAAATAGTTACAACAATTACCCGAAATGCCCCCCATTATCCAACAGATGTCGCCATCTTTCCTTGATATCCACATACTGGTTATCAACAAAAAATGTTACAGAGTCTGTGTTGTCATCACATTAACTGGCTAATGTGTATATTTATGTAATAATGTGTATTCCTATTAACCACTGTTTACAAGAAAACCATATGTAGTAGAATCAAAATATTGCATAACTAAGAGATATAATAAAAAGTGAGTGGAAATGTTTGGTTTCAGGGATCACTGGACCTTTCTTACTGATGTTTGTCAGTAATTAGCTTTCTCACTGGCCATCAGTGACAGACATTTACAGCTTACCCATCATAAGAAGAGGTGGTAAAGTGTGTGGCTGTGTCAGCATGGACTTAAACCTCAAAACAAAGCAATCAGTGAGGTGTCCTTTTCCCTATTTACTTCCCTACTTATTTTTGGTTTAATCAAGGATCCATTATATTTATGACAGAATTTTCTTTTTCTTTTCAAGGTCTCCAGTCTGGATTTTGATACACACTTACAGTAGATGTGGTCATAAATAGATAGGCAGGTTATAAGCTATTAATTATGAGAACATTCACAAAACAACTTTGCAGAATACATGCACACACATACACATACTGTACATACTTACCAAAATAGCCAATGAAAAACCACATGACTTCATCTGTCCTGGGGGGAAGCGTTGGTTTTATGTTCACTTCAGATACAGAAACGCGTCCATTTCTTAGTAATGTCCAACCAGTTACGTCATTATGCTTCTTGTACAGATTATAGTGGAAAATTAAATTCAGATTCCTCTCAAAGATTAAGATCCTGGGTCTCCTTTTTTTTTTTTATCAACATACGCCTTTGCGGTTTTGAAAGGAAAACATCAATTACTTTTCCCAGTTCATGTAATCAGGGGTTACTTATACAAATTTATGTCATCTTGTTTCAATTTCTGTTTTCAAATTCTGTCAAGATTATGTTTACTTTATGTATGTATGATATCTTTAACATCGCCCTAGCCACACTAGTTCCCGTAGTAACACTGAAATAACACATCTCCATGTTCTGGACTTGTTTCAACTCATTTTGTTACATATCTGATAAATTGAGCAAGACCTGTAGGAACCTGCATTTCTGGAGGCATTTCTGTGTCTTTGTTTATTTGTTCTTGTTTTTTTGTTTGGATGGGCCTGGGTAGCTATTGGACAGGTTCTTGCATTGATCAAGATATGGAAAAACATATAGGCCTAAGATCAGTCTCTCTTCAATCATAATTGTAAAGGAGACTGAGAGTTGTATTCAACTGTCAAAAGTACATTTGGGACACGATATCAGTGATGTGATAGAAATGAGGTCTGTAGTTGCACAATTTGTGGCCACCATATTTAGAATTTTGGAACAGGATGTTACATACTCTGATTGTATTGATGCTGTTCTTTAAAGCAATCCTTTCATTTCCATCTTATTTAATTACTGGGTACTGTATATCAGACACAATATTTGCATTTTAGGAAGGAGATAACATTCAAGCAGGTGAACTCTCACTGATATCAGAGGGAAAACATTTTCATTTTGCTGATGCTGTCTCACCATGATTCTGGGAATCTGTGATTAAATGTTCAAAACTCATTTCTGGTCTACGTGATGTAAATCTAGAGCTAGTTAAAACTATCCTGCTCACATTTTCAGCAGTTTTGCAGAGAGAAACAAACAACAGAGCCAACCACCAAATCACTGGGTGCTCTCATTTTAAGTAAAATGGATGAAAAGGCAAACAGTTACTATTATTAACAAAAAAAATTAAGCAATAATTCTTTCAGGAAATCTGTACTTTTACTATTAAACTAATTTCATTCGTTAATACATCGTTTGCAATTACGTCACTTATTGCAACTGTATGTTCTGTGTTTTACATCACAAAATAATAATAATAATGTATAAATTGACATGCCCCTCCCATCCCATCCATCTCTGTAATGCTTTCCAGTACCCGACAGTGTATGAATCGAGCGCACCCACATACCTCTGTAACCCCGCCCCTCTGGTTAACTCCCCCAGTGACGACAAACGAATCCTCCCAATGCGGGGGCTCTGTGGATGGGCCCTGGCTGCGCCGTGGAGAAAAACGTGCCTTCATCCCGTGTGGTGTGTCAGTGACAAACAAACCAAGCCAGCGCTCAGGACCGCCGTGGAAGGGAGCGTGCTGTTTTCCACAAACGCTGCATCCACAGCAGAGCAGACAAACAGAGGGACTCATAAAGGGAAGTGCATGCATGCATTAATGTGTGTGCAGATATTTGGAGCTGGTGAAGATTTTCGAGGAAATAAAAGTGGACCGCTGCTGATGGAGCTGCTGGCACATTGAGGCTGGGCTGTGACTGTTTGCATTGTTGCATATGTTTCCTCCAATGGAATAATTGTCCTCATGCATAAAAGGAATAACTGATAAACTCACATTTTCGTTCTCAATGGTGCTTGAAGGGTAAGCAAAAATTGAAATGTTAGTGCATTGTTTATTCTCTGAAATCATCACCGCGTGGATGCATGTATGCCTTTGTTTTTCAATCCCTTCGTCCCCTCTGAATGTTTGTCAGCTAAAAAAAATCTACTAGTGCACACTTTTGCTGCACAGCATTTATACTCCTTTACCAAAAATTGAGTGAAACATGAGCATTTTACTAGTGTAGATTAATGTATTTGTGTGTGGCTGCTTGGCAACAAAACCGCCCCGGGTCTGTGCCTCTTGTGTTAGCAGAGAGATGGACGGGATCGGTAACACCATGCAGAAGAAGGCTGCAGAGCTGGAGCGGCTGGCCGAGGTGCTCGTCACCGGAGAACAGCTGAGGTAGGTCGGCTGGTCCCTATCCCACATTCCCGCTGACACTGTGCTGCAGGTCACACAGTGTTTGGGGGAAGCTGTTGTATTCATCTCAGGATCATCTGCAAATCTCTACCAGATTTGCAGTCACCATTTGAAAGATCTGATCATTAGTAAATCCTGTATTAACACGTCAAACTAATCGTTTAGTTAGTTTGCATGGCAGCTCGCGCCTGTTTTTGTGGCCCAGATCAGGATGAACAAGAACATGACAGGACATGGCACATTTAAATGAGAAAAGTGTGTGTTGTGATCGTGTTTGACAGCAGGTTAATCATTAGTTCACCCTCATGCTCTACAGACAGTTTTCAGGTCCACTGCAGCATGCACAGCCAAACAAAGGCATCCACACATGTACAACCCTCCCCATGCAGGCTGCTGCTCCTCACCTATACAACATGCACCTTACAGCCTGGTGCACTGTACTGTAGCTCTTTACATCCTGCAGGAACCTCCTTTGCTAAGCTGCTGTTAGGATTGAACACATGATTGATTTGTGTTGCTCCAGTGTGTTACAGTGCCCTTTGAGCTGCACCGGGAATGATGAACCTACTAACCCAATATCATTACCATGTCCTGCCCGTTCGCCCTATCAGGAAATTGTACCACTCACCCTGCCAGTGTTGTTGACATGCTGTACTCTTTGACCTACAGTATGTAAAGAACACCCACATAACCCCGGTGGCGTTCGCTGGCTCACGCTCCCAGCAATGAATAGAGGCTCAGTAGGTAAAGCATGGCACCAATGCCTGGAATTTCAGCCCCCCACTGAACTATGAGGAAAATATGCTACTGAATTGTGTTTTCCAGCTGGGTGTGATAAGTTGGAGTTTTGCTGTTTGTGAAAAAAGTACATGCTGTAACATTGTCCTGTTCTGAACCATAAAAAGTAACACCAAGTCATCACCTCCAGAGATTGATAGTTTGTGTCTGGACATACTCTTCAGGGTACTCTCACTTACTGCCAGTGTGTGTTTCCCTGTTTGTCATTGTGTGTGTGTGTCCCTGGCACAGCTGTATACGGAGGCTGCCAGCTGGCAGTGTGGCTGGTGTCAGTGAACGAAGGGTTGGTTGGGGTGGCTGTCCCATAGTCCACTGAGACGCTGCTGTTCTGGGGGAAGGGACTCGAGGTTTTCACATACAAGACTTGATCTCTGTCTTTCTGCCTCCTCTACAGACGCAGCAGTCAGCCTGAGGGCTTTTTTAGTCATGTTGTTGTTTAGCAGCATGTTGTTCACCACTTGTCCACCACTTTGGTCCGGACTGAAATAATCTCAACAGCTATTTAATTGATTGTCATGAAACTTGGTGCAGACATTCCTGGCCTACAGAGAATGAAGCCTATTGATCTTTGGTGATCCATTAAATTTCATCAACACCTTGGTTTATGACCAAATAAGCTGCAGAATTAATGACATACTAATGAGCCTCAACTGTACTTTTTTTATTGCTATTTGCAAATGTCAGCATGCTATGAGTGCAAATTTTATTAAATATTATACATATATTTTAGTATTTATCCCAAAGGACCACTGTCCCTGCCTCACATAGCACCTGGCATGGCTGTAGACTCTTGGTCTTGTTAAACTGTGCAGTGTGAGCACACACACACACACACACACACACACTCACACTGGACAGTTTAATGAACGCAAATGCTGACATGAGGGAGTGAGAAAGTCGCAGTCAATTTCATTTTCATGAAAACAAAATTAGACCTGATATGAAACACAGTTGGTGTAAAAGCAAGGACTGTACCTAATCCACACCTTTGTTTGATCGTTTTATCACGAGTCCAGATCATGGAACATGACTGACACAGTTCCTGGTACTGATAACGGTGCACTGGCTTTTTAAAAAAAAAAAAAAACATATCTCATTACACATTTGTGTCCCATCATGTTGAGTGCTCAATATCTTAGAGCAGATCCGCCTCAGGCACAATGCTGACAAACAGACAGAAAGACAGCTGCCATGATATGCAGACACATACAGCTGCTGTTGTAAGTCTTGTGACCAGTTCATAGCTGTGAATAGACAATTTGTTGCACTATGGCAGACTGTGATAGAGAGTGAGGCTTCATGGGTTTTTTCAGGCTGGGACTCTGCGTCATTATAGTCATACTGGGTGCCAGAGAATCATTCAGAAATGCCATCTGTTATTGTTTGATCCAGCACAAGTTTAAGAAATGTTAAGAGAATAACCAACAGAGTAAGAGCACCTACCACAAGTCTGACAACTAAGCCTCCTGTAAGGAAACAGCAAGATTGATGATTTAGCTTCCAGCTCCATTTGAAATGATTTATGGGTAGATTAGACCGAAATTTTCTGAGGCTGTACACACAGAGAGAGGATGAAGCTAGACCTGGTTGGAAGTGAAGTCTGTAACTTGTTCAGCTGAGGTTGTTTGCCCATCTCGAGTCCTGGCAGAATGGAGTGTGGGCAGGCTTGGACTAGGACTGTCACTGCTAATCCAAAGTGATTTTAGCCAGCTGCACACAGACTCAGCATGGAGTGGAACTAGCTAGCTGCAGGAACCTTGGCTGAGACTGTGGTGGGCTGTTTCACAATATTCAGGTTCAGCAAGAGGTCACCTTGATGATGTGAAACTATAGCATCCAGGTCATAGAAGCATGAGGGGTTTATCATCATGTCATCATGTAATCTTGTCACATTAGAAATCCCTGCAGACAGTGTTTGAATAGCATGCATTTATCCGAAGCCTCGAGGACTGTTTTTCTCTGTCTAACCTCGAATGAATGTTCAGGTAAATCATGTTTTCTACTATTAGAAGATTGTTTGTCATACAGACTAATATGATATGCAGCTCACATGGATAACTTAAACAGGGAATGTAAGATGCCACTTTTAGAGGGTTACGTATCATTCTTATTAAATCCAGCATGAATTCTTACTGTTATTAACATTACAAACGGGAACAGTCCTTTAAAGTTCTGGTATAAACCAAAAGATCATTAATGTCTGTTGCCAGATGTTTTCCAGTGCTGTACCCTTAAAAAAAAAAAAAAAAGAAGCAATATCAAGTCATCAATTGGTCACATGCTCTATTTCTTCACTAATAACAAAGCACCAGTGTTAATGCTAATGTTAAAGGAGAAGGCTGGTAATGTTTGACATTTTTGTTGTCGACAAAAGCCACAAAAATACCAAAACCAACAATAATTTTATCCAACTAACAGGTGTTGCCTCTGTAGCCAAATTCTGATAGAGCTTATTCTTCCTGTCGTAGAGCTCCATTGTTGTCCAAAAATTTAAAAACACTTGACGAGGCACACTGTTGCACAGGGTGACATGTGCTACAGTGACATCCCTTATTACAATGAGATCACACACACACACACATTGTAGTTTATTGGGAGACAATCCCTCATGCACCGTACCACTACTGTGAATACTCACTTATCTTATTTATCTGTTTTACTTGTTTTATTCTTATTTATTGTCCTTATTGCTGCTTGTTGATCCTTGTATTGACCCAAGTATGCTGATCTGTTGCCTCTGACATATAACTACTTTGCCTGTGAGTTTTTAAGTTGTGAAACAAGTGCGCTGTTTCCTCCTGCTCAGGTAACTTTTGCTAAAAACTGTGGCACCCAGCTGTTTTAGGAAATTACATAGCCATTTTCAGAAATGAAACTATGTGTTTGTGACCTGTATTTAAAGAATTACGTCCTCAGTAGGAACAAATGGTCTTGGGGGCTGAGTGCCAAAGACTGGGTAGGGAAGTGAGAAAGTAGGAAGAAATGGACAAATATATTGCTGGTTTCGGTCTTTTCATTGGATTTGCTGACTATAATAAAATATAGAATAATGCTTGCCTCATCCTCTTGTGCATTTAGCAATTAGCACAGTTAACACATTATGTTTCTGCTAAATATTTGTTGTCCAGGAGCCCTTAAAGTATTTTAAAAGTACTGTTTATCCTTTTTATTGTTTTTTATGTTGAATTCAGTTCTCATCATATGTACCACAAGTGTCATTACTAGTACCTACCTCAGAGGTGTCAAAGGAAACACAATAAAGGTTTTCATCTAACTTTTAAGGAATTGTTTGTTTGCTGCCCACCAGGCTGCGGCTCCACGAGGGGAAGGTGATCAAAGATCGGCGGCACCACCTGCGAACTTACCCAAACTGCTTTGTGGCCAAGGAGCTCATTGATTGGCTGATCGAACACAAGGAGGCCTCAGATCGGGACACAGCTATCAAGATCATGCAAAAACTTTTAGACCAGAGCATTGTTCACCATGGTAAGGCGTGTGTGTGTGTGTGTGTGTGTGTGTGTGTGTGTGTGTGTGTTCACAGTGTGTGGGGTCAGTCTTTGTTTGCAGTTTTCTTGTTTACTATTTCCTTTAGCTGCAGGGGTCTCTCTCCATCTCCTGCTCTTTCTTTCTTTCATTCTTTCTTTCTTTCTTTCTTTCTTTCTGCATTGACATTTTCTGGGAATGATCAGTGCGTCTTAATGGATGACTGTCCATGTCTCCCAGCCAGTTTGACTCCAATGTAGCGTCTCACTACCTGCTTCACATTTGACCAGACTCTGAAGACGGGGACAGAAGGAACTGGCTGCCTCTTTCTCTTTAGTTGATGTTTAGACAGAGCTAACTCAATACTTACTTACCCCAGCTGTAGATTAATGATTTAATCATGTTTGGATTTTAGTGACTGCTTTATAAAAACATAATCTAGATTATCAAGATCTCCTTATAAGATGCTTTGCTTCTTATAAGGAGATTATGTGTTTTTGTAGACCTAGCCAGAAGTTAGCATCACCCTGGTTCCCTCGCCAAAAAGCCAATGTGATTTTTTACATTGGTTTTTGGATTATTGCAGAAAATATGATGTGTTACAAACAAAAGTTAAGTGTAAACATATGTAAAGAAGAAAAGTAAACTGTAAAGTTTATTCACAGTTACCTCAGTTACGAACATGAAACAGGTTTTTATCTTTTTTGAGTCTTATAATTTAAGTCTGTGTATGTTGGTCATGATACTAAAATATCAGGACACAGTCCAACAGGAAACATTAAGGCTGCCTGTAGCTCCGCCTGTGTCCATCTGTGTCTGTCTTTGTAGACATATTTCTCTGTGTCTGGAACTTAGGAAGAAGTCAAGAAGTTGATAACAAACTTACTGCTCAGTCTAGATTATCCATGTTTCTTTCAACAGTATACAGTATGTAATTCCTACAGGTGATAAGCCCTTTAAACTGAAACAAACTGAAAAACTTTTTTGTTTTCTGTGCGTGTGTTTTTTTCAGTGTGTGACGAGCACCGGGAGTTCAAAGACTTGAAGTTGTTTTACCGCTTCCGTAAGGACGACGGTACGTTCCCGTTGGACAGTGAAGCCAAGGTCTTCATGAGGGGCCAGAGGATATATGAGAAGTATGTGTGCGCACACAAACACACACCTAAAACACAACACAGACAAACCTGCTGATTCCTGTACTTCATGGTGTAACTGTAAGAAGGATTGAAATAAATAAATACATTTTTGATTCACTTTCTCTTTCAACTTATCAGCGAGTAGCTTTAAAGGAGCTATTTGTAAATTTTGCTATTGCTACATGGCCAACATTAGCATTAACAACTGTTTACTTACCAGTATAGAAGAAACATTGCGAGTTCAGCATCAAACTTCATTCCTGTACTCACCAAAAGCTGTCTCCGGCGGAAAGCAACACCGATGTTAACTGTTTTCTTTATCTCTTCTTTTCCTCTACTAAAGTTAGCATGCTAATCAGCTAGCCCTGCCCCATGTTGTGACTCACTGTAGCCTCCAGTCTGCCCGGAAGACGTAGCGCTGCTTAGAGGGTGTATTATAACTTCTCGTCTGGTAAATGCAACGATGGCCGAAGCTCTTGTCAAGCAACAATCACCACCACCCGCTCCCATTAAGAACGCACATTCAGCTGCAGAGAAAATATACAAATAGCCCCTTTAAAGCAGAAGTTTGACATTTTGGGAAGTATGCTTATTAGTTTTCTTGCCAAGGAATACATGAGAAGATTGACACTGCTCTCGTGTCTGTACGGTAATCATGAAGTTGAAGCCAGTGATCGGTTAGCTTAGCTTAGCATAAAGACTTTAAAATAATGCATAACTTTGTCTGATGTTTTGAAAACATTAGTAGCTGTTGATTCACAGCTATCGTGCTTCAGTTGATAAAAACTTACAGACTTACCTTGGTCAACACACAGTTGCATGATGTTTTTCATAACTGATAGCAAAGAAATGCATACAAGCTTAAAATAGCCATGAGCTATGAAAAACATCCCCTCTCTCCGGGTTTTACTGTGATGCACTGATATAAATGATGATTGTTTGTGTGATATAAGGCTTATCTCCTCAAAGAGGGTTCTGGTAAAGCATGCTGACCTAATGAACAGTGAACTATCGCCGCATTATCTGATGCTGCCTGAACTTTTGGAGCTTCTTGGCCACTTGGCAGGCTGTGGCACATAACGTGTGTATTTCCTGCCTTCCTCTTTGTTTTCCTTTGTGAGAGTCACTGGCATTCTCCACAGCATACTGATAGAGTATGTCAGAAATGCTACCACCACTAATTTTTTAGAACATCTTTTTTGTTTAGAGTGCATAGTATTGAGCTTAACTGGTTTTTGACCATGATAAAAGTCAGCAGGAAGTGAGAAATAAGAGGGTGTTGGAAGTATTTTGACAAGAGATGACTCATAGCATAGAGGAGGGCAAAGGACACTACTAATGGGAATGTTTTTGTTTGTCATCAGCTTTGTACCCATGATGCTGTTTTTCCCAATAGTGATGAGACTAATTGTTTCTATAGAAACAATCTTTCTGGTGCTATATTAGTGGCATCTCTACAATTTTGAATTGAACACACACATGACGCACGCACGCACGCACGCACACACGCACATATGCACACGCACACACACACGCACGCGCGCACACACATGCGCGCACACACACGCATGCACACACACGCACATATGCACATGTACACGCACAAGTAAACTGTGCGTAAACTAGTCTGTAAAACATTGTCTAACCATGTTGCCTAGGAACTTCTGTCACAACAACTGTTTGAAATGTCTTCCTCCGGTTTGTTTATTGAACTTTGCATATGTTGAATTGACAATCGACAGCATGAGAGATCAATGTGAGAGACCTGTTTATTTTTCCAATGGGAAAACTAGATGTTGTACTGTTGGGTAGTCAGAGTTTGCACAGTATGTGTACAGTAAGTTCAAGTCCCACTTGCAGTCCTAAAACTTGCATTGGAATGTCAATTGAATTTGTTTCAGAAGTGCTGAAATTCAGTTGAATCTTTGCAAACCTCTTACCAAAGAGCCATATCATATGTTGGTGTACAATTATGAAAGCAAGCAGCACAAACAGCAATCCTTCCTGGATGGGAGATATTTGCACTTTGCTCTGAGGCACTAGAGACTGGGAGATGGTTGTTTTTTTATGCTGCTGGACTATTACTTGTGCTGTAAGAGTAATTGTGAAGCAACTCTAGTTCACAAGCAAACAACCACCAGAGCAAGCTTGAGGGGTGTTTGTGTGCATGCGTTTATGTGTGTATGTGTGTGTGTGTCCTGGGCTGCACCATGGTGATTACATAAACACATAGCTTTGAGAGCTGAGACGACAGATGTCTCCCCTTGGACTATTTCTTCCTCTTATGCAACTGCTGTGTGTGTTTGTGTGTGTGTGTGGGGGGTGTCAAAGAAAAAGATATGAAAAATAGGTCTCTGTTTAAATGAGAGTGTCACTGTGTATGTGTTAAGAGAGGTACAGAAATATAGTTTGCTTATGTGACAAAGAGGTGGCCGGATGTGTGAAAGGGAGGGGAGTAAAGCTGTTGTGTTCTGTACAAAAAAAAAAGACTGTATGTGTGTGTTGTTGTAGATTGTGGTCGAATTGTGTAAATGATTTAGTCATGCTCATATCATATGAAAAGATGATTAATTTATTATATTTATTATTTATTTAAGCTTTATTTATCTGGGGTAGATTCACTGACATTGCCCTGTCTTACACTCACTAACATTTATACCAACAGTCTTTCCTGTTTTATGTCCAGCTGTGGTTTATGTGCCTTGCTGAAAGGCACATCAGTTACTTCTCTAGTCCACTTCTGTTCAGTTTGAAATTAAACATGATTAATAAGGAATCAAACCTTTAGCCAAACATTGTATTTTCCAAGTCAGTCTTAGTTGACTAAGTTACTTCAGTCAACTTTCTTCACTATCGTCTCAGTCAATATTTAGTTTTATTCACACTATTTGCTGAATGACTTCAAAAGTTCAAAGACAATCTCTGCAGGTCCTTCTCTCCTGTCATTTGCACAAGTCTTTGTGTGTTTGTGCATCAACATTTGCTGCATCAGTGTGTACTTCAGTGCCTGTGAGAGAGTGAAAGAGACAGACAGTGCTGCTTATCGATTCCGTGGGTCTGTTCAAGGCTAGAAAACACCTCGGTTTAAAACAACAAGCAGTCTGTCTCTCACCACAGTCCTTGAAAGTTTTGCCTGTTTTAGCCCATTCACTGCCAAAATCCTATAGTTTACATTACTGGTGACCATGTTTTTGCATAGCAGTCATCCATCACACTGTTTTTTTTCTTTCAGATGCATAAATGCCACTAAATCAGAGAGAGCAACACAGCCCTTCATTTCTAAACGTAGCACAGATATACATTAAAAAGACGTCTGTGTCACTGCTCATTTAGACGAACCTAAAACTTATAAACAACTGATAATGGCTGGTTAATTACATCAGCTGCTCTCCATGCTTGAGAGCAGATCCTAACATTTCCACATGAGTTACTGGTGACTGGTGGAATGTCTTTGGTTATTACAGTATGAACTACAGCATACAATAATGCTCATCTGTGCTGAAAGTCCTGACATACAAAGTAATGTTATCATCTGTTTGTTATTCCATGAGGTCTTTGTCAGGAAGCTTTGGAGACTGTAACTGAGATTAAGGACTGTATGAATGAAATCCGTTTGATATGAGAAGGTCATGTCAATAAAGGTTCAGAACGTGTTGGGTTTACAGTGCATGTATGCAGGGTAGTTTGTCTAACAGAAGTACACACACTAGGGGCCATTTAGCTGTGAGGTTTCCACAAAGCAGCTGAAAAGGGCCGGCGAAGTGGGGAAATGTGTTTGCATATATAAACACCCTGAGACATCAGTCATGCAGAAAGAGCAACCAATTTGGTCTCAATTTTCTAAATAAGGGTTCTGAATTAGGTACAGTATTGTTTTTCATACATTTTTAACATTTTCCCCTCAGAGACTTCAACCACTGCTGAGACCAAACCCACAAGCAAATTACCATAAACAGGGTAAAAAGAAATCTTATCATCATGCAGAATATACCCACACTTTGCCACAGTGTGTCTTACAGACATAACACTCTGTAAAACTGAACTCTGGGCCTCTTTGGGTGAACAAATGAAAATATATTTTTGCATTGTTTGACATTTTAATTTTGGCTCTTTGTGTGCTGTTTGGTCACTCCTTGAAGTGATTTAGAGAAAAGTACAACTTGATTTCTTCCACCTCAGCTACACTTAGAAATCACTCAGGTTCTGTGTTAAATAATTAAAGGTAAAACCTAAGAAAAAAAAATATTCTGTATAAACCTCTGTATCATTTTCCGATGTTTTAGTTTTTAAAAGTTGGTGGGTCGCCAGAGCCCCACCTTTATGCAAGACCAAGTCTGAGAGAAGGGAAAAACCAGGCTGTCCCACAACCACGTCTCAGTGGACAGACACCGCTCAGGCTGTTAGGTATGCTGACTGAACAACTACACTGAATGTATATCCAGGTCACAGCAGCTCGCCTCGTCCCACTTGAGTTCTCATGATCTATATACATACTGTATATACAGTTTCACAATCTACTGTACTGCTCATGTAATACTCAATAGGCTATTATTCGAAGCACTGTGCTTAACTTTGACTACAGTACTTTGAGTCAATCCCTTTGAGCTAACATAACATGATCTGTTGACTTAACATGTTTAAATGGATTAAATAGCATTATGTATGCAGCCAGGTCTTATGGAACATTATGTTCACTTCTTTCAACATTTGTATTATGATGTTGGCTGCCAATGTGGGTCATAGCAGTTGTCCTACTAAATTTCCTAATCCATCATAATTTGTCATCTGAACAAGACCTGTGTTCTGCAGTGTGTTGACTTTATGTGACTGGAGAACACTCCCACTCCTGGGTGTGCACCTCAGACCATTTTTCATAAATGCTGTACGTTTAATCTGGTGGTCTATGTTTTACTCAGCTCGGGGCTGACATTTGAAGAATACAGTGTCACAACTTTAATGTACTTCTTGTGGTCCTGGAGCTTTCTCTGGATCATCAATCACAGTTTAAATGAGCCACACTGAGACGACGGTTCTGGCAGAAAGGACTCAAAAGAATCCAAGGCTTTTTGCACAGAGGAGGCTTTTTAGAGGCTGCACCTGATTTAGGATTCATTTAGTTTAATTTCACATATTAGGATCCCTATTTAGCTTAATCAAAGCAGAAGCTGTTCTTCCTGGGCACTGATGGTTTGGCCACTAATGTCCTGCTTTCCATAAGATGTTAAATGTTCTCCCAATAGACAAAGTGAAGGCTTGTCAGTGCCCGAACAATCTTGCCTGCTCTGTACACAGCCATTATTAGTTAGTACTATATACAGTGTGAATTACCTATGTGCACAGGGCTGGTTATCTTTTTTCTGATTATGGATAAAAGAAACAATATTGACTTTTGGTTTCAAACTATTTGAAATGGGAAACAAACAGTCGTCTCCTGTCTGTGTTTAGACTTTGTTTCTCTTTATACTACATCACTTTACTTTCTCCTTTGCTCCTGTCATAGTTACTACGTTAGGAAGTTGCCTAACAATAAAACGTAACTATGGGTCATAATAAGTTTCTTACAGCTTTGTATTTAGAGTGGCATCTCATTTCTCATCTAAGTCTCGGCAAGAAAGTGAATGAATGAATGTATTTCTCAAAACGCCAGACTGTTACCTTGAGCCGTCGTCTATCAGCCTTTTCACTGGAATCATATTTATCTCTTGACTGTCTGACTGATCTGTTAGAGACATCTGGGGTTCAAATTAATAAGCTTTTAAGGATTATCTGTTTGTTGACAGACAGGCAGACAGTACTTTCCTTTCTGTCCTGTTTGGACTGGTTTAATAAGGCTGGTGGTTGTTAACGTTTCTTGGCCAGGAAACGTTCCCTCAACTATGGGATGTGACTGTTAGTACAAATATTCAGTGTCTTTATCTTGTAACTTTTAGTTTTTCATAGACTCAGTTCATAAGATGTATGAAATTACAAGCTGCTGTCATCTATAAATTGTATGTGTCTGTCTTTGTTAACTGTCAGGTGTGTAGAGCTGATAGTTTGGTGAATGATTGATAGCCATTAAAATGTGTGGGAATATAATTGGTGCCAACAAAACACAGCCAATAAAGACGTGGAAAGCTGAGCGCTTCTTTCCATTTGACGGTACACTTCATGTCTAGCACATGTTTAGACATGTACGGGTGAACCACAGAAAGCATATTGTTTCTTATGAGCACTGCAGGGCTGTGTTTGTATTGTTTGAAAGTTCATGTGACAGTGTTTGGGTGAGAGTGATGGGTGTGAATGTGTTTTTAACAGAGAAGCACAGGGAGAGAGAGTCAGCAATTTTGTTCTGTGCATGTGTGTACTTGTCTGCTTTTGTTTGTTTGAGTGTGTGTCTGTCACCTGGTGCCATCCACAAGAGATCACACCACTTATTTAATGTAACCCTTTGATTATTGGCTATTCAGGATCACACACATCCATGAATAAAACGGGGAAGCACAAGCATGCGTGAGATATTCTTTTCTTGCTAGTTACTAGAGGCAATGTGAAATAGCATTCACTACTATGAGACAGATTGTTGTTTGAGTTTTTACATCCAACTGAGCTGAATCCACAAAGTCAAACTTCCATTTGCTGCCAGTGAAGCAGATCTAGAGGGTTTCTCTCAATGTAATTACCTTGTCATCATGCTAGGCTGATCTGTAGTTTTGGTGCATTAGGTTTAGGAATACCATTAATTTAGTTTTAAGATTCACTCTCAGTGCCTCCACTTGTGTGGTTGAAATGTTAATCCAGACAGAGGTACAGTGCAGCTTGTGTGCATTTTCACTGTGCAGATTACAGAGTGGAGTAGAAAGCTGCCGCTTTGGCAGATTTTCCCTGTCGGAAATTCGCACTAAAGAAAGTTTCAAAATAACACCATTTTACAAAATATAGAAAGCAACACTGGATAGATAAACAGTTTTATGGTGGTTTATGTTACTGTATGGGTATTAGTTGAAGCATTTCTGTGAGCAGACAATTTTTTCCATGAGGTAGGTATGCACTGTATATAACACTACAACAGTACAGCCAACACAAGAACAAAATACTGCACTAAATGTGCTAAATTTATCCAAAATCAAAAGCTGAATTGATTCCAATTGCTGAATTTATTTATAGTCCTTATAAAATTATGTAAAATATCTAATTTCACCTCAGAATTGTTGGAGTAGGCCGCTGACTTTTAAGCTTTGTGTTTCGATTAGATTGCTTTTATAATGCAACGTTGTAAAGACATGTACAATTAAAGTAACAAAGGTTTTCCCTTTTCTCTCCACAGGCTGATGAACACAGAGAACAACCTCTTACAGACCAGGGAGGAGGAGGGTGGGACATTCGAGCGGACGCTGGTGGCCTCCGAGTTCATTGACTGGCTGCTACAGGAGGGAGAGATGGCAACCAGGGAGGAGACGGAGCAGCTGGGACGGAGGCTTCTTGAACATGGCATCATTCAGCACGGTGAGGGAAGATGGAGCAGCTGTTCATATTGTCTGCAGCCTGGCTACTGAAATTTTTCTTGTCAAATATTAATATTAAACCCCCTTCAGGGGTCATACATGTAACAGGGGTCATGGTATTGACAGACTGATGATCTGTGAATGACCCATGGTGATAGTAAAGGTAGTAGTCCCTGTAAGTAGTCCCATTTCACCTCTGCATTATCCTGTAAGAGAGCTCTACTCAGCTCAACTGATTCTGATGTAGCTCCTCTTTAACCTGGGGACCTTGCCGTTTATAGCGCCTCCACTCTTTTAGGTCATGCAATCTGATAACTGTTGTTGACTTATAGTATGATTACAGTCCTATCTGCACACTGAAACACACCCTTGTGACTCACTTAAAAAAGTCCTTGTCAAAGTCAAGAAAGGTTTAGTCTGAGCTTGCAGCAGTTTAGAACAAGGAGGGGACCCAGTTGACCATTTTAGTGCCATAGATATGAGTAGATAGATGTAACCTGGATTCTAGTTATACTTTTCTGTTAAAAAATAGCTCTAGTCCTCACACCTAAAAGCAAAAAAATGGGTTAACATAGTCTCCAATGGGAAACTGGAAACTTTAAAAATGGAAACTTTGTAAGTATAGCACCCACTCTCATCCTCTCCTAAAACTCATTCCAGCTCATGGTGGGCTCCCAGCCATTCTGAACTAACCCTGATTATATCTCACACTGGCTGGGATTATGTTTTTCCACCAGTCTTGATTTCCTGTACCTCCTATGCCCGACTTGACCTGACCTGTCTCAGGACTACGGTCAAGAGTGAGTAGAGTTACAGAGTGTCGCAGAGGAGAGGAAAATGTGACCTGAATGTCTCGGGCTTCAAAAGGTCAACAGGTTCTACTGGCTGCGGGACTGGGAGCAAGAGATCATATTATCTGTGAACATGTGATAAATGCACTCTTGTTGTACATGATTGGCTCAGCTTATAGTCTTAGCACTGGTGGAAGATGTAGTCCGACCCTTTACTTAAGTAAACGTACTAATACCACATGTCAAAATACTCCATTACATGTAAAAGTCCTGCATTCAAAATGTTAAGTAAAAGTACAGAGGCATTAAAAGTAAAAGTGCACATTGTACAGATGGGCTTCTTTCAGTGCTATATTATTATATATTATTTATCACTGGATTATCATGAATGCATTGCCCAACATGTATTGTTGTACTGTGGCTGGTCAAGGTACTGTAATCTGTTAAATATCATATTTAATCATATTTATTTATTTTACAAGCTGATCACATGTTTTGGATATAACAATGCACAATGTAAAAATACTATTATGTTCAGACGCTTTGATATGTGGACAGGAGGAAAAAATTGAAACACAATACAAGTACCTTAAAATTGTACTTAATTACAGTACTTGAAAATCTTACAACAGCAACTTGATTACAAGGGAGGAGCAAAAGAAATTTCTATCTGTCCAGTGTGAACAGAAAGAGCCATCAGAAAACAGGTAGTCGGGTACCACGTTTTATTTTCTGCATTAGTGCACATTTCTCTCCTCGTTTATTGGGAAGTTTAAGAGGAACTGAAGGGGCAAAGTGCTTTTCTCATTTATTTTAAAAGAGCATTAGAGCTTCTGCTTATTGTGCGGTGTAATCAAACATGTTAATATCCCAGGTGTGAGTGTGTGTCTGCAGCCCCTCGTTAAACCATAATTGGCACCAGCTGTATGAATGCTTTGGTTCTCTGTGTCGATAGGGCGTACAGTCGTTATCTTCTGGCTGGTAAGACTTCTAAGCTGTTTGTTAAAACATTTTTGGCTCAAAACGCTTCTCCAGAGTACTGCGACAGTTTTTGCATTTGACATTTTGTTCAACAATGCACCTGGATGCTGAATGAGCTTCTGTTGGGTCACCACATGACATGAGATTTGATTGTCTGATGTCTGTGGTTCACACCCGTGTCTGACGGAAGTCACATGGCCTTAGTGCTTTTTTTTTTTTTGCTTCATTCAAACACAAGCATTGAACATGTACGGCATAGCTGTCGACACAGCTGGGGGCGGGCATGTTGAACCATTCTGGTGTGGATTACATGTAAAGTACGTCATAAATTACCACTGCTGCACATGATGGTTGCCATAATGTTTGATTTAAATAGTTTTAAACAGAGAGGAAATGATTTATCATATGATGAAGAGCAGAGTGAAAGTAATTTCTGCCCTCTCTCCTGTTTTTTTTTTTTTTTTTTTTTTTTTCATTTTGCTCCTGCTTCTCTTCGTCTGCCTGATCGCCTCTTGTCACACAGTAGGCCCATCTGCTCTCTCTCACTTCCTCGCTCAAGAGCTGTAATAGAGCTGAGCATCTCTGGGGTACTAGGAATGTGGTGTTCTTCAACACACACACACACACACACACACACACACACACACACACACACACACACACACACACTGCAGCGCTGTGTGTTGTCACTTCACTTAGTTAATGTAATGCAGAGCCTGCTCTGCTTCCTGCTGGCCTCACAGAGGCTTCATAGTGTCATCCTCCCTCTGGAAATAACTGCACTAGTGTTACACGGATGACCTATGGACTTTTCACTGTGTATATTGCTGTACACCCTTTTGCTACATTAGGAATGATAATGAAAAAATAATTTTGTTTTTTAAAGTGTTTACAGGCCCTCTGCACATTGTAAAGAGAACAGAGAATGAGATAACTAGCTAGTCTACATTCCTGGTCTCTGCTCTGCTGGGCAGCGGTCACACATTCATACATGTAATGTATAGGGGGCAAGTCTGGATGGATCCACATTGTGTTTGGTTAGTGTTTTTACTGTGCGACAGCTTGGCAGTTGTTTTTCTGCATTATGCATCTGAATCATGCACAAAGAGACAGCTTTAAAACAGCGTGTACATTGGAGATAATGTGCATAAGCAAATTAAGAATATAAATCTCATAAGCAGTCAGAGTAGGGTTCTGTATCGCTGTGCCAAAGGCATTTGGCCAATAGCAGGCTGGGTAAGACTTTATAAATCTTAAACTGAGACTGCTGGTGCTGCAAGATTTTCCTAAATCAGTTAAAACTGAACAAGAGAAACAGCGTTTCAGTTGTAGAGCATCATGCACCGTGCCTTTTCACTCATGATAAAAGGACTTTGTGAGGCTGACAATAGCTTTGTACCCACAGGACGTGAACTGACAATAAGGAAACACACTGGGTGTTTCTTATTATGCTCTAGGCTGATAAATGAATGGTAACTAAGTAAATTAACATCATGACTGATAAATGAACTTGCATTTTTTGGCATAATGTCCTTTCACAGTGTTGGATATTATTGGCCAGCTACAGATTGGCCACTGCCATTAACCCTTGTGTATTTCTATCACTTTCTTTGTCTTCAAAAAGTTACATAGTCTAGATTTAAATCTTTATTCACGCTTACTAGCACAACATGTTAACAGTGTTTCAGAAGTCATGAGCAGTAAGAAGTGACATTGTTTTTAAAATTATTTTAAATGAAGCTTCAGAACAGGAGCCATGGCCGTGGTTGGTGTTTGGATCTGCAAACACTAGTGAGTAAGTGAAGGAGGTTGGATTTGAATACAGTCTGAGTGGAACTGGGGCTGTAGATGCCAAACTGAGGTCAAGAGACAATAAAAAGCACTACACAAGAAGGGCTGTTTTATTTTATTTTTTTTGGGGGGGGGGTTGATTTAAATTTGATTAGTTCCACTGCATGAATGGGTTTAATGAATCATTAAGCCTCTCATGAAAATTATCCAGGTTGAAAACAGTTTAAAGGAAATGTAGTCTTCCACATTAAACTTACCAATAAGACAGGGAGCGTTGTTTCTAAGCAGATTTATTTATTTATTTATTTATGTAACCCATTATTTTGAAAAGTCACATACAAAGACATAAATCATCAGCAAAGTAGATAAAAATCAGAAAATAACAGACTCGATGCTGCAGGAAGCAAGAAAAAGAGGTTAACAAAAAACTAAAAAGGTACAACAGATGAAAACAAGCTCGTGAGAAATAGTTTGATAGTTGGCAGATTTAGCAGATTGAGGCTGTATATCTCATCCAGTGTCTGGGAATCCTAACATTTTATCTTCCAGTTTTCCAGTCTGTACTGTTTTTTCCTGTCTCTGAAATCAGGGAATACTTTTCAAGTTAAAAAAAACTTAAGTCTTAAATCATTTAGCAAGCTTATAAATTTAAATAAAATTGTGCTCAGGTAACTCTACGGTTCAGCCGGTCTTATCCGTCCAGCTGAGACGGCTGAGGTCAGTGCTCTGTGTGGTCAGTTTGTGTTTGTTCAGCACAGGTGATCTCAGCTCAGTGGAAAGTTTGTTTAGTGCTGCTCCTTTGAGTTCAGCCGGCCTGCGGGGGAAAAAAGGATTACACATTACTGGAGTTGTTAAAATAATTTGACTTAGGTATGAGTGACTGATTCACAATTATAAATTGTTCTTTGCCCATGTTTTAGTGATGGAAATGCATGCATAATGCTTTTCATCTCTCTAGCTTTTGCATACTTCCTGAACGAGGAGATATCTAGAAGAGACAGTCTTAAGGTTGTTCAGGACTACAGCCAAGATTTTGATTTTAGATCTGACATCAGTGAATATCCATGATTGCGTATGATGAAGTTTCAAATCCTTTTATGCTTTCTACCTTCTCTTATCCCCCACTTTACAAAACTTATTTATTCTCTCTATATCCATTTTTTTTCATCAATAGTCGCCAACAAGCATCACTTTGTCGACGGGCCCCTCCTCTATCAGTTCAGGATGAACTTCCGGCGACGGCGGCGACTGATCGAACTTCTTCACGAGCGAGGCCGCAGCATCCCTGAGAGCCATGACAGCCCCTTCTGTCTCCGCAAGCAGAACTCAGATGGAGGCAACACCAGCTTCCTGTCAGGTAAATACTGTAACACAACCACACAAAGTAACTGCATGTACAGTCATTACATACATGTACAATACCATATCATACTGTATTGTACCAAACAGGCATCAGAGTCAGTATGAATTCTGTTCTGAGGTTACCTGTCCTTCTGTTTAAACCTGACAGAAAACTTTAGAGCTGAAACATTTCATGAATTAGTCTCAACAGGTCAACAGGAAAATCGCACCTATTTTGATCATTGATTAATTGTTTCAAGCAAACATAATGAAAAAACAACAGCAAACATTCTCTGGCTCCAGCTCCTCATCAGAGGATTTGCTGCTTCTCTTGCTCATATATCATTGTAAATGAAAATGTCTTTGGGTTTTAGACTGTTGGTCAGACAAAACCAGACACTTGCAGATGTCACCTTGGGTTCTAGGAATTTGTGATGGGTATTTTTCCACTTGTTTTTGGCATTTCACAGAAAACTTTTAATGTGATAATAGTGTGTGTTCATGTGTTCATTTAAGCAGTTTTTCTTTGTATAGAAGAAATTTTTCTATACAATTGAAATACTTCCCTTGGTTTTTGGATTCTGTCTTCTAGGTAAACCCACAGTGACATATTTACCCCTTTTTCCTAATCGTCTTTGGACTCACGTACGCATACTCATGATAACCGGTGTCCTTGGGGGTATCTGCTATTTGTGTTGCTAAGCAGGAGAACATGTTGAAAAGTGCAGAGTTTTGTTGGTCGATCATATGGTCCAATTGACTTGGCCTCTGAAAAATAACTAGTAAAGTTGTTGAGTTTCGAAAGCTCAGCTCAACTGGGGAATTTTATTTTGGTTTATTCAGCTTAGATCAGACGTCTACACTGCATAAATGTGTCATTGTGGCGCAATGCGGTAGAGGATATTTCTCTGTTTTTCTCTTTTGAGTGTAATAAATTCCACAAAAGTATTTACATAATTGTAAAATGGTTGGACAGGGGCTGCTGTTTAGATCCTCAACTGTGATCTGAAAGAAAAAACATCTAAAATGCACAATGCAGAATCCAGTTCTCCACCTTCAGCAAACTTTGGTAATAAATGGACCTGGTTTAGATTTTCAAAACTAAGAAATGGTTTCATCTGAATGTACTACTGCTGAAGACCTGTGTTGTTCTCATAAAAATGCATAAACATCACATATTTAAAAGCGGTTCCGCCACATGTAAAAGTGTCATAAAGTGCCACAATGACAGAGAGAGAGAGATCTCTGGGGAATATCTTTGACTTAATGAGGTGGGTAAATAGAGATGGCTGGAAAAGAGGGGTAACAAAACAAACTTTTAATTGTTGAACAAATGTGAAACACCTTACCAACTCTTTTTAAAAAAAATAAATAAATAAATAAATGAGCTAGTTTATTCTAAGTGAAAGGCAGTTTTTATCAGAATGAGCTCTCAGTATATTTTCTCCCTCCAGTTCTGTCTCTCTCTGCTGTTTGTGTTTTAGTCCAACGCCTCTGTCTGTCTGTGTCTGTCTCAGTGAGTCCCACTAAAGAGATAAAGGTGGCGGTCGGAGTTCGTCGGAGCAGCATGAGCAGCAGCTGTGGCAGCAGCGGTTATTACAGCAGCAGTCCTACGCTCAGCAGCAGCCCACCTGTCCTCTGCAACCCCAAATCTGGTACGATGACAAGGACACGCACAAACTGTACATAGAGTCTAATATGTGAAGAAGTATTAGAGGTGTGAAAAGCTTTTTTCATTTTGTTTCAGGTGCCTTGTATTAGTTTATAAGTCAGTTAAAATTAGTTCTTTATTGTTCATCTTTTATGAAAATGTTGAGGAGAGAGGCTAAATGACCTCATGCCATCTACAGTGGAAGACAGATGTGTGCTTCATGCAGGAAGTGATAATCATTCATTCATATAATGAGGAGATGGACTGCTTAAACTTATGAATGGAGATTTGAATGAAGTGACACCTTTGAGCTGTGTGTGTGTGCGTGTGTGTCTGTTACTACTGTGACAGATTTCTTTTGATGTGTCCAATCCAACCACAGTCCTTGACAGGAGTCTCTTTGTACCAGCAGAGCTCCCCCTCAACATGTGCACTCACACACACACCATACACAATGAACAGGAAAAGGAAGACACACATACACACACACACACACACACACACACACACACACACACACACACACACACACACACACACACACACACACACTCTTAGGGTATTTCCCCTCTGCCTAACATTAACCTTAGTAATTGCGTGTATCACATGATAGGAAGATAAGGAGACCAAAAATATAAAACATTCAAAGTACATGGTACAAATGTTTCCCAGTGAATGAGGAGCTTTGTGTGTCGTGTAATTTCTGGTATGAATTTATGAAGCCAAACAGATATTTTTTAAAAATGGTAGATGAAGTATTAAAGCTGGAGAAGAAGGTCTCTCTCATATCATCCTGTTTCTTATCAGATTAGAATCAAGTACTACACAGACCACAAGTGATGTGTCAATCATAATCACACTGTAGAAGAAAGAATTTGAGCTGCGAATTAAACATTTTGTAATTGGCATATTAAAGGTAGATGTATAGATTCATGCAGTGAAATTAGCTGAAAACATAAATTGCTATATTACCTAATTAGATTACATTCTCCTCTTGTGTAGGGTCATGTTGAAGTGTGTAATGGTAAGGGGAAGTTGGAGGAGGGGAAGAGGAGCTCTACTGTTTCAGGAAGCAGCGAGCCTCCAGGCCTGTTAGCACGTGCAACGTTTACACAAACACACACAGACACATTTTGACCCACAGTAGTGTCTGTTTTGTGTTTCAGTGTGTGTGTGTATGTTCATGCCCGTTTGCACACGTGTTCTGTAACCATGTGTATGTATGTTGGCCTTTATGTGTGATCCTGTCTGACTGTCATGATAGCAAATAATATTTTGTGTGTGTGTGTTTTTTTTTTTTTTTTTGCCCAACAGTTCTAAAGAGACAAGTGAGTCCAGAGGAGCTGCAGACACCAGGAGGACCTTTTATAAAGAAGACATTTACCGTAGGACACACACACACACACACACACACACAGATAGAGCTGGGCTTTAACAAAGACTACTTTGGCATGGATCCACATACACTCACAATCACACAGGGAGTGTACTCAAGTCATGTGTATATGCATAACGCTCAGACACACATTCACACACACATGCTCATCTGTTACACTCTGCTCTTCTTCTGTGATGAGTGTGTTTGCCACATAGTGCTAAATGTGCGTCACACCAGCGGACATTAATCTTACATGCATTAGACACTACGCATGTGCATTAAAAACAGTAATATCTCACTTCATATTAACATTTCAGATGTTCGTTGTGTTCCTCAGATCATAGGCGATGCTGTGGGCTGGGGCTTCGTGGTGCGAGGCAGCAAACCCTGTCACATCCAGGCTGTGGACCCCGGTGGACCTGCAGCTGCTGCTGGAATGAAGGTAAGATGTACGTCCCGAAATGCACTGTAAATCTCAGTGGGCTTCCTCCCTCAGCTCACCCATGGGATAAAGGGATGAACCAAAGAAAGGAGGGTAGATGTCATCGCCCGTAGCGTTAATGGACTGAAGCCTGAAGGTTAGATGAAGGGAGGTAAGGAGGGGCACAGGCAGAGCAAAGGAAATCCTAGCTCTTGGCTGATAGTGTTGCTGATAGTGTTGCTGCAGAGTTACATCTGTGAGATGCAGGCATAAAAATAGTAAATGGGACATTTTTTTTTTTTTTTTTATGAGTGTGTTTTAATAAGTTTAACTGGTACATGCATGTTCTTTCAACCTGCCTTCTTTTGCTAGTAGTTATCTACTTTTCAAAAACATGCCCATATGTTTCCAAGACAAATTGCAATTAACATCTTCACAACAAAACAACAGGAGGTGTTGTAGTTTTGTTTGTTACCGTATGTAAGCTGTTAAGGCTTCAGTGCTACTAGTGAAATTACTATGTCTTTATCCTCTGTGCTCTATTGCTCTCCTTCATGGCTGTTGACCAACAATGCAATATAATGAGTGCAGAAGGGAGCGGTTGTTATTTAATTCTGAGAGATTAACACATTAAATCAAAACTTGATGTTTTCCTTGGAAGTTGCAAAGTAACAAAGGCTTTTCCTTTTAAATATATAATGTTATATTTAAGTGCAGACTGTGAGAGAAGTGCGAGACAGGTGTTAGGAAAGATGCTTTATGTAACTTCATCCCGCATGAGGAGGGTGATCAGGACGGGAGCAGAGAGAAACTGTGAGAGCAGGAAAAGTGTTGTGAGAGGAACAAAGTCAGGAAGGAGGAAAATGGGGCAATGATGGGTTTTGCTGCCACAGCGGGCATGAAGGTATGTAAGGAGAGTTGCAGCAAGGAATCCTGGGAATGCAGAACATAGCGAGTTTAACCACAACATGGAGAGGGCGAGGAGCATGAGCCATAGGGAGGAGCAGCGAAGCATATGACTTGGAGGAGAAATTTGGAAGAGAAAACATGAAGTTATGAAGCACATAATAAACTATTGGCTGTGTTTTAGTTTAATTGATTAATAAAACATCGATAATGTCCAGTGCACATTTTCCTCAGGTGTTGAAAACAGCTTTCAGTATCACCTATTAAGTGTCTAAAATGTTAGTCTTGACGTTTTTAAAGGGAATGCAAAGGTGACGACTACAGGGTTTTTATGTATAGAGAAAACAGAAAAATACAAAAAGCCAAGCTGCTGCTGTATTCTCACCATGATGGCAGCAAAATGAAACTTTGCCGACTAAGTAAAGAATGTTAACTCGGTGTGAGGTCAGAGAGAAGACACATGAGCTGAGTGAGCGGTGAAGAATGTGCAGGATGAGGAAGGACGCACATGTAGAGGAGCTTAAATGTGAGCACTGAAAGAGGAAATAGTCCGAAATAATATCACTTCTGCTCTGGTTACTGTCAACAGTCATGTTTTGTTTTTTTAACCATGGAAATATGTTTCATGGTTCAAAGTCGGTCATAAAAGTGTCCACACACTTGTAAAGTGTGTGTGTTTATGTCTTTGTGTGGGTAGTTAGCGGAGCTGTCTTGAACTGATTGTGTGACCTACATGCTCACCGAGGACGTCATGTAACAGTTTTACTCCAAATCTTGTCATTTTAACTTTATTGTGAGGTTTGTTTTTAGAATGTAACATTACATTTTATATGCCGTGACTAAAGTTTACAACCATCAGGGCCATAGAAACGAGACAAAACCAGAATAATATGTTAGAGATATCAGAGTCTAACAGTATCATCATTGTAGATTAAATTCTTGTAAGGACTTCATTGCACTCCCTGCAGCTCCTAGAACATTAGTCTCGTTCCACCTCACCTGAGTAGTTTTATTGATGTGTAATTAGGCAGTAACACAATCTAGTGGAGGCAATGCTGTGTTGTAAGGTGCTGGCACTGCGGTCCAGGCAAAAGGCCAGAGGAGAAACTTACACCCATTGAACTCATCACCAAGCTCTTCTCGCTTCTCATCAAACACACATGCTCTCAAACACTGCTTCTCCGTCTCTCTGTGCCTCTTTTTTTCCACCACACTCGGACATACACATCAGCACTGTCCTGACCATAATGGATTTGAGCACTTATGTAACTGTGCAATACATCACTCTTAGAGCCACTTCTAATGCACTTTTATAAGGCCGCAGGTAGAGCAGGGTGTCTCATGTTTGTCTCACTTTGCGTCCATTTGTGCATTCTGTGCTGCATGTTTGCACACCATTATGTGTGTGAACTGAACAGTATGTTCTGATACAGTAATTGGCCCACATAGATATAAATGTCAAGTGTCTTAACCTCCATTTAGAGAACATTTAGACATGAGAAGATTTTAAAGGTCAGATGAATCAAGAATTGAATTGTAACAAGATCATTTATATGCAGGAGATTTAGTTCTGTCTATGAATATATTGATTCTGCACAATTACTGATTGGTTACACACAATTATGAACACTTCAGAGTGCAAAACATAGATATCTAATGGCCTGATGAAATACTATCACATTTTGGAAAATATTAATATTGGCTTATTTGCTTTCTTGCTGAGATTCTCCTGGAGTCTTCTCTTCACTGAGAAGTTGCCAGGCAACCAGCAGACTCCTGGAAATCACTGCTCCTGGCCAAGAAATAGTCCCACATCTAACTCTCTGTAAAGCCACAACTTGTCGTTTTTACATTTCTGAAGATATAGTGTGTCAATTAGTGAGCTGTAAACCAGGCAGACACCGTGTGGATTAAGCCTGATTTATACCCCCTGACTAATTTGTTGTTCAGTTTTAGGGGATCGTAATGTCTGATTCGTTGCCCAGGTGATCATTACAGTTTGATTTCTCACATGCCTGCTATCAGTTGTTTACATAAAACATATTTATAGTGGATAGAAATGTAAATACATGGCTCATGTACATCCTAATAAATATGATCTTATAACATTTAGTTTTGCTTGTTCTGCCTAGTCTCATAATGCAACGCAGAAAATCCAAAGATGAATGAGTCAAGTTTCTGCCAAAAAAATATGAATATGTGCAACTGTAACGCTAATGGTAAAAATGTCTACCCTTGAATATAGCCTCAACACAATCAGTTTTATGAATCAGTCTTATTTTTAGATTAGGTAAAAGAAACGAAGGAGAAAATGACACATTGAAAACACAGATGCCTACGTCTCCACTGCGCCTGGTAAATGTTGCCCTGTTAGCTTTGGATAGAGGCAGGATAAGTTTTTCCCCCTGCTTCCAATCTTTGTGCGAAGCAAAACTACGCTACCCATCCTCTGGCTGTAGCTTCACACTGATATCCTTTAAACACCAAACCAACCAGCGAGCCTTCCAATGTGTGGGTCCAAGCCACTCAGTTATTGTTTCTCTGGCTTTCTGATTCCTCAAGTGACATGAATTCAAACGTAGCCCTGCATCGTCACTCACCGGTACTTTGTTTGTAAAGAGCGACTCTACATTACACACAGCTGTTATCACTGCATGTAAGTGAAATATCTCAGTATGGACTCCTCACATGTGATGTTTATTCTCTCTCTACGTCTTCTCTTCATGCTGGATTCTATCTCTTTCCTTTCTCTGTGTGAGAGCGATTTTAACCCTCCGAGTGCAAGGAGCCATTCAGTCCAACTGGGCCCCTGCCAAGACTAACAACCCCACGGACTGAAAGGAGAGAAGCATCGGTGGGAGAGAAAGAAGGGGGGAGGTGTTGGGAGGGAGTTAAAGAGGTTGAAAGAAAGGTAGAATGGGGAGAGAGGAATGAATAGAAGGAGAGGAAGAGAGAGCGTGTCCAGAAGTGCATGATGGACAGTACTTTGACTTATGTGAAGCAGTGCGATATAGGCTGCAGAGGTTTAGATGTGATTACAGTGAGAGGCTGAAATTCCTCTGCAGCACAGGATTAACAGCCTGGGTTTTTTTTTTTCCTTCCCTCTATCACTCTTAATCTCTCTTTCCACTCATTCCCTCTGCCTATTTTGATCTCGTTTCCTGTAATATTTAGGAGCACCGGAAAAATACATTTAGAAGCAATTTCTGTGAAAATGACCAAAAATAGTAACCTCTATTTGCATGTTTTCACTACTCTCTGTTTCGTATGTAACACCAGTTTATGTAAGGAACAGGCAAGGTATGAACAGTTGCTCCCTGTGAGATGATTCTATATGTGTGATGTTTTCTGCATCTAAGGCACATGAAACACAGCTGTAAAAGTTTTTCTTCCATCATCACTCAGCAGTCTACGCCTGCAGATGATTTATAGGCAATTTAAGAATCAGAGTAACTATGTTCTCTTGTTCTTTCTGACATCCATCATATATCATTTTTTTTGGCATCTTGCAGAGCTTTTGGAAGACTTTAGGGGGCCAGTGAAGTTGAGAGTGCGCTTGCATGTGTGAGCGTGATACTGTAATGGCTTGCAAAAAAAACCCAAACCACAGCAGCAGCAGTAAGAACAGCAGCATCATGTTGCAAGGGGAAACAGCTAGAATACAGCTCTTGTTGTTGTTTTTTTTTTTATCAGAGCTGCCGAGTTGGAGTGGTGGTTAAATAGCGATAAGGGAGGTGGGATAAGGCGTGACGGGGGAGTGATTGGACCATGGCTGTCATGTTGTACCTGGTGTAATTTAGCTGCACTTACCATCTCATGTCAGTTCACACTATCAGTGTTTACTGTTGGAGCTATGACTCTGTTGCAATTTCTCACCTTGGCTCACTGCCACCTTCTCTGTTAGGTTAAATTTATTGGGGTTTATTAGCTGCACTGTGATTGCAGATCTATGGTGTTAAAAGGAATACTCCACCCAAAAAAACAATCAAATGCCAACCTGAAGTCTTGAAAGGTGCTCTTTTGCAGCTGTCGTCAGTCTTTACTAGCTGAACTGTGACAAATTAATAGTTAGATTTAATCATGCGGCCTTATTGATGAGAGGCAACATTTGTCAATCACACAACCAGCACAAAAGCATAAAATAACACACTGTCGGACAAGTTTTAACTGCTGAAGTAATAATGGGGAAAACATGACAGTAAAGAATATCTCCATAATCAAGTGCAGGCATAAAAAATGACTCAACTATAGATTTTTAGAGGTGGCTCACCTGGTAGGGCGAATCATTAAGGCTAAGTCCTTAACACTGCAGCCCAGGTTCTACTCCGACCCGTGGCCCTTTGCTGCATGTCATCCCTCTCTCTCTCTCTCTCTCTCTCTCTCTCTCTCTCTCTCTCTCTCTCTCACACTGCAGCTAGAATCAAGGCATAAAAAGCCAGAAAAATAACTTAATAAAAAAACCAAAACACTAGACTAAGGAATAATGCATGAAATATTTATCTTTTGAGAATGAAACACTCACCCTCTGACTTGGGCTGTGAAAGAGCAACCAGCTCTACAGTTGATTCCAATAACGGCTCAGAGCTACAACTTAATCAATAGAAACATATAAATATAATTCTCCTCCAGCACTGAACCATATGGTCATAACATTCGAAACACAACATAGACAAATACATCTCACCCTTGCCTTCTCAGAGCACCGAAATCAGGCAACGATTGACTTTAACAGCTGCAGTACCTTCAAGCCTACAGGCAATGAGACTTTTCTTCTCATTGCCTCTGAGTGGAGTGTCCCTTTATTTCTTTCTCCTCGTGTCTCTCCATACTCTTTCCATCACCTCGAACCCCACCTCACTCTTGACATTATAACTGCCGGCATGAAATTTGAATCAAATCAAATCATCAAGCAGCTCTCTTCTCTCTGTCTTTTCTTCTCCAGGTGTGTCAGTTTGTGGTGTCGGTGAACGGACTGAACGTCCTCTCTCATGACTACCGGACCGTCAGCAACCTCATCTTAACTGGACCCAGGACAATCGTCATGGAAGTGATGGAGGAGGTATAAGTTTGAGACCAGCTACAAGAGAAGGCCTCGTAGAAGAGCAGTATAATAATTTTGTTGGGGACGAGAGGGTTTAATACGTGACCTCAAAACCACACGGAGAAACGTAGACAACTTGATACGCAACTCGCACTCTCGCTGTTCCAACGTTGTTTGAACGAGGTGGATGACTGAGAAACTGTGTGTGTTCAGGAATATGGGTAATCGAGTCAAGTAAATGATTCAACCTGTGGGTAAAACCCACAGGTTGTTCTAGTTTTTCTTTGAATTTCGAGGCACATGCACTACAGAGGGAAAGTGCAGGAGCCACCACTTCTATAGATGGTGATCCAGCTGCCTCATTGTGACTGTCAGTATTACGACTTTATGTGTGGAGTAGGAAAACCCAAATTCCCTGTTTTTTGTTTGAGTTTTCAACCTGAACTGCTTCATGAATCTGTTGCTGAACATGTCAAAGGATGTGAGACACAATTTTTATCATTAGAACGTGGAGATGAGGAAGTACAAGCTGAAACTGTAAGAGAAAAGAACATTGACCTCTCCCCCAGTTAGTTTCCAACCAGGGACTGAAGCGCCTGACGGCTCAACACTGCCCTCTGCTGGGAAGGACAGGCAGACACGGAGAGGGAGTGCATTTATACTACTACAAACAGTAAATCACAAGTCTTTGGTTTCAGAGTGTTTAAATGTTTCTTTCCTTGCTTGGGAAACACCATGTTAAATAGAAAAAAATACAAATTTCTACCCTTGTCATGTGAAAAACCCTGCACTGGCAAATTCACAACTGTGAATGCCCAGGTAGATTTATACATAGCTGCTAGAAACATGTAAGTGTACATAATAAAGGTGCAGTAATAAACTGCATATGACATTAACAGGCACAACGTATATATAGAAAAGTTACAAAAACTTTATGCACAAACAAACGAAGAGGCCCTGCTTTAGAAAAAATTGTGTTTACAGGATGAAGCCTCATTAAAGGTAGAGTAAGCAATGCCGGAGAAAGACTTCCTATCTGAGCTCAACAGTAAAACAAATACACCCCTCCCTTCAGTGTCCCTTCAGAAGCTCTGCCCCCTGTGGAAGTGGATACTCTTTCTCATAGCTGAAGCAAAACAAACCTTGTAATATAAAACGTCGTCAAACAAACGACACGCACACAAACACATCCAAACATCAAGCATCTAAAACACAAACTAGTGAGAGATAGTTGTTTAGTTTGTTTTAGAGAGGACTATGTAGGATTGTAGCTAAGCTAACAAGGAAGGTAATGTTACCTGACATAGCATTTCAAATTATGCATCAATCCAGATAAATCCAATCCGCTAGCAAACCTGTGTGTTTAGATCCTTGTGGTTATAAAACCTTTTGCACGTTGTATGGACCAGTATCATGATACAGAGTAAACAACGAGACGGCAAACTGCTGCAAAGCTAACATGCAGAGAAGACGACGCAGTTTCCCATAGCCTGCGAACCAGCTCCAGACAGCGATACTCACTACTCTCCTGCTACTGTAGCTAGCTTCATACCAACAGCATATGTAGGGAAAATAAAAAGTAAGCCAAACATCTGTGGGAAAGTAATTTAACGTTAGCGGACACACTAATGTACCTGCTGCTTGCCAACTAACAACTGGGGGTTAGCTATCACAAACATTAGCAAACGGTACAAAATAATACTGACCTATCGGCTCTGTGAAACATAGCAGCACTCTGAGGTCTCTCCTCGTTGGCTGCAGTAGCAGTGGGCAGGTGTCTCCTCTTTGGGTTGGTCCACGGCTGTTTCTCCTTCTTGACAGTGCGATCATGTTGTGGAGTATATACCAGCATCACAATGCTTCCGGTGAACATTTCTTCCATGCACGCACCTTCACCGCCGGTCTCTCATCTGCAGTCCCAATCAATCCCTTTTCAAAAACTCAGAACAGTCAGGCGGCAAAAGAAGGGTAGACTGCTCCTACATTTCCCTGGTAATCCTTAAATTGACACTATCCACTAACATGTGCCAGATTAACTATGTATTGGTTTAGAATTGCTTACTCCACCTTTAATCTGCAAACTAAAACTGCTACAGCACTGAGAACAGCTCGGTGACTGTATTTAAAAAAGAAAAAAAAAAGAACTTCCCTTGATCTCTTTAGTATCTTTTAGTTTTTAGTTTTTTTTAAGATGATGCCTGATATGCAGACCCTATACTTCCATAATGATACAAGAAGTCATTATTTGTTATCATTTGTAAGAGCTTGTTTAAGAGAAAAAGAGAGAGTAAATATTGTATGTTATATTTACTATTGAGATGTTCTCAGTTCTGAAACACCTTTAGAAAATCTTTCTAAGAAGTGTAACATTTATTGACTAAAATTAAAACAGTAGGTATGTTTTATACCAGTGGCAATGCCAAATAAGTCCTAAACTATAATTAGAGCCATGTTATGCAAACAAGCTTTATTGAGTAGTCAACAGTAGTAAAAAGTAGTAGAATATTAAAGAGTAGGATGACTATATGAGCACTTGAACTATTAAACAATTGTTTTAATTGACAAAAGCACTTAGGTGACAAAAGTTTTCTTTTTGGAATAACATTGGGATTTTGAATTGAATGTAAATGTATCTTGTGAATATACAATCTGACATCCCCAATTTGAAACTAATAAGAAATAATAATCTCCTGCTGGCCCCTGAAAGCTGTGCAGTAAAATCTATACATAGTATGATGTATTTATTTGAAATATGACGTCTGTGTGTCTGATTTGTTTTTTAATGGCAGCACACTGTATATCAACTGCACATTCCAAATATTAGATAATTTAATATGGAAGAGTCATTTCCCTCAAATCACCAAAACCCACATCTGCTCACTCATTCCTAGTGAAGAAGTCTGTCATGCAGATAGATTGGAAAAAAGCTTAATTTGTGTTGATCATTAACAACAACTTCCATTTCCAATATAGGGGCACTTTGTAAGTAATTTTCATTGCAGCTACTTTCTACTGAGGAAATATCAATACCCCCTCACAAACCAGTTGACAGCTAGTCCATCAATTATCAGATTCCAGAAAGATCTTGTTTTGATTTTTTTCAACTCTGTGAAGACCACAAACTAGATTTAATTTATCTCCAATGTACTGAAAAAAGCCTGAAACTATGATTGGCTAGATACAACTACAGGTAAATGAGGAACATTTAAAGTTTTTATTTTTTGGAATTTGGATAAAATGAAATTTAGAAAAAAAATCTAGATCTAGACTAGTCTAGATCTGAAAGTTTGCTGGATTAAAAGCAAGTTTGAGGTTTATATAATTGGATTTGTACATCATTAGCCTCCAAAATAACATCTGAATTAAGTGTGTTTATAGACAGTGCCATTATGTGCTCAGGCATACTAGCATGAAAAGATCCAACTATAATTATTTAAAAGAGAGCATAGATAAATGATGCTCATAGTGCTCATACAGTATATGTCTGTCTGTTTTAGACAAAGCAACACTGCCTTGTTCACCAGATATGTACTAAGTTTAGTCCTGAAGTGAAATTATTACAAAAAAAAAAAAAAATTAAGCACAAGTGCTGCAAAGTGGTGGGAAGTTTTTATTACCAAGAGGTTGAATTTAATCTGTCTCATCAAACTGCCTCCATACATGTCCTAAGTGAGTTCTTCAGTGGACATGTCATTGGTGTTTCTCAGTGTGCTTGGGTGTTGTAAGCAGTGAAATGCATGATTCCTGTAAATCTGTGATTATGTAGCATTAGCTCTTAATCCAAAGCACTTCTTGAGTTTATTGACTCATAGGAATGTATTATCTGACAAACCGTTTCAGAAGTAAAGTCGATTTGGGCCTTAACCAGTCTTTGTTTCTACATGCTTTCTGCACCAACATTGGTATAAAACTGTTACAGAATATTTTAGAGCTTCTCAGACATCGGCGATAATCTCTGGTCGACTCTGCTAAACATTCATGATGTTTTGTCTTACTTGCTGATCTCATGTTGTTGGATGATGCCACATAATATACCATTTGTATTACTGAGTGTGTAATATTGATCAATATTTTGTTGGTAGGGTTTTATATACTTTATAAAAGGGACCCTAAATACAAAAACTACTTTTTAAGGCTATTTTTGCCTTTACTGTGACAGCAACTGTGAGAGAGAACAGGAACAGGAAGGTTGGGGGGAGAATGAGGGGATGCCATGCAGCAAAGGGCCTGGGCTGGATTCAAACCCTGGCCGCTTCGGTCGAGCGCTATCAGGTGAATTACTGGGGTGTCCCATAGCTTTCAATATTCTTTCAGCTGGTAACATGGTAAAAATCACTGCAGACATTAGCGATTCTGGAATCAAGATTTTTCATTAGCCTCCTGTAGAGATGCCATTAGACTTTAAGAGTTAATATCTACACTCAGTGTGGGTTCAAATTTTCTGTTTTTCTTTAATTGAAAACTCGCCTACCTGAACTTTTCAACTTGGTATTTGTTCTTTTTACTGTGTTTGTAAAATGATCTGGTTAAAGGGTTGTGATTTTGATAAAGGAAATGGAAAATGCTGCGTGTTTGTCTGAAGGCAGTTTGTAAAGGGGACAGGGATCGATTATGGTCTCAGAAGGGGTTCGGGAAACAGAAATATGCAGAAGTGAGGCAGACGTGACAAATGTTCCACTTCACATGGTCTAGAAATGTGTCATGTGTATTTTTGTAAAGTGTTGAAGGGGTTCTGTGTGGTCATAGTTCACTGACTGCTCAACAATAAGCCTGAAAGCGTTTGCCTTGAGATTTTATTTTGCTGCTCATCACAGCTGGTGGTCATCAAGTCTCTTGTTCTGTTCTATTGACAATCGGTGTACAGACCCTACCTTTAAATAGCACAACTTTGGTTTCAAAAGCAAGGCTCTGAAAGAATGTATCTCACCACCATAGTCCACATTGTGCTGTTGTCAGTTTTATACTTAAGCTTAAATGACTCATTCAATTAAAGGGATTCTTTGCTTCACGTTCACCTCATGAGGCCGTAGTGAGGGCCCAAACATTTTCAGCAGGTACAGATGTGTGTTTACTTCTTTCTTCTCCGCTATCAGAGATTGAATGTTGGGTTTGAAGACAATATAAGCTCACAGTACCACAGTCTGTTTTTGACAACGCAAATGAAGCTCATTCAGATGCTTTAATGTATTAAACAGTTAATCAAGTGTTTAATAAACAAACTGATCTGATTCTGCGTTGTGTTTCTGGTTCCATCCTCAGGTCTGTTTGAAGTCTTTGCACTTAATAACTGGCATAAGTTAGACTCGCATTTAGTGAAACTGACTGTGTGAGTTTAAGAATCACACACAAGCAGACAAATAGAAATAATAGTAGAATAGAAAGTGCAGACTTGAAGAATTATATTGCTTTAGCTTGCAATTGCATTACTGTACATTTTAGTGCACTTGTATAAAATACAGAACACGTTTTACCTCTTTTGGGCTTTGATAAAATTTGTCAAATAAGAGTGTGTCTGAGAAGGACAAAGCGCTGTTTGGTTTAACTGTCCACAATGAGACCTGTGATGAGGGGTCACAAGTGGCCACTGGTTTATTTTGAGGGGTTTCAAACCAAAAGGGAACATGTCTCTGATCACAGGGCTAATAACAAATAACCCTCATTGTGAAGCCTCTTTTCTTAGATGCACTACCACAAAGCCACCAGCAGGGGGTAGTCTTAAACTACTCCAGACAGTGTTCAATGTTTTATTCTGATTATGTTCCATATCACTCTTTTTTTTTTTTTTTTTTTTTTTTTTTTTTTTTTTTAGACAATGGTTTCAGTGAGGGACAGAATAGATTATGTCAACAATGAAAAAAAAATGCAAGGCTGACATTGTTTTTGTTAATTCCTGCTCATCCCCATTAAGTCTTTATTAACCTGCTCTTATCTCATGTCTTCAGTGTTTTTGGGGTGTTGATGACATTTATAACTGCATAGCTAGTTAATCCTCTGAACTGTGTGACCCCTCTGCAGATTTCCTCAAGACATTCCTAATCTCTCTCTCTCTCTCTCTCTCTTTCACACACACGTGCACACTTCACTTCACTCATCTCAGCGTCTGGGTGTACAAAGAAAAAGGGTATAAAACTAACTGTTACATATTTACCATAATCTAATAGCAGATAATTTAGGTGAACTATACAGCACACAGTTTTGTCATTTTGTAGTGACTCACAGTCACTCACGATGGCTACACAGGCATACAGCTCCCCTCCTCCCTCTTTCTCTTTTCAACCCTTTTATTTTCCAGGACAGATACACTAACTAGAAAAGGCCTTATCAGATGAAACCATCACTACCTGTCATCCACTTATCTGTCCATTTATTCATCTGTCCTTGCATGAATACATCCAGTGAATAGCTCAGCAACTATAACCTTCGAGTTGCTTCTATTCATTCGACAACATCCAATCCTGTGTGTGTGTGTGTGTGTGTGTGTGTGTGTGTGTGTGTGTGTGTGTGTGTGTGTGTGTGTGTGTGTGTGTGTGTGTGTGTGTGTGTGCGCGCGCGTGCGCGCATGAGTGCGTGTGTGTGTGTGTGCGTGTGTGCGCGTGTGCACGTGCACCTCTGCTCAGTACACAGAGCTGTACATTAGAAGGAAATTAGAAGATGCCACACAGACACACACACACACACTGAAATCTGAAAGAGACAAACTGCTGGACATTTTTGCTTGAGGGAAAGGGAAGAAAGAGGGTATAATATTTAAACCTCCAGTGATTCAACCAAATTAAAATGTGTTTCCTGAAAAGAATGAGTGTAACGAAACAGACAACATTTTCAGCAATTGTGTAGGTTTCTCATTTTAAATTCAATTATTCAAAATTGTACTTGTAAGAACAAATAAGTTGCAAACAGTAATGATGTTTTTGGGGGGGGATCTTGAGCATTTCTATTAGCAAATTGTGTTCTGTTCATGGGCCCTTGGAGACTAATGTGTTGATACAACGTGCTGTAGCTCGGTGCATACAGAATCACAGTCACACTGCCAAAGTTAGGAGTCGAATTCCAACTGGGGCCAACACACTAAAAATGTACGCGCTCTGAGAAGCCTGGGATGAAAGTGTTCACCAAGTGGCATATATTATAAGATCATATTAAGGTTTGAAAAGCCCAGTTGGTCCAATTAAAGCAACACCAATGCAGCCGGCATAAGCCAAGATCAAGTAATTAATACATATAAAAAATCTCTCTCATGACAGTGACAGCAGCAAAAATAAGGGAGTTATGGGGAAGTATAAGGTACATTGAAAGCAGTTAGGTTGTGCTGTATTTTACTTAGTGTCAGACAAGGACAAGAAAAACACAATGTGTCCCTCATTTCTGTCGTCACTCTACTCTTCACATCACTGTTTCTTTGATTATGATTAAACGTGATGGAAATTCATTCAGGGCTGAACTGGATTTAAACAAGTGAGTGTCTTTAAGCATACACATCTTCAGATGTGTAATAAAGTATGACACAACCACAAAAAAAGCCCCCAAAAAAATCTAAAAAATGTGGTTATCACATGTGTTGGAATTCTTTTTTGCAAAGCTCAAGTAGCAGCTCTTCAGTTTGTTCCAGGAGAAAGTTTGACACAGATGTGACACTGTACAGACTGTTTGTACCTATTTTTTTTTTAGGTGTGAACACTACTTTTTCTTTTATCCTTTGTTTGTTAATATCCTCTGTTTACTGTGGGTCTGCAACTGTATACGAAATACTTACAGGTTATTACTCTGAGAACTGAAAATCTGCTGGAAAAAAACTCTTCTCTCAAAATAAATTATGTTTATCTTAATTCTGGGTGGTATTAAAGATATGGTTTCAGGCTATTATTATATTTTCATATCATTTCTTTAATATACTACTTTGCATTATGACAGAACAAAAATGAAATAGGATTCACTGAAACACAATATTCTGAAGAGTTTAATTAGCTTTTTGACAAAGAGCGCCAGTAAGTGTGACTACTGCCTTGATTAAATAAAGGTTATCACTGTTATCCCATGTGGGAAATATTACCCAGAAAGAAAAAGAAAAAGAAAAAGAAAAAGAAAAAGAAAAAGAAAAAGAAAAGAAAAGACTTGCACAGCTGAAGAAAAGGAATGTTTCAGTGCCTACTCAGGTTGATGGACTGAATGGCTCTGAGGCATGATTACAATGTTTTCAAGTGAATTGTCTCCTGTCCTCTGCTTCCCTCCCCACAGGCGTGGAGCTCAGGACAAGTCACAGCAAGCAGAAATGTTAGCCACCTGCCAAATGCTTCTTGGACTGTGTCAGCCGGCTCTGTGAATTTGGCTAGCCACTCTGGCAGAAGGAGACACCTTTGTCCAACTAGCATTTCTTTTTCAAAACTTGTTTTACCAACTAAGCGGTGGAACTGGAAGAATAAATTTGATACTGTATGGGTAATGGAAAGGCTACTTTTCAGGACCTGATTAGGATGCACGTCATGAGTGAGGGAAGCCTAATTTACTTCTTCTACTTTTGAAACTCAGTGATTTCACCAATGTGCTATGTCCTTGCTTTTATCCCCATGTGTGTCCAGATGAATGTGTGCACAAAATGGCACTGCAATCTCTTCAATAGTTGTCGCAACATTTCACTTAAATGACAAATGTCACTAGACTCAAAGTCATGGGACCATGAATGTCAGTTTACACAATTTAATGGAAACGCATCCAGTAACTGTTATGATATTTCAGTCTGGACCAAAGAATCCGATCGACCATGCCGCTAGCATGACTAAAAATGGCAAATTAAAAATCCTCACAGTGTGCAACCTTTAAACTGCTCTGGTCAATGTACCCTGCACGTCAAAGATGCCTTTGGTCATAAGTACTTAAACAGCTGTCTGTGGCTTTGAATTAGTTTTTAAATAAATAACAGTATTTTCTTGAATAAATCACCTCCAACCATCCGTACAGTTCCACCATAAAAAGCTGCATAATGAACCATGACCTTAAGAGCTGTCAGTTTAGCAGCTCTCTGGGAACGATAGACCTGGTACCAGATGACAAGCCTACTAATAACTGTGACTAGTTGGACTAATCAGAAGGCTGCGGTCACTTCAGTCCACTGCTGCCCTCATATTAACCTGCTGTTTGTTATTAACACAGTGCTCAAGAGCAGTGTGTGTGTGTGTGTGTGTGTGTGTGTGTGTGTGTGTGTGTGTGTGTGTGTGTGTCCAGCAGAAAAAAGGTTGAAATTCACAGCATGAGATGTTAGTTCGTGCGTCTCGTTTCACCATGCACTCCCTTGTATCTGTCAACTCTATTTGAACTTGTCCAGGTCTTTTGCTTGAGCTTATGAGACAAACAAACCATGTTTCTTTTGCTGGTTTAAATGCACCTCATTGTGTGTGTGAGTGACACGGTGATCTGGGTTGTCTGTCACTGTGGCAGAGGGCTAAGCTTGACGCCTCGGGTTATCCCTGAGTCTTAAAAATGTAGGGCTGGGGGCTTCAGGTGTGTGTGTGTGTGTGAGTTGGTATGTTTATGTGTGAAAGCGGAACAAAATGAAAAGTTAGGGAGGCCTTTGTTTAAGTGCAATATGAGTGTTTGCACATTGCAGACTTTAGTCACTGTGTGTGTGTGTGTGTGTGTGTGTGTGTGTGCGCGCGCGCAAGAGACTGATTCGAAAAACTGAATCAAATAAAAAAAGTAAAACTCACATTATTAAATGCTGCAGTTCCTGAAACTGCATGAGGTTGCAGAATTCTTCTGCTGCATTTTATTTGACTTTACATTTTATGCGTTTTCATATTAGCGAGTTTCACTTCCTTCTGCCTTCCACTGATTGATGCTACACAATAAACCTTCATCTTTCAGCAACTTCAAGCTTAGACATGTGCTCTTCTAAGCACCAATGAGGGAGTTCCTGTTTCCTGGGAGATATCCTTCTCGACACAGAGCCCATGCTCTCTCTGTTTGTCAAAGCAACAATGGTGGATTGTTTGCAATAATTATAGGAAGGTAGAGGAAATACAAGAAGCTGTGGTGGAGCTTGATCATTTTTATTATTACAATATGTTGGTCCAGCACAAACAGGGAGTATTAAACACCAAAGACTGCTTATCACCACAGATGTCACAAAAATCAGGAAAACAACAATTATGTCGACTGCTGTTCAGTTCTCCTAAACCATAGCACCTTGGAGGAAAAACTATGTATGAAAAACTGTATGTGCTTACAGTTTCATTAAAAAAAGAAGAAACTGTGTTTTGTGTGGATAAAACTTCCCTAAACCTTCTCAGTGTCAGACTGAGTATAATTGGCTGTCAAAGTTTTTACCTTTTATCCATACTGTCTTACCACAAAGTCTTCCAGTGCTGCACCATCCAGGTTTTACAAATGTGATATCTGTCACATATCACCTGCATGCGCACACAGCGAGACAGCTGATCTAAACTGCACGCACTGTGAGGTGTATTACGGATGTACCCCGACTCCATGCCACCAAACTGTTACAACCTTGTATGCAGACTTGTCAGGAATCACTGTGGTTTTTTGTGCAAATCTGATGTATTTACTGAAGTATGAAACTGTTCTTGTGTTTGTGTGTGTATGTATGACAGTAATGTTACAGTCTAACACTATATAACCTGAGCACTAGGAAAGAGGAGTACCTGAAATAAACAGATATTTGTTGCGGTGCAGTGACTTTAAAAACTTTATGAAGCCTCACAGTTGGACCATATGGTGCTGAGCTAAATGACCTGTGGATCAACTCTACCATGTGACTGATGCATTTATTCAACAGAGCCACAGTTGGGATAGACAGGTACACAGAAGGAGGATGAACAGATTAGGACTATAGGGTAAAAAGAGAGAAAGAGGGAGAGAACAAGAAGGAAGGAAAAGAATGAAGAGAGAGTACATCAAGAGAAATGAAAAAGTGATTAAAAAAATGAAAGGGGACATGCAGGGAAAACAGCAATGTGGTTCATCCACCGGGCAGATCATTAGGTCTGCTGGCCTTTGAGTCCATAGAGACCAGCTGCCAGTCATAAACCACCTGGGACTGCAGCGACTCAGAATACAAAGTTAAACCAAAAATGATCAAACACAGTCTCTGTCATATAACCTACAGTTTAAAGCATTCACACTCCAACTTTAACAGTATTTCAAAGAGCTCAGCTAGCTGAGCATAACTGATTTTAATGCTGTTTATTTTGTCAACAAAAGAACCCCACTGTCAGGAAGGTCTGAGGGTAGAGATGACCCCGGGCCAGAAGCGGGGGGGTGGGGTATACAAAGGTCATGCAAATATCTATGGCTGAACCTTATATGAAATCAAGTACAATAGTCTACGTACTAACTTAAATGACAGACAATAGAGTTTATATGTATTTACAAACAGATATGTGTTGAAAACACATTTTAACTTTTGCTCTCAAACCCCACCCCCTGTTGTGAAAATGGTGCGGTCGAAACATTTGACAAGTGAACTGCGCACAACTCGCCGCGAACTGGCTAGCTAAGGTAAAATGCTGAGCCGTTAACAATCAGGTCCAGAACAGAAAAGCCAAAATGTGAACCACCAGGTATGACAGGCGATGCTGACCGAGGCAGAGGTGAGGAGCTACGTAGACTAGCAAGTAAAACTTAGCTTAAACTAGCTTAACTTAACTGACATAACATTAGCACGTTCACGTAACAAGAACAGAGCAGCACTGTTCATAGAAAGTTATTATATTACAACCCTATAATACTAATGCTTGCAATTAGTGAATTACTAGGTATAAAGTTTGCAAGAAAATGACCAGACTGTTCCTGTGATGTCTCCTTTTATGGTTGGAAATGGTTGTCAGAGACTCCGTCTGTCACTACAAGGCTAATGGCTAAGAGCTTGTTTGAAATTGACAGTATTGTTTTTAAAGCTAAGGGTGGGTGTGGATGAAAGGCTGAATTTGGAAAATTTTGTCCCACTGCCATAATTCCTAACGGCAGCCCTGCAACCAAATGGCTGGTTTGTCATCATTCTTCAGTATAAATATTATGAATATTATTATTCACTACAAAGTTGTCTGGATAACATTGATTTGTTTCCAGAATGACACATTTCCATGCCCTGCTATTTATTTATTTGTTTTACCAGACATGAGAATACAGTCACCAGCTTACATCTGGAGTCTTAAATATGATATTGTAACCAGTGCAGTGAAAACATTTGCTTAATACTGTGGCGCTGCACATAAATCACAAGTGAGGCTGATGGGAATGTCATTAGTTTTGCAGGTATTTATTATTATAATTAAGTTAAGGAGTGACAAAGTTATTAAAGTAAATCCTAAAGGGAACTTAAAAAAGGAAAAATCACAGGATCACCAAAACCATTTTACTTAATTGTTTGGGGACCATGAATGTCTGTACAAAATTTCATAGCAAATTTATCAATTCCATAGTTATTGAGATTTTGAAATCTCGACCAAAGTGGAGGACTGACTAAGCAGCATTTAGCATGGCTTAAAAGAAAATAAAAGGCATTAGAAAGACAGAAATTATGACTTAGGACAATGGCTACATAGACAGTGTGCAAAAGTAATGCAGCTTAGGAAGATGTGTAGGTCAGGACAATACATTGAATTCATCAAATGCCCTTGTTATGAATCCCTTGCTGACCAAAATGTACTCACATTGCAATTTTCAATAAATGTCTATAAACTGACAATAGCTGCACAACCAGACCACAATTAATTAATTAAAAGAGGACGAAAATATCAGAAGAGGTCCAAAAAAAGAAAGAAAATGCATGAACTGATGTATAAAAATATAAATATATTTGTATATTTATTGTTATTGAGGTAGACCTGATCATTTATCTTCAGTCATAACATCCATCCACTCATTGTTTGTAGTGGTGTGTGCATGTGGTATATTTGTTTTGTGTGTGGTCTGTCGCAGACGGGCAACAGATGAAGGGGAAAGAGGATGACAGAAGGACAGGAAGGGAGGAAGAGGCTGAAGGAAAAAAGAGGAGGAAGGAGGGAGGAGGATGGAGAAGCCTTATCCTCTTGATTATAGTGTTTATGGCATCTGGACAGTTGTTTAGCTAAGGCGTACATGTGTGCGTTGAGACCATGTATGTGTGTTGTGTATGTTGTGCCTCAGGGACACACCTGGAGAGTAGCTATTCTGTCTTTTAACTCAGCCAGCCACTGGCACATTTCACCAGCCTCTGTTTCTCATGACTTCCATTCCTCCCCCCTCAGGGCAAGTCACAAAGTCTCTTCAACAGCGGAGGAGCTGAGTGTATAAACAGGATTACAAAGTGCACTCAAATCTTTTTTTCTCAGGCTGACAGAGGAAAGTGCTGGTGTTGACCAATCCATTGCAATGCTCATTTTAGTCTAGAATAAAGGAATAGTTTGTCATTTTGGGAAAAAGAAACTTGCAGAGGGATATAAGAAGAGTGATACCACTTTCATATCTATCCATGTTTAGCTTAGCATAGCACAAAGACTGGAAACTCGGGGAAACAGCTTGGCTCATGTAAACCCCAATAAAACACAACATCTTGTGTTACAAGCTAATCACCTCCTGGCTTTAGCTTCATATTTAAGTGACAAACATACGAGTTGTATCAATCTTCTTATCTAACTCTCAGAGAAGACTGAGAATAAGTGTTTTTCCCAAAATGTCAAACTATTGATATAAAATCATCAACATGCCGGACAACTTGACAGCCATAACTCCTGGTCTCAACCATAGAGCCTAAAAGTTTTTGCAAACGCAACTATCAAACAACATCCTAAGTGCTTATGGACAGACATCACTGGAAATAAGTGTATATGCACCCTGATTTCCAGCATTCAGTCTCAGGTTAAGACGAATTAATATTTTCCCATTCCCACACCTACTTCAAAAACAGTTCCTTTAAAAATGTTTGGTATTGAATCAGATTTTCTAAATCCAACATTTGAGTCTTGACAATTCTCCTGATCCAGGAAAAATGTTAGACTAGTAGTCGATAAAGTTATATGTCTTACTTTAAGATCACTTCATTAACAAAGGGTAGCTGACAGGATTATTGTTATACTGGAAACATTAAAAGCAATCTGTTGGCATTATGGGCTCCATCAGCAACTTCCCAGCTGGAAAGAAACTGTTCAAAACTGACTGAGCCTATTTTGACATTTATGGATACATTTGCAAATGAGAAAAACTGTGAACTTGAAATGTTCCATGTGCCTTTATAACTATAAAGTCAGCTTGTTTCTTTTTTGTAACTCTAACTTTGAGCAGCGATGAAAGCCTGTGTCATTGTGCCTTTAACATCTAAGCTGGCAGCGCAGCAGGACATGGCCAGGCACCTGCCCCGAGCGCACAGAGCCATTTTCAGCCGGACTTTTTTTTTTCTACAAATCAAACACTACAAAAAATAAAGAGTTACAGCATTGACCATATGGCTCCTTTAAAGCCACAGATTCCGGAAATGTCCCCCACAAGTCCGTCGTTATCGCGGAGGCGCACATAAAGGGCCCCGAGGGGCTGGAGCCGAATTGAAACCTGCAGGTTGGCAGCGGAGGTTTTTGCGCAGCGGCACTGAGTCGCGTCTTCTCTTTCTCTCTCTCTCTCTCTCTCTCTCCCTCCCTCTCTCCCTCTCTCTCTCTCTCTCTCTCTCTCTCTCTCTCTCCCTGAGATGATCCGGGGCGAAGGAAAGGGTTGGGACAGGGAGGAATAGCTGGAGGGAGGGATGGCTGAATAACGAGGAGAGAAACACCCACTCCGGACTGACCGAATTGTATCCGGAGAGAAGGAGTGAGAGAAAGAAAGAGAGAGGGGGAGAGAAAGAGTGAGAAGGAAGAGGGACCCTTTGGGAGGCAGCAGCAGCAATCTTTGGTATTCAGAGGATTTCCTTTGGGGATAAAAAGGACGCTTTGAATTGATGACTGGAGAGGTATGAAAGGCGATTTCATTCATGGTGCGTGTGTTTGAGTGCGTCGCTCTCAGGTGTGCGGCGCAGGAGTGTTTGAACACAACGAGTTAATTTGAATGAATGTGATAGGATTGACCCAAATCTGGCTTTAAAAACTAGATTAAACACCAATCAGCAGCACTTTGAAATGATCACCGAAGACAAATATTGGCTGCGGTCGGTGAATCAAACTTGTGCAGTCTCACAAGCAGGTGGGGGGAAAAATCGTTTAAAAATAAAACGTGTTGATTTTACTGGGCTAAAGACGTTTTTCTCAGAATAAAACAAGTATCATATGTCTGTTGCTTTAGCCCTTTAAAATGTGGTTCTTTAAAAACACAGTCTTGCATGGTGCATGTGTGCTGGGGTCGTCTGCGGTCTGGTACCGTAATTAATTGGCATTTGAGTGTGTGCAAAACTGTATCCCACAAATAGTCTAACAAGCCTGCACATCCAGCCTGTATAGACTGCTTAATTATATTAAGAGTTATGTTATACCCTGGGGATTAGCTACATGAGTAGAGAGAGAAGTGGTATAATTCTAATAATCTCAATTTAGTGAGATTAACTCTCATTTGTGTATGTGGACATTTGCATTTCTATTTGTGTGTCTGTGTTAGAGAGAGACTAAGATGGGAGATAATCATCTCTTTTCAATCCTTTTCATTTCCCTCTTCATGTCCTGAGGCTGATCTATGAAAAAAAAAAAAAAAAAAAAATCAGTCCTATTTTACAGAGTATTTTATGCTTATTAATATGCACTGTCATTTTTCTGGCCTTTTGACACTGTCTGAATTGAAGGAGCTGGCTGTTCTCCCACTGCCACCGGGTTACCTCTACATCAGAGAATGATTCAATCTTGGAACAACTTTTGTTGCACGTGCTGTTTTATTCATAGGACTCTCAGCAAGGTGTATGAGAGTTTCCCCAGGAGAGGAATGATAAGATGTCTGTGTGTAATAATGAGTGGGAGACTGGAGAGGAGGTGGAGAGGTGGAGGAGGAGAGGGTCAGGAGAGGAAGAAAGGGAGGGAATGTGGAGGAGAGGGTGCTGAGAGCAAGAAGTGAGGGGTGAAAGGAGGAGATGAGATAGAGAGGGGAGAGGAGAGGAGTTGTTGTGTTTGCTCTTGTTGTTGGAATATGGCATTCAAAATCTTCCCTCTTCTCACTGTCAATCAAACTTCTCTCTCCCTGTCTGTCTATCACTCTGTCTGTCATCCATCCTTTTTTCTGCCAGGCCTTTCTCTCTTCTCTTCTTTTCTATTCTCTCAAACAAAGTCCTCCACTGTTTCGCCCTCGGCCTGTTCTGTGTAGGCGGGAGGCTCGACCGCTGCTCTGCGGTCAGTCTAGACTGTTAGGCTACAGCTTTGTAATTGTATCAAAGTGGATATTGGACAGTAGTAACTGATTCCAGATCAGCGCCTTAGGGCTGCGTGGGCAAGGTGGGTCTTCTTGACCCTCTCTCTGCAGCTGAATGGCATTCCTGGTGTTTCTGTCACTGAAGCCCCTCTTTCTCTCTGCCTCTCTCTGCCTTTCCATCTCACATTTTTCCTCTTTGCTTTTTCGTCATTTTCTCAGTATAATCTTTCCTCTCTCTGTGCAGGTCTAGGCTGCTGGTTGTGAGGATGTTGTCAACAGAGCAGATCAGGTGGTGTTTGTGGGCTCCACTGGTATTACTGGCCCTAGTTTCCAGTTTCCCCAGTAAGGCACAGGGTCAAGGTAAGTAATTTTTCCTCTTCTCCAATCTTTTCTTTCTCCTCGCTCTGCTTCTCACCCTCCCATTCCACTTCCACCTCCTCCTCCTCTCTTTCCCTTCCCCTTCCCCCTACGTGAGTTCTTATTCCCCTTATCCACCCCATTCAACTTTTCTTTGCCTTTAGGTCCTCCACTTCCCACCTTGGCCATTCACCCTCCTCCCATCTGTTCCCTTCATCACTCTTCTCCTCTTCTTCCCCTCAAGCCTCACCTCTCTGACCTCCTCTATCTCCATATCCTTCTCTTTTCCCTCGCCGGATCCATCTGTGTCATCTCCTCATTCCTTCGTCCATCCTCTCTCTTTCATGTGGAGGCAAAATCCAATCAGGTTACATCACACTCATGATCGTATCACCTCCATATCATTATGCCATTTCACTGTGGCAGCATGGCAATGCTTGCCACCCTGCTGCCAGTGCTGACGTGCTCCTGAGGGGTGTTGATAAATGTGTTGTAATGTGTTGTAACGGTGCGCTTCAAAATGTGATTTGCTGCGCAATGTGCTGCACAATATATAACGCTCCAGTGTGCTTCGCAATCAGCTTCGCCTCAGCAAGCCTGATTTAATCAAACTGAGTGATCATCAAAAAGTGGGCTGTTGTCTGTTTTGTACGGTGTTTTTTTTTTTTTTTGTCATGGATGTTTCAAATCTGGATGCAGTCTTCACAAGAAACACACATTTGAGTTCCAGTTGAACATACTGTATGCTAATATGTCATTATGTGGCTATATTAGCATATCATGTGTTAAAACGCAACAGATGTGTGTTTCTCTGAATGAGATTCAGATGTTCTGACACACTCCTCCTCTTCTTAAATATCTTTTAATAGAGTAACTTTATTGGCTTCAGACCTAAAGCCAAAGTACCCACTAATCTTTTCTTATCCTGTGATCAAGGTCTGGGGTTCAGGTGATGTAGATGTTGAATGTTATTATTTTGACTACTATTTTTGACTGAAAAAGTTCAGCGCCATATTCCAGCAAAAAGATCCCATCTCCTTTTCCTATCATGGTAGTGTGTGTGCATGTGTGTGTGTGTGTGTTTGTGTTTGTGTTTAGCTATGTGTGCAACTGTGTGCAGTACATGAGTTCATGGGAGTCTGTGTTTGCTATATGCAACCTATGAAGTGCAGAAGTAGTTATCTGGATGGAGATCATATGAAAATGACCCAGAGGGACACTTAATCATTGAGCTGACCCTCCTTTGTGCGTGTCTGTGCGTGTGTGTGTGTGTGTGCGTGCGTGCGTGCGTGCGTGCGTGTGGCTCACATTCCTTCCAGGATGTGGAGTTAGAGGAGCAGGGAAGCGGCAGGTCTTGGTTAAAGGAACATTACACAGAGAAATCAAATCAAGAATTTTTTTCTCTCTTTGAAGTTGTTTAAAATCAATAACCAACATATGACACAAGCCTCTCATTGATCTGTTTTATGGATAAATGAATGGGGAATTCCATCCTAAAAAATAATTCATTTTATTACATTGATCTTTGAGAGGTTAGTTTTTGTTTCAGATCCATTTTGCTTTAGATTATGAGGCTGCTTTGTATTTTTTTGTATTGATTGCTTTGAAATGAAAGTTGGTTTTCTATTTTCCTCGTTCTTTCTCCTGCCCTCTTTTACTTCTCACTCTTTGCTTTCCCCTCTTTCTTTCTTCTATACTCACTCCCTTCATCCTTCTCGCTCTCTTTCTTCTCAGTTATTTTTCTCATCTCTGTTTCCCTCCTTCTCTATTTCTCGAAGAAGTTTTTATTCTAGTTGTCATTAGCAGTTCTGTAGGTCATGTTTTTCATTGCAGTCAGACAGAAAGGAGAGAGGTGAGACAAATTGTGAAGGCATAAATTAGCCTGGTATTTGATCCCAGTGAATCACAGCAGAACGTGGACGACCTCCCAGACACTATGGGAGCATGCCCTGCCCAATCCCTTCATTAGGGAGCATGTGATAGCCATTAATTTTTGCCCAGCCGGTCTCTGTAAGCTGCAACATCTGGTCAGCGGGGATTTGAGCTTAAGGATTAGTGTGTGTTCTACCCATTGAGGATGTTTGTATATACAACACAAATGTCTGGATATCATCAGGAACTCCCACTACTATCGCGTGGGTGATTCCAGGAAGGCTTATACTGCAAAAAATGAAGCAATTGACCTGCTATTTAGACCAAACAAGGCATATTTGTAATATTTTAAGTCCAAGAATGTTACTCCATTCATGCATTATTACATCATATTTATTAAAGTGTTAATATTATTGTTGCATGTGAATTCTCTCAAAGATAGTTGTGACACATTTGCTTTAACACATAACTGAACAGGTTTTACTGTAACATCTGAAGTGACATATTGTGAAATTACCAAAATGACATGGCAATGCTGAAATGGAAATACTGTGAACTTAACTTGATAGTCTACTTGTCTGTTTTTTCCAGGTTACTGTACTAAGTGTGACTTCCTTATGTCAACCAATCCCATCATCTATCCCATGCTTTAAATCAGGAATTACATTTTCTGTATTTACGACAATAATCTGTGCTTTGAAACTGTGCCAGGCTCATCATCATGGTTTGGCTGCAGAGTCTGAGGGGAAAGTTATTAGTTTTGCCAGTTTTTGTTAATAAACCTGACGATGATGTTACAAGAAAAATTTTCGAATCAACAAAGTAATTTGAATTTGTCCTCCAGGAACCATGAATATCTGTCAAAAAATGTCATGGCAATCCATCACATAGTTGTCAAGATACAGACACTCGAATCCAACACTGTCAGACTCAGGGTAGCACAAGGGATGAAAAGTCAGGAGATCACCAAAAACAAAAACCGGTTTATAAGTGAAAACTTCCTAAATGAAAAGTCACTGAATTAAATAGGATTACTCCTGAGGGCAACATTAATGGCTTTACAAAAATTTCATGGCAATACATTGTGTTGTTTTTGAGATATCTCACTCTGGATGAAAGTGATGGACCGACAGTAAAACAGACCGCTGTCTGCAGCACCATGGCCTAACATACTCTCAGCAGCATTATATTTTCTACAAATCACCTTTGCTAATGCACGTTATTTGCACTGGCCTGTATATGAATAGATCTTTTAGGACACAATATAGTCTGTACTGCATATAAAGCTTCAGTTACATTAGACACTCATTTGTTTGAATATCTGTGTGAACGGCTCTGGTGCTGCTTCTTAATGCAGAAATTGAGCAGTGCGCAACACAGTGGACTGTTGTTGCTGTTTCTTCTTTCACTGGCTGTTACTTTGGCCTTAAAAAGCACTGAAGAGGGAAATGTAGATTTTGTTCTCTGCTCAGTCCTCAGAGGGTGCACGCAGTGACCTGGCACTTTGTGTTGCTGTTTCCAATGCAGCAGTGACAGAAGTAGGATGGATGGAGTAAAGATGCCAGATGGTGGATGTTTGCCATTGTTGAATCTAAACTCTGACCTCATTGTCAAGAAAAAAATAATTGTCATGCTTTACTTTTAATTAAGTTCTGTACATTCATTCCTGTTCTCTGGATGAGTCAGATATTCATTGTAAAGATGCTAAATGTGTGTATGTAGTGCTGTATGTGTGTGCGTGTGTGTGCGAGCTCTTACCGTGTGCGTAGTTAATTATTGTAATTGATTTTGTTGATTGGCTGACAGCCTGGGTCAATTCCATGCTTGGGGACACATCACAACATTATGCGCTCAAGAGCACATTTACAAAGCTATTGCACCTTTTGTCTTAGTGTGTGTACATCTGCACGTGTCTCGATACGCGTGTGTGTTTGTGTGGTGAATGTGTGGTTAGACGGCAGCCTGGTGAATTAGTATGAGTGAAAGTGTTGGCCAGTAATTTCAGTTATAATGAACAGGGAGAGAAGCCAATGATGAGAAATCATTTATTCATAAACATAAGAGAGAGGATGAGATGGAACAACCTGTTTTGAATTTAAAAACGGCTAAATTATCCAAACCTCGACTGCCGTCACCTCACCATTGGGCTGCTGTTGTTGATGGTAATCCAGCTTGTCATAATCATCAGCCACTTTGGACTAAATGGAGCATTGAATCGTGGGAGATGTGATGTGCAGGAGGCTCTCTAATTTTGCCCTCTTGTTATTGTCGGAGCATGTAGATAATGTCCTGTGATTGTAAATAAATAAAATTAACTTTAATTAACTGGAACATGAGCTGATGATGATTTTCGAAAATGGTTTTTGGAGGTTTTGGACCAGGACTGCACAGTGTACACTGCAGCCAATATGTGCATATTCCACATGTTACAGTATGGGTGCCACGGTGTCGACAGTAATAGTGAGTGTCAGGTAAAGTAGTTGCAGTGTGACATAGACACGTTTCCCAAAATCAGAGAGTGGGATATTGTACAGAGCCTGAAGTGACTCAGATTTCAGATTTCTAACAAATCTAGAAATAAGTGGAGATGATCTGGATTTTGTTCATATATAATTAAAGAAAACTCTTGACTTGAGTGAAACTAAATGGAAAACAATGAATTTGAATCCCATTGGTCTTTTGCACCTTCTTTAAGAGCTGTCTTGAAAGCATAATTAGCTTTTGTTTGTTGTTTTTGCAACTTGGATCTTAACTTCGAAGGTCTGACCATTATATTTATCAATTGTGTTAATTTTACTCTAACTAAAGTAACTGGTACTGAGGAGAGTGAGGGGCGGTATCGCCACGCTGATGTCTACTGGAGCAAGAAATATGAGCAGAGAGACAAGAGACACGCCAACTGTGCAACCAGATTATCTATACCCCATTATCTGTAGGTAAAACTAAAAGTGACCCTTCCTAAAACGCTGCTAATAATGTCTTATTTCACTAGGAAATTAGGCTGCAGTATGTATTGCCAACTATAAACTGTAATGAATATTTACAGAAATTTGGGTACTACATTTACCTTTTGCCTTCATTTACTCCTCTGAAAAGTCGGATTAACCTCTGGGTTTGTTCAAAGCCAGTTTGATCATTGCTTTGCTTGTGTTTCTTACTCTCTAACAATTTTACTTTTGAATCCCAGAGTCTACAATTTAAATAACATATTTAATTCTTGTTTAACCTTAGAGTAATGGACAATGCTACAAAAATATGACCCAATTATCGGAATTATCCTTTGAATACAGAATTTAATGACTTCCCAACATATTAACCAGACCTTGAAATGGTGTGTGTTAGAATAGCATATTCTGGTATTTAATATTTCATCCTTGTTTGATGTCAATCACCGCAACCGTGCAGAATTAACCTAGTTAGGATTTCATGGTGATATTTTCTTTCACCGCTGGTTGGCAGGCATGCAGAATGTTATAGCTTTAGACTGCACATGAGGAGGGATCATCCAGCAGACTCTTAATATTCAGCAAGACCTTAAGAGAGATCACACACACACACACACACACACACACACACACACACACACAAACAGTGTGTGCACAATGCAGCAGAGAGATAAGTGTTGAGGGAAAAAGGCATCACTTACACAGGTAAAGTGATAAAAGACAGAAAAAAGGCGTTAAGCCACTAAAGGAGAGGAGTGGAAGAGTGCAGAAGAGGAGAAGATAGGATAAAAGAGCAGAGGTGAAGACAAGGAAAGAGGAGGAGAGGAGGGAAGAGAGTTTAAACCCCTGGATAAGAAGAAGAGATGTGATAAAAGAGAGGAGTGTTCCATGAGAGCAGCAGAGGAGATAAAAAGAGCAGAGAGGTGGAGAGAAAAGGAGTGGATTTGGGTTAAGTGCTATCTCGGTGAGCAGAAGAGTTCTTGTAGCAACGAGACAACGACCACATCAAACGACGCGTGCTGCAGCGCTGAATAGGCACCATACATACACACACACACACACACACACACACACAGTTCCCTCATCTCCCTCACGTACAGTACGGTAGCTATCTTGTGGTGACAGTGCAACCCAGCAGTTGTCATCCATAAATCCTGAGTATTAGTGAAGCCACTGTCGCTTGAATACTGGCAGTGGAGTCGGTATTGGGCTAATCTGGAGAGAGGAGGAGGAAAACAACGAATTAAAACGGGGGAAATGAAGGGGAAGGAAGAGTGGGAGAGAGAAGATGAAGGAAAAGACGGGAAGTGGGGGGAAGAATCAAAGCATGATGGAAAGGAGGAGAAGGGGAGACAATAGGAGGAGAAAGTGGATGGAGAGAAGGGGATGAGCGAAAGATGATGGGAATGAGAGGGGAAAAAGGAGGTTAAGGAGAGGTGAGGAGGGGATGGAGACAGAAGGAAAGAGGCAACTGGCAATAAATAGAAAGATTGAGAAAAGCCAGAAAGCTCAGAGAAGACAAGGGAAAGACATGAAGTGGAGTCGAATGGAAGTTGGATTTGAGAGATTGTTGAGGAAAGAAATAAGAAAGAAAGAAAGAAAGAAAGAAAAGTGAGAAGAAGGGACGAGGAGGAAGAGAAGGGATTGCAGATGAGAGAAACAAGATGAAAGGGAGCCAACATGGAGCAGGGCTAGTGAGCCAAACCAGGAGATGGGAAGAAGCTTGCAGAAGTTGAACCAGAGACAAGGAACGACGGGAGGGATGGAGAGAGGAGATGAAGTGAAGCAGAGGATTGGACAGCGAGCATTTACTCATCCATCAGGAGTCCCTGCTAGCTTTCTCTGCTGCTAATCCTGGGAAGAGGCATCCCTTCTCAAACTGGGGCGTCAAGCTGTGCTTGTATCGCCTTAACCCAGATAATTCCAGTTCATACTGGGCCGCCAGTTAAAAGACTTTTCTGGTTTACACTCCCTACAGAGTCAGGAGATTACTCAAGTTCATGCTTCAAATTAGACCCTTTGAATTAAGGTTCAGCTGCATGAGGCGAGGACGTGTTAAATATCATTTAAGAAGGGATTTCTATAATTTTCTGGCTCTCTGGGTTTGTAATTTTTTTTCAGTGACTCAGACTATTTACTGGAGCTAAAAGTTGTTGCTTAGCAGTAGTCGCAAAAGTTCTGCCAAATGGCTGGAGTTGCATTTACTACCTGGCAAGAAGCTTGCATACAAGGAGCTCTTGTGGGCTCGCTGACTCTGCTGGTGCAACTCTTTCAGATAAATGGCTCTGGTTTATGTGATATACCGTTGCACTATACGTGGATACGTATACGCTCTGTAAATTTAGGGGAGAGTTTAAGCTATCTTGCCAGGGTTTCTACAGTAATTCCACAAAGTATTTTATTGTGAGATACAGAGAGTGGATGTCTAATGTGTTTCACAAAAGCGTCTTGGCACTTCGATTCAGAGAGAGAGTGTGTGTGAAATGTTGAGCTCCTGGATGATATTTATGGCTGTACAGGGGTAAACAAGAACAGACGTGGCGGTTAGTGAGAGGTAATTTATATCAGAGACCCCCATGTTCTGTCAGCATCCACAGCTATTGGACCTATACCGTCCATATTCATTAATCATAGCTGCTGTATCAGGAATTGCCTCCGTCTAATAGACCTTGACATGCATTCACAGCATAGGAGAGAGTCACGGTCGGCCTATACATTTTTACAACAGTTTTCTATTAAAAATCAGTGGGTGCGTGTGTATTTCTGTGTGTGTGTGTGTGTGTGTGTGTGTGTGTGTGTGTGTGTGTGTGTGTGTGTGTGTGTGTGTGTGTGTGTGTGTTCATTGACATGCAAAGCAAAGATCAAGTTATTCAGGGCAATTTTCACCTGGTTATTAGTACCCTGTCTGCCAACTCAATTCACCTACTATCAAGCACACACTCAATGATACCAGGGTAATAATCTACCCAGCTTTATCACAGACTTAAATTATTCATAGATTCTTATTGTGTGGTGTAATTATACCGTTTCATCCTATGCATTTTGAGCATTTGAAAGGAGTGAGCAAAATGGAAAACTGTGAAGTGCTGCACTGTGTCTCTGCAATACGATCAAGCAGCATCAGAAGATCTGGTGATGAGAAGTTCAAGATGTTGTCCTCGTTTGGCAACTTGAGACTGGATTCTGTTTTTGAGTTGTTTTTTTTTTGGCTTCCAGAAAAGTTGGGACTTGACATTAACTTGTGAGGTAATACCATGACTAAAATTTTAAGGATGTTTGGAAGGAGAGTTGTGTCTGATTCAACTAGATAATAAGCATACTAGCATATTTCTGATAACAAAAGTGGACTGAATCTTCAGTTCATAATTTTTCTTGTCCCAGCTTGACCTAAATTTTGATACTTTTTGTTTTGCCTTTCTTAGATATAGCCTAAAAGTCTGTCTCAAGCCTCACAAACGTTTGTTCTTCACAAACGTGAAGGACAAACTTGAACAATAAAGTTACATGTAATCACTTATTTGTTGTATAACCAGGAAAGAAATTACCCAAGAAACTATTTTTTACAATAATTACTCATGATGAGTAAGTAGAGGTAACCGTGAAGTGGTAGTTAACCAAGCTGAGCTCCACACTTCTGACTTTTCCACCAACAATATAAAGCACTTCAGGAAAAGAGTGCCTTGACTTGATGTCTCGATGTCTGTCCTCATCAGCAAGTGAAAATCCTGCACAGTACACCTCAGGTTCGTCAACATCATATCACCTCTTTTCTCTGTAGATGCTCTCTCTCCTAAATGCCTGATGTACAGTCTTTACATGTCTGCACTCACTCCTGTATCTGACAGAGCAGCGTCTGTGTCTGTACACTGAAGGATCACTAATTTGGGTTAATCTCTGAGGTCATTCAAACTTTATTCTTAAAGGGATTCTTTGACTTTTAAAATTGTAGTTCATTATTATTATTCTCTAGGCACAGAGTTTTACTCTGGTTCTCCACTTACAGATTCCCGCAAGTTCTTTCTGGGACTGATATGCATCCAGTGGGGGGTATTAGTCAAAACATGTCAGGTTTTCTCAGTTATATTTCTCTTCACAGTTACAAGTAAAATAGAGGATGGAGTTCCAAATGATGACAGAGAAATTGGGATTTATTTAAAACCTATTCAGTTTTTATTACAAAGTAATAAAAAAAATTAATGCATCAGTCTTACAAATCTTTTGCGACTCCATCTACTATATGACCCCAGAGTTATTTGAGTGCACGTCAGATCTCTTTTGAGCACATCCAGTTTGCCTTGTTTTTAAAGAGTGCTGACAGGTAAAGAGGCTCTACATCGGCCGTGTCATCAGACTTATAGATGACAGTGTCCGCTCATTTATAGAAACGTAGAAAAATATTAAACACCAGTGGATTGTGGTGAATTCCTTGTGCATATAAACTAACATAGAACAATAAAGCAAAACGGTGAAATGGTGATATGTGTCGCAGACATAAAGTTTATGCCAGTGACTTTTGTTCTCATCTGAGGTGAATTTGTAGTATTCCACGATGCTACATTGTGGTCTCTCTTGCTTGCTGTGTTGCCGCTGTGCGTTCTTGTCTGTCAACAGTCAAATTCTCTTCTGCTTCTCTACCACTTTTTGTAAGAAGCCACAGACTGCACAGACAAATGTGGAGAATGGCTGCTGTCACCATTTTTAACTGGACTCTGCAGATCTGTTTTCACTGACAGAGAGCTGGAAGGAACAGCGAGCTCCTGAGGAACCCACTGTACGCCATTTATTTCTCCACGATGCAGTATAGATCAGAAATCTGCACACAGACACACATACACACACACACACTAGCACAGGTAAAAGCCCCTGTGTTTTTTTATTTTGTTTTTTTTTTAAATCATCCGTCCTTGTACAAACTTTCTTTTGAATGTACCTTATGAAGAGAATTTGACTGGAAGTAGTTTCATCTAAATCTGTGCCGTTTTAAACCTTTTTCATGCTGTTTTGAGCTGAAGCAAATTAAAACTGAGCTGCATGCCATATTGACCTGCTTTATGTGTTGCTCTCATAATTTTTGCGGGAACTTCAAAAGTGAAACTCACTCAGCCCTCTCTCTGTCTTTTCGTCCATCCATTTATTCATTTCTCTGTTTGAGTCACTTTGATTTGTGGTAGATTTTGCGGTCTTGGTGGTGTATCTGGGTTTCACATAACTATTGGCTTCTTGTCATGTTAACATGTGTTGATTGGTGGCTGGGATATTTTTAATTAAAACCATTTTCTTTCAGCAGTGTGTTATTTATTTCAAATCAATTCCCTGGCTTTATTGAAGCCGATTTAAATATGGTTAATTGTATTTTCAGTTCCAGCTCCAAGGAGGCTGCGTTTCAAGGTGCTGAGCCCAAGCAAACTCCTTGTCTCATGGAAGGAGCCCAAAGGAGACTTTGACAGCTATCTGTTCCTCTACAACAGTATACCAGGTAGGATGATTTTGCTGTACAGAGACACACGCAGAACACACACATGCAGAGAAAATACTGAAAAGAAGTGAGACTTGACTTTGAATTTTTGGGGGGAGGATCCCATCATGACTTGGATTTTCTGTCTGTCAGGAAGGATTATGTAATTTACTTCTTATCAAAGCTCCTTTGAAGGGATTACACTCTTGAGAGATATGGGGGACTCGAAGTTTGTCCTGCACCTCTGCCAAGTTTGAGACAAAGGAGTGTTTTTGCTGCATAGGTGGAGCCTGTCAGCAGATTTGGAAATGGGACTGATAGGAACATAGGACAGAAGGACCTACATTGACTCATGATGGAGTTCAGTCCAGAACAGCTGAGTGACAGCGGCAGCAATTGTAGTCATTCATTCAGAATTAAACAGCATTTTCACCGTGTGGCATTGTGACCATGATGGACGCCTGACATCCTGCTTTTATCCTGCTTCTGTCAGGAGCTGATCACTGTGCAGACACGGGGCATGGCCTTGTCTCTTTCTGGGCATGGACAGTGTAGTCAGTAATCACTGTAATTACCACTGTCATCTCCTTTTTCATGTTATCACAGTGCACCTACCTTCACAATCATACACCTCCTCTTACATCAGTTCCTTAACTATTGCCGCACCACTGCCTGCATTTGTTCTGTATTAATGCTGTGCTGTGCTGCAGACGGTTCCTTTGCAGGCATTGTAAGAATGAACAAGTACGACTGAATAAGCACTCTCTAACATAGAACTTGTTTGTCGCAAACAACCCTTTGCGAGAACCGCCTCGTCTGACAATTTCTTGCTGCCTCCGACAGCTGAAAATAACAAAAACTGAAATTTATGACCCTTTCCTCTCAGGAAAGAGTGCAGCAGTAGGCATTCAGCAAATTCAGTACGAAATTGGACTTTAACAGCATCCTTAGTGTATCCATACACAATTTGGTTAATAACGTCTTCTTTGATGAAAAGAAGGATGAGCACACAAATACCTGCTCTGTGACCTGATGTCTTGTCTCATTTGCCCCGTAGTTTGTCTGAGTCAGAGGAAGTGACCAATAGGCATAGTTAAGGTTGTTAACACTGGCTGAAATCATTTTGCTGAGACTCTAAACACCATCTTATATCACAAAAGATGCTGTCAGAGTGGCAGCTAACCTTTTGGTTCGACATAATGTTCTTTTTCCCCCTCAAAGTTTTTGTAAAAGAGCAACCAAAGAGCAGCTGGAAAAGGATTCAGGTTTAAGGTCGAAGAAGATGTCTCATTTTTGCCAACAAAATGACTTGCTGAGTTTTTTTTCTTTAAAACACTGTCCCTCTCAATTTTTTCCCCATTATCAGCTTGTACCCTTGTAGGCATAGTAGCCCATGTCTCATTGCATCAAAAATTGTTTTAACTTTAGCCTCTGTTTTTCTTTCCAATGGTTTTATTTTTTTGTATTTTATGACAGTGCATGAATTAAGCTAAAATAAGCACTTATTCGAAGTCTGTTCTATAGCTTGCCAACAATTCTGAAATTCAAATCGTGTGGGTTGTGTCTGTGTGTACTTGCATATTTGTGTGTTAGCTATGAGTGCCAGATGTCTATATTTACTCTTTTAAATCTCAGTGGAGATGAAGCCAAACCCAGCAGAAAAAAAAGTCCAGTTTTTACTGTATGCAACTGCAATGTATTGTTACAATGTTGCTGCAAGTAATTGGTTGCATAATAATTGGTTTCTGGATACCAGTTGTGATGTCTGACGTTTAAAATAGACAGTAGAACCTACAGCAGCCTACTGGGAAGTGTACATAAATGTGCAGACAGTTGCAGCACTTTGGTGTTGTTTTGCAAAGTCTGTCTGGAGTTGGTGGTCATGAGTACACAAGTTAGTTCATCATAACACATTTTAACTATTCACACTAACTTATGACATTTTTAACTTTGTGTAAACAAGTTTTCCTTTGCCGTATCGTCTGGCTTGGAAAATGTAGACAGCCAATCAGAATAACGAGTTTCCTACACACTGGTGGTAAGTGGGGTCACTGGTGATTCACTTATGCTCGTTGAATTTATGCTAACAGCTTCAAACTGTTAATGACGGATGGATCCACAAATCGCAAAAATCACTGACTGTTTTGAGATTCTGCAAAAACAGCTGCATAACATCAGTGGCGCTGGGACTTCAGGTAACAAATGTGTGTTGCTCTTTAAAGGTGCTATATGTAAGTTTTTGCTACTGCTACATAGCCAATGTTAGCATTAACAGCTGTTTATTTAGTGTAGACTAACTAGCTGTTTTGGTAAATGTACATCTGCTTAACCGACCCACAAAAAAATCAGCAGCACCTGGTGCTTTGAGGGTCAATCCTGGCTGCCAATGCTACCTGTAAATAGATGCTAAACAATGCTAATGCTACAGTTGAACTGGGTCCCAGGACCACTGGAAGGATGTGTCACCTTTCACAAGGGCAAGGCTGATGTCATATCATTAAAGTTTGACTCTGAAAATGGTTAAACATGGAATGACTGAGGAATGTGACTGAAACTGTGATATCTGGTGGCAGAGGAGGTCCCAGGACACAAGGCAGACAGTGGGCAGGATTTGAAGGTTGGGGTATACAGGTTTTTTTTTAAATCATGTGCATGACCATACTATATTTATTCTATAATTGATCAGACTATGGTGAAGTCAGTGTTTGATTTTAATTATGTCTTTTTTGTAAATTATTTTTGCCTTAAATGCATTTTGTTGACCAGTATAAAGACAAACAACATGGCTGTGTTTGCTTTCTAATGGTTAAACCAGGTCTGTTATGCATTTGTGCTGAAGCATTCTTGTTATGCAGGATGCCATGAGATTCCTGCCAACCTTTTATATTTATTCTGTTTTAAAATGATTCTGACTGCAGCTCTGAAAACAAGTAAAGGATCAGTTCTTTGCTATAATCTTCTAAAATCTTCTTAATTAAACTTAATATGGGGAGATAATGATTTTAATGAGTTTTCCACAAATGAGTCATCCCACATGCAAGCAGTTTGGATATCATGGAAATAAATGTGATCAGCATTTATGTTGTTTCAGCTTCAGTCCTTGGCCACAGGAAAGCAAATTTCTAAGACTTTTAACTACTTTAAATGAGTAGTTCAACATTTGGGGAAATACACTTATCTGCTTTTTTGCCAAGAGATGAAAAGATCAGCAACACTCCTGGTGCCAGGAGTTGATTATCTTAGCTTAGCATAAAACCTGGAAGCAGGGGGAAACTGCTAGACTGGCTCTGTCCAAAGTATAAAAATCAACCCTACAATCTTAAATTCATTAAATAACAGGGAGTTTGCAGATTAAATCTGTGTTTTAATGTAATCTGCAAACTGAAATGTAAAACTGGAAGGGTGTGGCTTTATGGAGAATTACTTGCTGTAACAATTACCAGAAACTGAGACACATTGTGTTAATTTGTTAGCTTCTCAGGTGCTGGTAGGGGTATTTACTTTACTTTACTTTACTTTACTTTAGGCTACAGTAGCTGTTTCCCCTTGTTTCCAGTTTTTGTGCTAAGCTATGCTAACAACCTGTTGGCGGCTTTATATTTAGCACACACATGTGAGAGCAGTATTGATCTTTCCATTGAAGTCTTAGTAAGAAACTGAATAAACATATTTCCCACAAGTTTGAACTATTCCTCTAAGTCTTAATGCCTCACACCACACATTAGGCGTTCTTCAACACTTTCAGCCTGAGAAAGAAATGAGAGAGGATGATTCACCCACCACGTGTAGAAAATAATAAGAACCGGTGGTTTCCATCGAGAAGTCTAACCAGGTAATTGCAGGTGAACTCTTTGATCCCTTACTGATGTTACCTAATAAATCCATTTCAGGAAAGGACTGTGAGGAAAGTTTAAACAGGATTGTTTAGCTCTGAGAAAACTGAGACATGCACTCTTATTGCTTGCAGCAGTTGTCATATGGTGACCAAGTGAATGTCTGCCCTTCAACTTCAGTCCTGATATTTGACAGTGGTTTGGTTGACCTGCACAGATTGAGGTTCCAGTTTGTGGTGTGAGCACTGATCCATGCATTTACCCCACCTGACCTGCCGTCCCCTTCAGTAGGATTTATCTCCTTCTCCTAAAAGTGTTGTTAGTCATCACCCTGCAGGGACAGGGGACAGAAGAGCTGGGGAAGCACACACACACAAACCTTATTGATGTCCGGTCAGAATTACAATGGGGTGATAATGTGACTTGTTGGCCTGATGGGGATTAACTGCTGAGAAAAGGACACAAACACACACACACACACACACACACACACACACACACACACACACACACACACACACACACACACACACACTTGCTCCTTCAGGAGAATCGATAATTTATTTCAGGGACAAATTGTATTTTCCTGACCCCAAAACCTAAAACCAACTCTAATCTTTATTATTTCTCCAAGCTTCCCCCAGTAACTCTAAAAATAAAAAACAGCAAAAAATCAGACTTAAATTGGGACCAAAAAAAATGTCTTAATTTTGGAGTTTTTTCTCTTTATTTGTCACTTCACAATTTTTGTGAGAATACACAGTATGCTTCTTACAAAGACAGAAATACAAAAACATGCACAAATAAAGAAATCCAACAAAGAATAAAATATTTCGACCTTGAGCCTAAGGTTTGCCTGTCTTGGGAATGGAGAATGATAATCAGCTCTTCTGCTGAATTAACTTCATATTGGCTTGGTCATGAGAATACTAATATTTTGCTTCCAAGCAACTGGATATAGCAACAAGGAAAGAAAAAACTTGGCTCAACATATCCAGAAGTCTAACCTTTGCCCCACTGCTTCTTCTTCTTCTTCTTCTCTCTGTCAGGTGGTCAGCAGAGGGAGATCATTGTGTCTAAATCTGACACTAAGGTCTTAATAACAGACTACAACCCCTCAAAAGACTACACTGTCAATGTCATCGCTGTCAGTGGCAGCGAGCAGAGCAGACCACTTCAGGGCAGACATAAAGGTTAGTTCATGTATATTATTGTTTGTTTCTATTCTATTCTATTGGTGTATTGTATTGTGTTGCTCCACATACTCTGTTCTGCTCTACTGTACCATACTCTTCCTCTCTATTCTGTTATGCCCTGCACTACTCTAGTCATCAATTTTACTTGACACTACACTACTATACTATTCTCTCAAATCTTTTCTGCCTTCTCGTGTTCTCTCCTCTTGTTTCTTCTCCTTCCTTTCCTCTCTTCTAAACTGTGTTCTGATATGAAAGAGTGTACTCCTCTGTCTCGTTTCCTCCCCTCTCATGTCTTCTTGTTTCCTAGCCTTTCTTTTTTTTCTCCTCTCCTCCTGTCTTCCCATTTCCTCTCCACCCCTCCTGTTTCTTCTCTTGTTATATTTCCTAATTTTTCCTTTCCTTTCCTTTCCTTTCCTTTCCTTTCCTTTCCTTTCCTTTCCTTTCCTTTCCTTTCCTTTCCTCTTTCTTCTCCTCCTTTCTCTTAATTTCCTTCCTCTCCTCTCTGTAATGCTGCTCTCTGTAATAAGCTTTGTTCTGATGTGCCATATTCTACTTTTCTTTACCATATTCTGGTCTATTTTCTGCTCTTTTAATCTTCCATTCTCTCCATGTTCTGCTCTAGTTTAATGAGTTTTCTATGTATCTACTGTGTATATACTGTATGTGCTTTCCTTATTAGCATATGTAGACCCAGAGAGCAAAGGAACTCTCTAAAATAACTGCTCTTTATTCTATGGGATTTTGCTAACATGTCATTGATCTGTTCTATCTGCTGTAGCTGAAAGAGGTAAGACTGACGGAGGAGACAAGACCGAGCCCCAGAGGCTGACTGATTCAGTTGTACCTCCAGAGGATGCCAACGAGATCTCTGGAGGTAGGACAAATGCACACAAATACTGTTTCCAGGAGAGGAGGCTATACACAAATCCTGTGCTCACACAAACGTATAAATAAAGTGAACTGCGTTGAGTATTACTGTTGCTTAAAGAGTCCTCCAGTCAGTTGCCATAGTGATGTTTGGAGGTAGGAAAAACAGCCGCTGGTGCTGTCTCTGACACCAGCTCCATAGATCAGAAAAATCAGAGTCTGGTGACCGTCCATGTCCGGTTGGATCTGACTGTGAAGTGCTTCCCCCATGCAGAGTTAATGTGCAACTGGTTAACAGCAAAACTCAACTTTTGAAACAATACCTAGACGGACATGGTGTAGTGAGATGCCAAAACCATGTATACCTCACTGGTGAATCATTCCCAGTGGTGCTTTGTGGAAACTCTTTAGCATACTCAATGCTGAGTGATATTGTAACTACTGCTGTTAGACGATTAGTGACCCAAACTGTTCGCTTGTGTCTGCGTGGATGTTAATTTGACAAGAACGTCTGGCTCACTGTCTGTTTGTTATTGAAACCAAGATGTTCTTTCATTTGGCAGCATTCATGTTCTCATATTTAAATGTCTAACATTTCGACTTCTGTGAAATGTGAGAGAAGAAAGGAATGCATTCATTTTCTTGATTGAGAGTGCACTTTCATAGAAACAGTCCTCTATCTGTTGATTTTTTTACCATAACTGTGAGTTCAGTGGGGGAATCTTTGACTGTGGAATAATTGATCGCTTGTAAAATGGTTTTCTCTGTGTGTGTGTGTGTGTGTGTGTGTGTGTGTGTGTGTGTGTGTGTGTGTGTGTGTGTGTGTGTGTGTGTGTGTGTGTGTGTGTGAGAGGCAGCTGGTAAAGTAAAGTAAAGTAGCTGGTAATTTTCAGACTCAGACCTGAACGACGCTTGTGGCTGAATTTGAGACATCGTAATTGCTGATGATGTGTGAATGTGATTGTTTTTACAAGTTTTAAATGTCAACCATACATGTTACCATAACTTTGTATCCTAATGTGTACACAAAGAGAGAATCTCATTACTCGGTGGTAGGATGCTTATTATTTAAGTACACTGGCTTTAGACAGACTTATTATTTGGTCTTTGGGCACTAAAAGAATGTCGGGGCTCAGAAATATTCAGGAAGTTACAATAATTGAGTCTGGTTTAAAGTCCAGCCTCCACTGAACTGCTTACTACATGCCATCATTTTTAGGGAATACAACCCTTTTATATTATTTGCAATATAATTTTATTTGCTATATGTGCACTTCAAAGTTGCTGATGGAGCGAAAGAGGGACACACATACACACACACACACACACACACACACACACACACACACACACACACAAGAGAGAGAGAATCACTGAGCAATTAGCCATGTTATTAAGCTTATTTGTAGACACTTCTTTGAATCTGTGAATACATAATAAATTGGTTCTGGAGATGGAAACGCATCGATAGTAAAGCAAAGCAAATGTCATAGTGAGGGCAAGCTGTGGTAACACTTAAAGTGCCTTGTCAAAATGGCTGTGGAAGTGTATTGGATTCACAATAAATAGTGTGTGATAGTCATACCTGCAGTATACAGTATTGTGTTTCTACACTACATACAATGAATGATTTGATTCCTCATACCATGACAATAGTGCACTACCATCATGCATTATGTCATCCTTACAAAACGTATTAAAACATGAGCTGACACACAATAAAAAACTAAAAGTGATACTTTTATGAATAAGTAAAATCTGCCCTGTTGTTTTACCAGAGATGGGGATTTCAGCAGATTTGTTTTCAGCTTCCACTGACTGATTATGTGGTTCACTGTGGCAATTAAAATCAGGTGGTGCAGTAAAATCTCAGCATCATAAACTGTGCGGTGACTTTTATTTTTGTGTTTTCGAAAGCCAAATATACTTTTGATTTGTGCTTTCTTCAACTGTAGAAAACAACATGATGTGTTAGAGTAGAATTGAGGCTGTTATTGTTTCGGTAAAATTCACAGCTGTGCCTCTGGTCCAACACATCTGGTTACACACATCCCAAGAATCTTTTATGTGAGCTCGTGCGGTGAACCTGCCTGCAGTGCACTTGATCACAAAATAGAAACTTAAACTGCAACCGAACCCAGACTGAAACTGTAACTTGATAAAGTAAAAACTAATGAAAGACTGTTGAAGTAAAGTAATGACTCTCTCCTTCCCACACACACACACACACACACACACACACACACACACACACACACACACACACACACACACACACACACACACACACACACACAGACACAGACACAGACACAGACACAGGCACACACACAGGCACACACACACAGGCACACAGAGGTTTAGATCTTTGATGTTCTTCTTTGTTTCTCTCTTGCTGTCCTCCTCCCTTCCTTCCTGTCAGTAGGTAGATTTATAAAGCTGGATCTCCTTCAGTCTGCTGTTATCAGAGCCACTCACCATTCACTGCGGCAGACGTGACCTTGATTGGTGTTCTGCCTCGTACCTGTTGGGGATTATAATAATATCCTGCTGTGCTTCAATAGAATCTGTGAATGTGCTGTGTGTGTGTGTGTGTGTGTGTGTGTGTGTGTGCAGCTTTGTGTACCGTAGTGAAGATGATAATGTCTCACAGTAGATCAATAGAAGGTGCTCTTTTGTGTTGTACTGTAACATGTGACTGCCTCTCTCTCTCCCCCCTCTTTATCATGCTCTGTGTGTATTTATGTGATAATAGTAATGTCCCACGGTGCTCCAAAGAGATGGTGTTGTATGAAGTCTCTGTGTGTGTGTCTGTGTCTGTGTCTGTGTCTGTGTCTGTCTGTGTATTAGCAATGCTAACCCGGTTCCATCACTGCTTTGTTCCAGAGTAGTAATCAGCTCGCTTCTATGTCAGGGTGGATTGTTTACAAAACCTTTCATTAACAGCTGGCTCATACTCTCATCCCTTCTCTGATGTGTGTGTGCATGTGTGTGTGTGTTTGTGTTTCAGACAAGTCAGCTGTCTTTTTGCACTCTAGCCAGCTATGTGTACACTACCATTTATGTTATCTTCTTCTCTCGAGCAGTTTTAACCTAATGAGTTTGGATGGCTTATAAATAAAAAATGATAATAAAACCTGCAATGATATGAAATTCCCTCCATTAAATACTATCAGTATTGTTTTTGCATATTACCTTGGTTAGCCAAGGTCAAAAAAATGCAGGAAATTCAGAGAAGAAAAGAATCCTGGCAAGTGTGTGTGTGTCTACATGTGTGCATGGGTGTTTCTGAGCACATTAGTGAGGTGGATTAAAGTAGAGGGGAGAGGGCCATTATCTAAAGGAAGCGTCAGGAAACTTCCTCCGCTCTCGGCAAAATAACTACCTTAGCCACCCACTTTTGTTCTAAAGATACTCTACAAATTACTTAACCGAATCTTGCAGAGCATAAACACAAACTGCTCTGAACTAAGTACAGACTCTCCGTTCCAGGTTCTTCAGATGAAACAAATTTTCTGTCTACTCTAGGGGTGTCATTGACTGAGACTGACTCTGAGCAAACAGGAAAGGTTTTAAAGGGATATTTTATCTTGGTTTGTAGTTTGGAGTCTGTCCAGATTTCCCATATTGATGTCAGTCATTTGCAGTTCTCTACCCTAAAAGTCAATGATTCGAATCATCGGTCAGGGACTCCAGAGTCAAATCTCAGTTGGGAGAGATGAGTGAAGCATTTTTTTTACAGCCTCTAAATCAATCAGTGATCTGTGCACCGGATTCAGCTGCTCACTGCTGGAAGATGTGAAGAGAATTCCTTTTCTCCCTGAATATCAGTTTCTCAGTTGAAGTGTCTGACTTTTTCTGACTTTTTTTTTTTTGCTGTGTCATTGTCTGCAGAGGAAAGCAGGATAAAATACCTTTGCATGCTACAATGATTGAAAGACTAAGACTACTGTTCAGGATAGAGGTAACGCTCAAATTATAGAAGACAAAAGCTTCATTCTGATCTGAGAGAACTCAGGTTTACTGTGATGCAACAGGACATCTCTATAGTTTGCACATTTACAGCTGAATCAAATTCATCTTTGAAATTTCCGATTGAGCCTGAGTCATTTTCTACTGTTAAATAAGGCGATATATCACTCTGTCAAATCAGCGAAGCTATTTTCTCATGTACTCCTTTTTAATGAGTAACATCAGTAACATCAGAGAAGCATAATTACTGTGAAACACATTCGCCTTATCCTCCGGTAATTACTATGAATACACAGGACACCTACTGTTTCCTTTTACAAGTGATAATTGAAAACTCAAATACAGTATCATGTGTGGAGCTTTTTTCTTTACACTGTTCAAAGGGAGGAGAGAGAGACACACACACACACGCACACGCACGCACACACACGCACATACACACAGATTTGGTAAATCATAAAGCAACAGAGACAGGCAGTGAAAAGACATCAATTTTCCTTATGAAAATGTCCATGGTTTTGAATCATCCATACATCTATAATGATATTCCAGCAGATTGATGACTGAAAAAGAGAAGCTGCTTCATTGAGAGCACTGAAGTGTGCGTGTGGTTAGGTAACTGTACTCTTAGTCTTAAATATTCACTTTTTGTGACCTATTTCCTGCTGATAAGAGTAGTGTATTTGTTTATTTAGAAAGTTTTTGCTGCAGAACTACAGGACAGAACGACCACAACCACACAAGTAACTGGTCTCATTTCTCTTCCATCCACCTCATCGCTGATTAAAAACAATTCACGTTTATCATAGAAATATTCATTTCTCAAAGACATTTCTAGACATTGTTGTAAATCTGCTTGTTACAACGTTAAGGCAGATTTAATCCAAACTGTATGGGGAAAAAAGGCAGTTACAGTAAAGGCAGGCCCTCATAACCGCAAAATTATGAAAAAATAGAGACATAATAATAATGAGTGAAAAAAACATTTCAACCCCTTGTCAGCTGAAATGCCAAGCGAAGTTCTTCATACCTTCACTTCCCATTTGTTTCTGTCAGTTTTATCTCTGCCAACAAAAAACTCTCTCTGGGCTACTTAATCAACTGGCTGCACTAAAAAATGGCAGGTTCAGTGCTTGACGTTCATACTTAATTCTCACATTCCAAAATGTCAAAACATCAACATACTCTGCATTCTGGTCTCAGACAATGAGACAGAGCAAATACTGTGTAATGTTGTTTCACACTGGGACCAAATGACGTTACTTCATGAGGTTGCCATCTTTGTTCACTTCATTCAGTCGATCCATCATGGTTAATTGCCTACAGAAAGCTATGCCAGAATGTTTTCAACAGCTTCTCTTGTAAGGAAAACAATGTTCTCTTCATAGTCACATTTGATATCTATATGTGATTATAGACTGGCAAATACATTTATGATAGATAACCATACAATTTTGTGCAGATATTCATCGTCCCAAGAGGAAGAATTCTGGTGAATCAGATCAGGACCTTTTTTGCAGCTCCAACATAAGGTTGACATTTTTGCTTTTATGTCAAACATCTCAACAGCTCTTGGTCTATTGTCTTGAAATTTGTTGCAGATATCCAGATATCCTCTGAGGACCTTGCAGAGAATGTTATCACCACAAAAACTAGAACATCTATCACATTTTCCTGCCAAGTGGCCTGTTGTGGCCGTGGAATTAATGACTTTGTTTCTAATAGAGAAGCAGAGTTTCGTGGTAATCGTGGTTAATCCTGAACCTTAACCAAGTATCTCTAACACTAGTTGCCTAAACCTAACAGGTAGCAGAAAAAACAGAAAACACTCATATGAAGCTTTTCTGTAATGGAGAGCAATGACAGACGACATATTTTGTCATTTAGGTGGAGGACTCTCTTTCTCTCTCCTGGTCCTTACTGTTAACTGTCCAATAAAAGCAATATTCTGCAAATTTCTTTTGCCCTACACATATTAATTTAAAACCCATAGATTTTTGTTCCATTATTTAGTGTATTAAGAGTTGCTGCTGGTTTCATCCACAATTCATTCAAAACAAAGACAGTGAGGAATGCTGCAGCCAATAACAATAAATATCTGAGTTTTGCTTATCAAAGCAAGAACAAATCCATTAGTCGTCCCCTGTGCAACACAGTAATATATTTTCATTGGAAATTGGCCCTGAACAATGTTTCCTCAAAAATAATAGCCATTATTTGGACAGCTGTGTAATATTAGATCAGAGGACATCTGTATGCGTATGCGTGCGCTGTAGGTGTGTCAATGACTGTATTTGTAACAAATGTGGGTCAGTAGCCTCCAGTAGTAAAACAGATGGTTGTCGCCCTGTAGACCATAAAGATCTAACAGATACTGTAATTCAGCACTGGTTTCTGGTAGTCAAAGCTTAGTGCTGCATTTTTGGATGGACCACAGAGGCAAAAAGAAATAGTTTATAATAACAGTGAATTCCAGTGGAACAGCCAAATATTTTTAAACAAACTAAACTTTAACAATTGCACTCTGTTGTGAAAATTCTTGCCTTCACCCGAATAAAAATATCAGATATCAATAAAAAGGTACTGAAGACTTTCAGGACTGTTCAGTTACCAACTGGATAGACTTTGATGTCTGATGGTTGATTAGATAATAAATGGTTGACTTGCTTTGTTTTAGCTTTTGTACATAGAGCAATCAGAGTGCACACACACACACAAAGTGGAGATCACTGAGCAATACAGGACAGAAGCCTCTGCCTTCCTCCATGCTTTGGTGCCGCTTTCAATACATATTACCTAATAGGATGTGAGTGGAGTGCTGCCTTCCTCACTCCCTGACTGAAGCTTGAAACCAGCACACACACACACACACACACACACACACACACACACACACACACACACACAAGCAGACACACAGATTGAACCCAAGGGACAGACGTAGTTGAAGTTGAACTGGAGGCCAATGAGATTCTGTTGACATTCGCCACTCTGAGAGTGAAAGACTATCCATCACATCTGTAGAGGCTAACAAATACACACCTGGAGAGCGAGGTCTCTGTATTTATAGCCAACTTTAATTCCTAACATTATCATTTATTTCAGCTCTGGCGCTGTCTAGCTAAGTGTGCGCGCGCGTGTGTGTGTGTGTGTGTGTGTGTGTGTGTGTGTGTGTGTGTGTGTGTGTGTGCGTGTGTGTGTGTGTGTTCATCTCTCTAAATTTATCACCTTGTTAATTCCCAGCTTTAACATTAATTTATTCTAAATCTCTCCATCTCTGTGCCCGTGTGCTATGTGCGCTTGTCTGTATGAGTGCCTGTGTGTCTTGCTTTATTTATTGGCTTATTAGTCTCCAGAATTAGCAGTTATAGACTCCCTCTGTCTTTGCGCCTTTTGGCCCACATTTAATTTAATTCCTAGCCTTCACCAATCAGTCAATGTGATGCTCAGTGGCTACACGAGATGTCAAAGGTTTGTGGCCACAGAGATGTGTCACTAAGCTGACAAATAACTGAACAGACTGAGTGAGGAGGCCAAAACCGATACCGCAAATGAAAGGAGACAAATACAGTGAATATATGCAGCCCAGTCAGCTGACTGGTGAGTTATCAGTTCCTTTGAATGCCTCTTAACATTACATCAGTTCTTTCCATTTGAGAGCCAGAGCCAGACATGTATGTCATGGCTAAAAGCATGAAAGGTTCCAAGAAAGTTAAAATTAATGTTGTGGACGTGATTCGCAGATGATGTAAAAATGCACAGTTTGAATATGAGCAGCATGAAGGGCAAAGTAAGGAGAGTGTTTAAAGAGAAACTATTAAAATAAACTGAAATGAAAAGTGAGGTGACAAAGAGCGATCTCAGGTAAATGTCCTCCAGAAATGCACACTTCGTCTCCATTTGTCTCATTTCACTAAACGCTTTTTCCATCATCGCGAGTTGTGTTTTACATTTTGTCTTGGACATTCGCCAACTACTGAATTATTCCTGTTGAAAGGAAGTAAAGAAATATCATCCTAACACATGTCGGATGTATGTTCAGAGACTTGGGAGCAGATCAGCCATTGCTCACTTGGACAACTGTGTGTGTGTGTGGTCTCTGTGGTAGCCAGACTTCTGTCCTTGTCCTCGATTAAGAGCGGGAGTTCATGGCTGAGTTGAGCTAATTGTATGACAGTGGTTAACAAGTTCATGTGTGTGTGGATGTGCTAATGGCATTTCGGTCGTTAGTGGCAAGGACTCCTTAAGTGCAGAGGTCAATTAGGATAATTAGCATTCACTTCCTCTCTGATTTTCCCCTGCCATAGTTTCTGTTCCCTCATGGCTGCAAAGACAAGTTATGCCACGCTGTACTATTCTGTGGCTGTGGTATGAGCAATGCCTCTGCAGCCTTACCCTGTTTTCTGCACAAACAAGTCCAGGTGTAGTTTATCCAATAGTGTAGTTGAAAATGTGTCTGGACGGAGGCAGAGAGCGCTGTGCATGCAACAGAATATACAGTATCTGCAATGGGTTAAGGTTATTGTAGAAGAACCTGCTCGAAGAAACAAATACCCAGCTTGACAACTGATGTGTTTCATCAGAAGTTTATTCAATTAAGTAACTTGAATTAATTTCTGTTTTTCATAAGTTTCCTGTCCTGCTGTTTATTCATTGTAGTTGTTTTTTTGTTTTTTTTTACCTCTGCACTACCTCTGTCTTTTTATGACACATTTATGCTCTTTGCCTCTTCATCCCGTCTTTATTCTGTTTTCCCCTCATTTTATCTCTCAACTTTGTTTTACTGCCTGACCTGACTTGACCTTTTCTTACCGTCCACTCCTCCTTGTTCTCCTTTCTGCTCTCCCGCCTCTTGTGATCCTCTGTGTTTAAACTTTGTGGTTGACAAAGCGTATCAGACCTTGAACTTTATTTTGAAATGACAGAAAATATTCTTTTAGGTTGGCAAAATTAACCACATCCCCCTATTTTGAAGCGAGGCTCATTCTTTACTTAGAGGCTTCTGGTTAAAAAGACATTGTATCATTTGTGGAATACAGGCAAACCATAGCTCTGTTTTGCATAAATTTCCATGATTTTCCAGTGGCTCATAATAAGTAGTTTAGTTGCAGTAAGTCCTCCTTACACAGTTTCCTGGCTTATTTATGCTTATAGTTACTTTGGCTTGAGTTGATAAATGTATACATCGGTCAAACAAATGGTAGCCTGTGTTTGACTAAGACGAACTAAAAGATGGAAACAGAGGTGAGGAGAGATGGGGGGGGGGGGCTAGCATGCAAACTCTCCCTTCTGTAGAATTAATAATTAAGCCAGTATTGTATTATATAGCGACACAAAACGCCTAGTTCAAGAGCCACACCCATCTCTTTAGTTCTTACCATGTGTGCATGGAGCTAAAAAATAACCAGATATGATAAGAGGGGCTCAGCTTTCGAAATAGAAGCCCACACAGTTCAACAAGTGTGTGTTTGTGAGTGTGTATGTGTGTACCAGACAGAGATTAGAGGAAGACAAACAGAAAGAAAAGAGCAAGGCAAGGCAAACAGAGACAGGTAGAGATGGAGAAACAAGCAGAGAGGTAGAGAGGCCATGTGTTGCTTTCAGCATACATACAGCGTCTGTTCTGTCAGAACGGCTGTGTGTTCAGCGATGCAGCCTACAACAAGACAGTGGATTAAAGATCAGGAGGCCAAGCAAGGAAAGGTCTCTGGTGGAACGACACAAACTGTCTGACAACAGCTGTCGGATTACACCTTAAAACTCACCGGATCACACTACGTACACACACATATACGCTCTCTCTGTCTCTCTCTCTCTCTCTCTCTCTCTCTCTCTCTCTCTCTCTCTCTCTCTCTCACACACACATACACACACACTCACACACCCACGTAGTGTGGGCCGACAGGACTCACAGATGAATATGAATGTTTGCTCCTGGCTGAGTTTGTCTGAGTTGTTCTGAGGGCCACTGAGCAAACGGCAGGTGTATCAATCTGCTGCCTGTCTCTTGATTGAATAAACAAGCCAATAAAAACAAAGAAAATGTTGTTTTCAAGCTCTTGTGTAGCACCAGTGTTTTTTGCAGAGGCACAGCCTGGTAAGCTAAAACAGCTTAAGCTGTTCTAAGCCTTCGGTATGAAATTGTGACATAGAGATGGTCCCTAGTATTTCTTTCTTTCCTTGCAGTATTCTACAGCAGTCAGATATTTGCTTTACTGGCTGGGGTTTTTTTTTTTTTCTTTTTTATCCATTCAATTTAAGAGCCAATAAACAACTAACAGTTTATTGACAAAACAATCTCACCTCACAGTCCATTTAGTAGCTTCTGGAAGTTACGCTCATGGAATTGTAGGTCTTTTTGGTCCACGCTGACTTAATGGCAGAGCATTAAAGTTCATTCCTGGCTTCATTCAAACAGCAGAGAAAAAACTGCCTCACCTGTCACAATCTCAAGGTCGATTAAGTAGCTAATTTGGAGTTTTGAATCATGTGACGTGATCTCTGTCAGCAGTGATGACAGGTTAATTATAATCATCCAAACTTAACGTGACACCAGGTAATGCTTTTAAAGGACAACTCAAAGGGCACAAGTTATTTTGACATGTCACAGAAGGAAAAGCACAGGTGTCCTCCAAATATTAAAATTAATTCCATTTTAGCTGCTTCATTTTCAAGGTCTTGGTATTGTTCACGTTGACTCAGTGACACGTCCTACTGGGACACTTCAGTCATCATTAATCTTATGAATCTAATTAATAACGTCTGTGCTTCTTCTACTCTGACAAGTTTATATGTCTGCTGTGAAAAAGACTATGTCCTGTTAATTTTTAACTAAAAGTTCTGTACATCTAGAACCTATTATAGGGACATTATTTTCTAGGAAATGAGACCAATGGAATTTTGATATAAAATTATGAGAAATGATGTCCCTTCTTCGGCACATGTGCTTAAACAGGTGCATGCTAAGTTATGATATGGAAAACTGGCCATCAGGGTCAGTTTTTCACTTGGCTTCATTGTGGCTGTCTCTTTAAATGTGATCCACATTTTCATCTCAGTTTTGTGGAGCACTTAGCCAGCACACCTACACATGAGCAGATGGGGTGGAAAGCAACAGACAGTATTGATTTAAAGTGGACATTTTCTCTACAATATACAGGAAAATTGCTTATATTGAAACATTAGGTTCTACATGATAAACAGCAGGAGGGAGAAATGGATCTTATTACTATTCGTCCTGAAATGATATATTGAGAAAACGTCTTACAGGGGTGAGCAGAAAAGAGGCAGTTCACCCACTCCATGGTATCATTTCCATTTTCATCGTTTCACTTAAGTTTATATTTCATCCTGAGCAGAGTAATATATCAAAATCAAACATATTAACTTCTGTTAAACTGTTTGGGAATAAGTGTCCAATTATTTTTGTAACAAATTAGCCTTATGTTGGAGGTGAAGTGCTCTTCTGAGAGAAGGTTCACCCAGGAAATCATATTTTGGCTCGAGAGAGTAAGGGAAATGTGCTCATTGTCGCCGCGGCTATCCATCTATCTGCATGCCTGTCACTTTCCTCAATGTTAATTCCAGACAGTGAAACACAATCACACTTAACTTAACTAGGGAAAGATTGAAATGACAGCACAGTCTGTCTGATCCCTGGCTAAATAGAGGTCAGCAATAAATCAAAGCAGGCTGGGAAGAACCCCTGTTAATGAGGATGGAGAGAGACAAAGAGAGCAAGGAGGGAGAGGGTGGAAAAGTTTTCTCAACTAGATAAGTGTATTTGAATGTGTTGTCTCTGCATGTATTTGTTTGTGTATGTGCATACATTACTCTCACAACTATAGTCATATCTTTGAGTTTGTGTTACTTCCTGGGAATAGGAGATTACAGAGCAATCTGCTTTGCTTTAATTAAACTGGTCTTCTTTGTAGCCTATATGTGTATGTGTTTAAACCCCTATGTGCTGTAATTGTGTTTGCATACTGCCACAACAGTTAGTACTACACTACTAACTGCTACTTAACCTACTGTACTTGTCTTTATCATCTCTCTCTTCCAGTTTTCAGTGCTGTTCCCAGTCTTCGTCACTGCCTGTCTGTCTTTGCTCTGCTACAAGTTGCAGCCAACAGTGGCTACCGTTGTTGCAGTCACATTTTTAATACCCCCGTTTCTCCACTCCCACACAAGTTAATTCAATTGTGCGGGAGCCACATACTTTTTTCCCACAGCTCTGCAGACTGTACCGTGAGTTGTAAAATGTGGTTGCTCGCTCTCATGGACACTAGGTTTATGGTGTGTCTAATCACGTGCTCGTGTGCCAATAAGCAGCTGGTGTCGGTTCAATTTTGTGCTCGCATGTAAATAGGTTCAGTAATGGCAGCGCCTTTTTCTAATCATGTGTGTCTATTAAAATTAGGTTCAAATGCAGTTCAGCCAGCCTCATGGTTCTCAATCAGTAAATACAGACACATACTGTATACACAAATCAGTAAATTCGGCTTGAGGACATAACATTTTCTAGTAATACTGGGTGTGTACAGAACTGGTCTGAAATAGGGCTGAATGGTTTTGTGCTTTTCCAACGTAACCCATTAAAATTACAGTGCTAATTTCAGCACCATTCATATTGATCGAGAGATTGGCTGTGTCTTTGCTCAGAGAGTCTGTTCCACAGTCGCTACATGTACTAGAGTTCATTGTGTGGGAAGTTTTCAGTTGGTCTTTTTTGATTTTAGTAGTAAATAATAGAGTTAACAATGGCTGAATTCTATTTGACTGCTTCGGTTGTAGGGTCCTGGTATTGTGCATGCTGAGTCACTGTGATATGTCTGCTGTGAAGAAGTCCTATATGCTGAACATTTAACATCTGCTGAGGTTGAGGATGGGTGTGTTTACCGGTTTGTAAATTCCTTATTATGTCTGCAATGGAAACCAAGTGTTTCTGCTTATGCCTGAATGTTTGTAGAAAGACAATTGCACGTTTGGTTCCAAGAAGACTGCATTTTTGTATTTGTGAAACAGCTGTTGAAAATAATGAATATAATTGCCGTGCTACTGTCACTAGTTACCAATGACTGTACTTAAAGATGGACGTCATGGCAGGACCCTTAAAAGTGAAGACAAAACATCTCAATCACCCCCTTGTCACCGGCTGCAGCATAGGCCATAAACCCGGCCCCCTCCATGTTAGCGGATGGGACATGGACCAAATGAAAAAAATCGAAATACATTTCAAACAAATATTTCCCAAAGATGGTCTCTGTCATTTTCCGTTGTTCTTATCACACTGATTTACAGTGTACGTTCAGTGGGGTATGCTGTCATGATTGACAGCTGTGATTGACTCGTGACTGGGTCAGGTGGGACCTCAATGCCGTAGCTCCAACACTGAGCCACTACTGTGCAGACTCTGGCTCCAAATGACGTCTCTAGTGCAACATGGCAGAGCCCGTACCAGGATGTTTTGGCTTCAGTTGTACAGAGGAGAAGTGTCGTCCGTCTTATATACAGTCATTGCTTGCTACTGTTAGCTAAACATGGCTACAGTAGTTTCTATCATAACCACAGTAAATGATATATTATTACCTTTCAAGCCAAATGGCAACTTAGCCTTTGGAAACAGAAACACTTTCTCAGCTGTCAGCCTCTCTCAAGCCAAACAAAGGTTCCAAATACTTTCAAACATGAAAACATGTTTAGTTTAGTTTCCATAGTGAAAGTCACTGCAACATGGTAAACAAGTAAAGCTTAAATACTCGATTCCTGTCGTGTTCACCAAGACGTCCGTTTGGTTGAGTGAAACTTGGGCTTCAGTTCCAATAGCTGGCTGAGTTGCAACACACTATCCAGCAGAGACAAGAAACCTAGCCAAGCTCTACGACAGTAGCAGCACTGCACGAATTTAGAAAATGTCAGTTGCTAGTGGAACTAAAAAGGCTGATACAGTAAATTTAATACCCATGCAGAGATTTGGGAGATTATTCAGGTACAGATATGTCATAACCCAAGACTAATACGGTGTGTGCAAGTAAGTCTAAATGTTAGCAAGTGTGTCTTTAACTCTTATGTTTATCCTAACATCAAATCTGACCTTAACCATGACACCTCTACTCTTAAAGGGCCTGTTAAGAAATTAAAGTTATATTTTTGGGCACTTTTTTGCCTTTATTTTTGATAGTACAGTGACAGATGGACAGCAAAGTCAGGGAGAGAGAGAGAGAGAGAGAGAGAGAGGGGATGATATGCAGCAAAGGGACGTGGGTCGGAATCGAGCCCATGGCCGCTGCGGTTAGGACTAAGTCCATGTGGTACGCGCTCTACCAGGAGAGCCACAGAGGCGCCCCCTGTTAAGAAATTAAGACTGTGAATATGTCACCACTTGATAGGATTTCCATAACTCTTTTTATCCACAAATACACATTTGGTCCCCAGATGAATAGGAATACAAGAGCACACACACATTATAGTACAGACTGACATGTCTTGTGCTCTGCCATGGCAGTTTGTTTTACTTAGTGGAGTGTTTAAGACAGATTTTGGTGCCAAAGACAGCCTGTCTCTTATTAGTTAACCACAGAGATGGACAGAGTGAGGTAGAGGAGTGAAGACAGAGGCAGAGAGGAACAGGAGTAATTGTATACTTGGACAAAGGAAAGACTTGGCACTACAGAATCTGTCAATATATCTGCGGTTTTTCATCAAACCCAAATACAGGGTTTTGCCATCTCACCGTCTTTCTTTATTCCTGCTTCACTTGTTTCTCTTCTTTTCTTTCACACTTTTTCTCTTTCTCATGTGGGCACACAGACACAGTTCCCTCACTGTTCCCCAGTAGCTGCTCTTTGACCTGCAGCAAATGCTTTAAGATGGGAAGAGAAAAGAGGGAAAGAGGTAGAGAAGAGGAGGAGAAGAAGAAAGGCAGATGGGGCTTAGGAGGAGCAGAGGGACCTTTGACCAGCCTGCTGTTGTCTTGGGCCGAGAGCAGAGAGGAGGGATTCAATAGCAATTACAGTAGTAAGATACTAGAGGCATTCTCTATGACATTCATTGTTGGGAGGGAAACACCATCATGCGCATGTGTAGGACCATGCATGCATGGATTTGATTTCCTGTCTCTCTGCGACATGTTTGCAGAGGTGATTCTGATGTGAATGTGGTTTTATTTTCCAAAACGCTGAGGAAATTTAATTGTAAAAATTGTCAGTTGATTGATTACTAAATATGTGACAGTAAGATTCTGCAGATGGAGGAAATCGTTCTATTCCATGATGTGATGTAAAACTTTGACAGACTTTGATATTTCGTCTTGTGCTCTGCACCTGTAGAAAGTGTGACACAGGATCAGGATTTGTCTGCAGCTGCTATTTGTAAATTCTTCATTATATTTGTGTGTAAAGTCCATTATGTTGCCATGGGTTGTTGATTAGTGGGTTAGTGAGATGCATCTTTTCTCTAAATGTTTGTCAATATTGGAACTAGGCTTAAATAAAGTACTGAGAGGCGGCTTCAACTGATTCATTGAAAAAATGCACGCAGTCGATGAACACGTACAGTCTGTGCAGTACAACAAATTTCCTAGTAGTATCAAAATGAGAACATGATTGGTATTGGACAGTTTTGATTATGAGTGTCGATAGTAGAGACAAAAGAATGACGTGAAAGCAACGTATGACAAATTAGCTCCTCCTGTCACTTCAGCGGAGCAGCTGCTTAAGGATCTCAGATCAGACCACCAGCGTCACTTAGAATCACAACTTTACAACTAAGTAACACAACTCAATAAAACTTGCAAAGCATGCAATCCCACTAGTATTTCATTACGAAACACAGACCTTACATTAAATCCAGTGTTGCTTGAAATGAACTACTACCCACATAAAAAAAGTCTTATAACAAATGCACTTACGTTCATAAGGTGATTGATTTTTCATTTTCTGTCCTATTGGGTGACTGACCCGAGAAAATGCACAACCTGGGCACGGTGAAATAACAGTAAAGCCCAACTTTGTCTCAAGGTTTCATGTTTACTGAGATGGATTGTCTACATTATGGATTATGGAAGTTGTTTCTCAAACTGCACAAGACTAAATGGCAGCAAATGATTTCTTCTGAAACGACCCCTCATATCCAACTAAACTAAACAGAGGTTGGCAGGGATAATGTGAGGGAGAGGGGACGACCTTGATTATTGGTTCAGATGTAAAACACCGGTGTTTGCCGAGTTGAAGGACGTTCCCACCACCCTGCCAACAGAAGATTCGGGAATGGCCAGCGAGCTGCAATTAGCTGTAATTACCGACCCTCTAATCCTCTGTTTACAATCTCCCTCGTCAATCTTGATGGCTTTTCACATTGCACAGTACTCAACTCTCCCTCTCCGACTCTTTCATCTTTAACCATTAAGATCCTCGTCTTTGGTTTTAACCAGTGTCAACAGCAGTTACTATAGATACTAATACCCTCTGAATGTCTCTCGCTTTTTTATCACAGAACAGCTTCTCAGTTGATCTGTGTTTTTGTGTGTGTGCTTTTAAAAAAGCCTCTCTGGTGATTAGTTATGGTTCGTTCTTTCTATTCTTTAACCTAAGAGTTTCTTTAAAGGCCATGCTTGTTTGTTTTGTAAGAAGGGAGGCTCTACAAAGAATCTTCTTTTCACTCTTTGGCCTCTCAGCCTTTTGCCATTTATTGAAACTCCCAAACTAAGCTACAACCCTTCTCTTCTCTTCTCTTCTCTTCTCTTCTCTTCTCTTCTCTTCTCTTCTCTTCTCTTCTCTTCTATGTTGTGGCTGATCAGTGTACTAATTATCTTTGCTTTTTCAAAAGCTTTACCTGAGGAGTTTGAGGAGTTAGCGTCTCAGTTTTACATTACATTACATTACATTTGCAAACCAAAGACTGTCATCAGCTATCGCTCTTGACCTTGTTGTCTTCTCTTCTCTCCTTCGTCTGCCGTCTGTAGCAGATGGATGGTTCAAACAGTCAGACAGACACAGACAGCAGACAGAAGGCTCTGTCTGGAAAATCACTCCTTGAAACGAATACCTGCGTGGCTTATCATCAGACAGCGTGTCTGTTATGAATTTCAAGATTGAGATAGTGTTGGCCTGAGATAATAATACAAATAGTACAAGAGGTAGAGTAAATGTTACATGTATTTTTCAGGCAAAAATAAAAATGAAGATAAAAGGATTTCTTGTTTTACATTGCATTTTTTTCATGCTGGTGGGGCTTTCTGACAACTACTCATAAGACTGGGAAAGAAATTTTCTTTTTGCCGCCAAATAGCACTTTCTCCTGTTTTGCATATTTTTACAGTTGATAATTGGCAGCGTACCAAAAGGGGAAGACAAGGGAAGCAGAATTGGAACAAAGGTCTTGGGACTAACCCAAGCCATTGCAATTACCCAGTGTGCACCTGAGCCACTAAACTAACATCTGTTGTTAGAACAGAGTGAGAAATTGAACCTTACACTCTCTTGTCCTAATGGAAATCTTAAAAAAACTGCACTCCCTGGTATCACTCCACAGTCTTTAATCTTAATCTTTTAAATGTGCTATACTGAACAAAAATGCAAGGTAATAATTGATTTTCCTTGAGTCAGCGTTCTCTTTTATTGCTTTGCTTCATTTAGACACAAATGTCCAACCTTACCAGCATGTTCTGGATTATTCACTATTACGTTTGAAGACAGATAAGGGATTTATGATGCAACAAAAGTGGATGTATTCATTTTCTGGATATGAAACTGGGCAGGATGACAAGCTGAGCATGGAATTATGACAAATGACCTCGTGGAAATGTGTGTGCCTGTGTGTCTGAGAGAGAGAGAGAGAGAGAGAGAGAGAGAGATCTGTAGTTGTATCTTTAATGTGCACTGCATCACAATATAGATGTTGAGAGTGTTGTATTTGTGAACATATACTGTACATCTGGTATTTTTTGCATGTGTTTTTATGCTAATCCGAGAGTGTGTGGGTGTGACTCTTGATAATACGGGCTCCTATTTATCCTCTATTACTTTCAGGTGGGAGGTTTCATGCGTAGATTTCACTTTAAAAATGTCTTTCTCATGAAGAGTGAGTCACTTTTTGCAACAACTTGTACAGAGATTATTTCCAAGAAGAAGAGGTCAGGAGACCTACGGGTAAAAGCACTGCAGAGTTCAAATGAGGCTCACAGGACGCTATTTTTACATCACATTTCACATTCATGTTTTTGGAGCAAGATAAAAAAAAAAAAATGTGAGTATATGTGAGAGCTTTGGCGGTCGACTAATGTTCACATCATGTCATTGTGCTGTGCCATTCAAAGAATACAGTATCTTTTTACGTGTTTAATGTTCTGTTTCTGGCTGTTTGGTTTACAGTTTGTGTTTTGTTCAATAAAGACAACCTGAAACCTGCCGACTTGAGGTGTGCATTTATTGTGTTATTGAGTTTTGTCTGAGAAACCTGAACATCAATTGTAAAATCATTATTTTTTTCAATGGGGGTTACTTATTTTTGAGTTACCTATTCATTAGTGCTTTATCCCCAGCTGTGGTCAACTTGAATTCATGTCACTTACAATCTAAATCTCTTCTCATCTCTCCTCTCTTCTCTAAAGAGTATTTTGTGTTACCATCACAGAGACAGTCAAGGCTATCCGTTGACCCGGTTGTCCTCTTTTCTCTTCTTCATCCAGTCGATCAGTTTGTGTGCCACACTGAAGCCATTGCAGACATCGTCATCCTGGTGGACGGCTCCTGGAGTATCGGTCGGATCAACTTCCGCCTGGTCCGCATGTTCCTGGAAAACCTGGTCAATGCCTTTGATGTTGACATCGATAAGACAAGGATTGGTGAGTCCCTGCTACTTTTCCTTCCTGAACAGATGGGTAGACCATGGGAACAATATGGCCCTCTGATGTTTGTGAATATATTTTAATTACACTGGTACAGATATTTCCTCATGTTTGCTAAGGAATGTTATCCTTTTTATGTTGGCTGTATTGGGTATTTAACTTTGAAGGAGCAATATAAGCAAATGACATGTTGTAATATCAGGTGTAAATTCAATGTGTGTGTGTGTGTGTGTGTGTGTGTGTGTGTGTGTGTATGTATGTGTTTGTAGGTCTGGCTCAGTACAGTGGTGATCCCAGGATAGAGTGGCATTTAAATGCTTTCTCCACTAAAGATGCAGTCATTGATGCTGTCAAGAACCTGCCGTACAAAGGAGGAAACACTCTCACAGGTGCTGCATTTCCCTGATACTACCAGTTTATTTTGCTTTTATCTGTTTCTCTTTTTCTTCTTGGTTGTCATCTTGCTCCCCTTGTACCCTTCTTTTTTTCTCCCTTAAATGACTTTTCCCTTTGTGCCTGACTTTCTCCTTCCGTCCACCCTGGTCCTTCTGCCTCTATCTTCCTCATTCGTCCCTTTTCTCTTTCTCTCTGTCTCTTTCCAGGCCTTGCCTTGACTTATATCTTGGAGAACTGCTTCAAGCCTGAGTCTGGCTCACGTGTTGGCGTGCCCAAGATTGGGATTCTAATCACGGATGGGAAGTCTCAGGATGATGTTATACCGCCTGCAGAGAGTCTACGTAATGCCGGGATTGAGCTGTTTGCTATTGGTAAGGATGGGTACAAGATTCACATCTGTGCCACAGTGAGTTCAAGAATGACTCCTTGTCTCCCATTGATGATGTTTCTTTGAACATAACTGTATCGTACCGCCCTGCTGTGCTATAGTCAGATTGTTATTGTCATTAAATACCAACAATCATATTTTTGCTCTTGTCCTCCCAGGTGTGAAGAATGCTGATGAGAATGAGCTGCGCTCCATCGCCTCAGAGCCAGACAACACTCATGTCTACAATGTGGCCGACTTCAACATCATGAGCTCCATAGTAGAGGGTCTGACCAGAAAAGTGTGTGAACAAGTGGAGCAGCAAGATAAAGACATCAAGGAGAGTAAGGAGACAATGAGACAGAGAGTGAGGAGAGAGACTGTGCAGTCATATACAGTATATGACTATATATACATCAGATAAGCAATATGAACTATTCCAATTAAAACCTTATGTATGTATGTAGTCAGGTCAACAATGTCTAATGTGATCACTTTGGTTCTGCTTAATGCATCCTTAAATGATTGGATGATAAAAAGTCACATTGAAATGACAAGCTAAACAGCAGCCGCAGTGATAAAGCAGGTTTTGTTTGGTGTGAATCAAACCGTGTATATTTAGATAAGAGATGGTGGATGGCCAGAGTTGGTCGTATTTAATGCAAAGTTGCTCCATTGGGAATAAGGTCATGTAGCAGCCAAATGGAAATGATATCCTGCTACAAAATGTTGATTATTTTAGGACACTCCATCCTGCTCCTCTTTCTCACTTTTTCCGCCAATAAGTTTCCACCTCTGTGGATATAAAGATACAGGATGGAAAACACAGAAAGAGGATGTCATTAAAGGGACATCATAAATCCAGTCTAATGTGTTTTGATTACATTTTAACACTATCTCCGTTACTCTGATCCTGAATGCATGTGAGTTTTTCTACTTAACAGTTCCTCACTGGGAGCGATTTTATGTCATCTGATGCCGTCTGTTTTCTTATACTTCCCTTTTCCTCTCCTTTCATTTCTTCAGAGCAGATACCAGAGATGATCGGAACGCCACTTGACCTGGTGACGTCAGAGGTCACAGCCCGGAGCTTCAGGGTCTCATGGAGCCACGCCCCCGGAAATGTTGAGAAATACAGAGTGGTTTATTATCCCGCTCAGGAAGGAGAACCACAGGAGGTGAGGATTAAGCTTTTTTTTTTTTTTTTTCTTTGCTGTGAACATCACTAGAATGATTGTACTGAAAATGTGCTTTTGTTTAAATTGAATCAGGAAAAGCTGAGGGAGGAAACGAACAGTACAAACAAAGTCAATGCTACTTCATTGCTATGTGAAAGCTATACATGCAAACTCTTAGAAGCATAAGCAAACACTAAAAAATACTGAGGTCAAGACCCTCAGTAAGAGAACAGAGAGGTGGGTTTAGGCCAGGGTACACTCTACTTTTCCATTATATTTACAACACCAGTGGGAGCTATCCAGGGTCCTCTGCCAGGTCTGTAGTTTGAAGTTCAGTTTTGCCTCGAGACGCTGGTGGTATCATTCATCCGTACCCCTCTCTCTCATCCCTCCATTCACAACTCCCCACAACATCCGTGCAGGTAATGAAGGCTCACAAGAAATGATACCCTGGCTGATCCAGGCACCTGCTTGATTTTTCCAGAACATTTGACCACAGAAACTATTAAATCTTTTGCTTAGCTGGGTTTACAGGGACCAGATGTTCTGGAGCAGCGTGTGAGGAGACCTTTCCAGCTGGCTCAGCCCACATCTAATCTGTATCACAACTGTCATCCATTCAGTTCAGAATGAAAAATATTCTTTAGCGTTAGACATTTGTGCTTTATCCTATTCAATAAATCGATTGTGTTTCCCCTCCTCACCCATTCTATTTCGATCTCTCTTTCCTGCCCTGCCTTTTTCTTTTTCCCCTCTTCCATTTGTCATTTTCATCTTCTCCCATTTATTGTCCCATTTTCCATTTCCCCTGCTATTCTTTGTCCTCCTGCCTATTCCCACCCCGCCTCCTTCCATCCACTTCCACACCTCATCTCTCTTCTCTGTCCCTCCAATCCATCTTTCACACCCCTTCTTCCTCTCCCTGACTCACCCTCCTGCACCCCAGGCTGTAGTGGACGGCAGTGAAACTTCAGTGGTGTTGCAGCATCTCAGCTCTCTTACTGAGTACCAGCTGGCTGTGTTTGCTGTGTATGCAAACGAGGCAAGCGAAGCTCTCAGAGGATCAGAAACAACCCGTAAGTTTATTCTCAGGCACAAACATGCATGCAGAAATGTGCTTGCAAAACCTCACACCAACAGCTGAGATCACAAGTTAATAACAGTCACTTAAAAGTTTGACAGCCATGGAAGCCAGACATATTGAAAATGATACATTCATAATGCTGGCAGATAAAAGCATCCACTAAGATAAGATTTTTTTTTTACATTTCCACAAAAGTTACAGTTGCTTACAACTTTGCTTGAATGATCATTTCTCCATTTAACTGTGCTATGTGTTTGTCTGTGTGTGGTCGTGCCTGTGTGTGTATGTAGTTGCCCTCCCCACTGTGACTGGCCTGCAGCTGTTTGATGTGACTCACAGCACCATGAGAGCAAGATGGGACAGCGTGGACGGCGTCTCTGGCTACATGCTGCTTTACACACCTCTTACAGATGACGGAGACTTGGACGAGAAGGAGGTAGTGAAAGAAAGTAAAAGACAGAAAAAGAGAAATAAAGATATATTGAATAGATAAATGCTTGTTCAGTTGATAGTTTTAAACAGCTTCTTGGCAACAGAGAGTCCAAATGTTCGTGTTAAATACTGTAATGCGTGCATTTGTCCAAAGATCAAGGTTTCAGATGCAGTGACAGAGCTGGAGCTGGATGGGTTGATCCCTCACACTGAATACACCGTCACTGTTTATGCCATGTATGGAGAGGAAGCCAGTGACCCTACTACAAACCAGGAAACTACATGTGAGTAATTCCCATGCACACATACTGTTTTTATCCTGTGCCCTTATGAGAGCCCTCATTCTCAAACTTTTATTCTAACCTTAACCTAAATTTATTTCTAACCTTAGCTGTAAAAACAAGTCAGAACAAGTCAAAACAGCCCTGTGCAGAAGTCAGGGTTGGACAAAAACATCCCCTCTCTCCAAAAATGTTCTCACTCTCAAGGGTCTTAAATTCAAACCCGTTCATGCATATTAACACACATCAAACATTTGTTCTCTCTCTCCCTTCAGTACCATTGAGTCCTCCCAGTAACCTCCAGTTCTCTGACATCACCCATAACTCCGCCCACATCAGCTGGGACCCCGCACCCAGCGGAGTTAAAGGTTACCGAATCATGTGGGTCAAGACAGACGAACTAGTCACAGAGGAGGTGCGTGTGACATGCGTGACTCCGTGATCTTAGGCATTTAAGATGATATAATTATATTTGACAGCATTTGTATCAGAGAGCATCTGTGTCTGGATGAGAACAGTTGAGAAAAAAAAAAAAAGAGGACATAAGGGACAAAGAGGAGATTAACCGTATTGTTCTCTTCAGTATGAAAAGGTCAGACTAAAATGAGTATCGAGCACAGATAGAAATCATTGTGGAAAATAAAGAGGGATATTTTAATTACACAGGGATATTGTGTGTGTGTGTGTGTGCGTGTGCGTGTGTGTTTGTGCGTGTGCGTGCGCGTGGGTGGGGGTGTGTGTGTGTGTGTGTGTGTGTGCGCGCGTGTGTGTGCGTGCGCGCGTGTGTGTGCGTGTGGGTGTGTGTTTGCATAAGTGCAAAATGGCTAAACTGTTACTTGCCGATAGAAATTAGTGCCTGTGTCCAGTGACATCACATCTTACATGTTGCTGCTGAAGGTTATTCTCTTGGAAACATTGATCACATTACATGGTTTTGACTGGTTTGAACAAGAGGAAGAAACCTTTATCACATTTAAGTGGATTCGTAGCCTTTTTAGCTTCCTGTGATTGACCTAGTCTCTAATTGTACAGATTGTGTAGATAGATGACGTGTCTGTGTGTGTCCTTCAGGTGGAGGTCGGTCCAGTGAGCTCTTATGACCTCAGCGAGTTGACATCTCTGATGGAGTACTCAGTGGCCATCTTTGCCCTGTATGACAACGGCCAGTCAGAGCCGCTCAACGATGGATTCACTACCAGTAAGAAACTGTCACTGTTTGGCTGTGAGAATACATTAGAAGAAGATGCAGTAGTTAGTTTTACGGACTTGCGAAACCTTAAATTAGATTTGGGCACATATAGATGAGCAATGTTGCCACCAGTGGTAATTATCAAGTAGATTTGTCCAAATTGTTTTCCTCATTGGTGTTCTTGCATTTCCCTGTCTCTGCTGAGGACAATATGGTCTCAGTTTCCTGAAAATTGTTGTATTTTCAGAAAATTAGAAGGCAAACCATTTCTCTCTCAGTGTCAAACTGTTGAATTTTATTACCCCTACTGGTCCCTTTGCTGTTTTGGCAGTCTGCCCATCTCATTTACACCTCAGCATAATAGCCCAGTCACATTAAAAGGTCATTTCACTGTCCCTGGCTATTCTGTCACGCTAACAGATATTGATTTGTAGGAATATCCCTTTAAGCAACAAGCAGGTTGGCTCCAGTGCTGAGTCAGCTGAAAGAAATGTATTTCTGGCAAGCAACTATTAAACTCCTCACTCTGAAGGGCTGTGTGGATTTTTATCTATCTCCTGGCAAACTTTGTTCAGTGGTCCAGGTTTAAGAGAGGGAGCTTCACCAACTAACACAAATGCGTTAGCTCTTTTAATGCTTTTGAGTGGCGATGTGAGAAATGATGGAAACCTGCGTGATTAGAGTTCACGCCAAAATGCTGTTTTTGTAAGATGTAACCAAGATAACTGCTGAACAAACAGTTTAAACTTGTGCAATAAATGGCACCGTACAGTCAGGAAAGCCGTAATTCCCGGTAAGTGATTATGCTCCAAACTGAAGCTAGCTCATAGTTATGTAACATTAAAAAAAAAAAAAAAGCTGGTTAACACTGTAAATATCATCATAAACGTACAGTGAAATCGTAACGGTATTACAAATGATACATTGAAATATGTAAATATTTAACAGTTGAGGTTAGAAAAACATAAGAAAAAGAAACGTACAAATCGTTGAAGTCTCTGTCTCTCAGCTCCAGTTCCTGGTCCTCTGAATCTACGCTCCAGTGATGTCAGCACAGACAGCTTTGAGGTCAGCTGGGATCACTCAGCCAATGACATCGTCCTCTACAGACTCTCGTGGGCACCGTTCACAGGTGGCGACACAAAAGAGGTCAGTGCCACCAATATACTTTATGTTAGGTGTTTGCTTTGGACACAGGTTTCTCAAAGATGTTTTTTTCAAGAAGAACTGAAATGTGACAGTGAAGATCATCCTCATAGATCATGTTGACAACACTGCAGGGCTGAAACATTAAGTCGGAGCCTTTGGCACAGCTACTGTATGCACTAGCTACAAATTTGTATTTTCTCCTCCTCAAACTGACAAATATTACAGCAATAAAATTAATATTTTAGCATTAAAAGATAAATAACCTACATGGATTCTGAATTTTTCATTTAGCCAGAGGTCAACTTATTATCTCTGTTTCCAGAGGAAGAAGTGGCTACACTCCATGTGCCCAGATAAAGGGAGCCTGTACTCCATAGAGTTTCATATAAGCTTAACCACTCTACTGGTAGCTGGTAAAACCCCTGGCATGGCTGAGTATAAATAAAGGCTGAATAAATCTAGAAATTAATGGCTTGGGTGTTTTATTACCATGATCTGGGGTTTAGAGGCAGCTGGGAGGCAGCGATAGAGCCCTTAGGTCCGTAAAAGTGTGTGTGTGTGTGTGTTCGTGTGTGCATGTTGTGTGAGCGGGTATGTGTGTTTTGCTGAGAGTCATCAGAGCTGAAAATAACACTCTGGGGAGTTGGAGAGGTGGGCTGGTAATACCACCAGAATAGAGAAAGGGCTTTAATCTGTCTCTCACCTACGTACTGTAAACATGTACACACACACACACACACACACACACACACACACACACACACACACACACAAACACACCACACACATTGACTGCTCTGTATTGTTATATCTGAAAGGAGATTAAACATAACACAATCCAACAGCCACACAGACACAGATTCACAAACAGGGTGAAAGATTACCCAGATTGAAAGGTGATCATCTTGATATTCATATCAGTTTTGATTCTTTTTATGTATTGCACTGTTTTGTCAGGATTTATTTGTTTTACTGGCACCCTGGTGCCTTTTTGAATGCAGGTTTTGGGTCTTGTTGTGCTCTTCAATAAAATGTTGCATTGATTGTCTTTAATCAGGCAAATACCGCAGAGGGCAATGCTCTTTATGTGCATGAAGGAAACAATGCTGTACAATATGGAAATGCCTCTCACTAAATGCAAAAGAAATGTCAAAAGGAAAGGGAGAGAATACTAAGATGTAAAGATGCACTTGCTCCCGGGAAATCACAAATGTCTGGCCCCACTGGTGAAATTTGCATGTAACTGTGCCCCGAAGGGCTCAGTGAAGGAACAAATTCCTGCACATAATCTGGTTATTGACTCATCTACAGTAAATTCCAATTTCAGAGTAGCTCTCCGTGGAACAAGCTGTACTTGTGATGACCTCTTTGTATTTACCTTGGGGTCTGATTCGTTTCTGTGTTGTACAAATTATAGTGGTCGTTTGGACTTCAGCAGCAGCAAACGATCCAACTGGCCGTCCTGACATATTCAGGGAAAGCCACTTTTCTGAGTCACTTGTATTGTAACCATTATCTTTATAAGTCTATAAATGGCCTTATTTAAATTTTACTTTTGCTTAACATAACAAAGAGTGGGCTACATTTAAATGTGTTCTTGTTAAAGTGAATTTCTACAATTTGTAATTTATTCAGCACAGTATTAAAACACATTGTATGTACAAAATATAAAAGTTTGTTTTCACAGACACAAGCTTTTTAAAATATGTGCTACCATTTCCTGCTGTTTTCATGACTGAAATTATGAGCACCGAGACAATTTGTTATGTTTTTAGCAGCTTTCTCTACTAAAGCGCAGTGATTACCTTGGCTTTGAATGTCTGGTGTTGCACTTAGAGTATAAATAAACCTGTCAGACTGCTGGTTAGTGCCCAAATTTTTTATCACATCTTTAGTGTAACTTAGGAAACTTGTCCTATTTATTATCTTCTGGCAAATATAATAACAACAAATGAAGACATAGAACAGAAGAAGGTGGCTTAAAATGTTATCAGCACTTTGAGACACAATATGACAAAATTTAATAGAATATTTTGTATGTTTCACTAATACCTAGGCAAGTTTGAGAGAACTTTTATACACAGTATATCTTTATATTTTCATTGGTAAAACTTAAAAAAACAAACAAAAAAAAACAAAAAAACGACATTATAAATATCAACTAGCAGCTGTCCAACATAATGTCCAGCTGTGTCTGGACATTATGTGTAACAGCAGAAGCACATGGTTGACATTTTTGTGATATCAGCCAACATCTTTCAGAAGTAAACTTTGGAAAGAAGACACTGCTGGAAGTCAAATGTAACATGAGACTTAGACTTGTGTGTTTGTGTGTGTGTGTGTGTGTGTGTGTGTGTGTGTGTGTGTGTGTGTGTGTGTGTGTGTGTGTGTGTGTGTGTGTGTGTGTGTGTGTGTGTGTGTTTCTCTTCTGTAGGTGGTCTTGAGTGGAAGTGATAACAGATACATCCTGACCAGTCTGAGTCCGTCTACTGAGTATGAAGTGATGTTGACGGCTGTGTTCAAAGATGAATCAGAGAGTGACACCATCTCTGTTATAGAGACCACATGTAAGTGACAGTAGATTGTGTAACTGGCAACATGTGCAGCTGTTGTGTTACAAACTCAGAGAGCTGTGGTATTTGCTTTATCTAATCAACACAAAATTTGACAAAAGTCAGAGTCTGAAAACTTTTCCACAGATAAGAGAAGACCAGTGTAATTTCATATAGTAAAATCCCCTTGGTTGCACTGATGTCGAAATTAGCCTGTGACCTGAGTAACCCTCTTCACCAAAGTGCCACAGTCTGCTGAGAATAACAGACGAGTCCAATCACATATGCCTTTTAGGATAATAAAATTTGCATTTCTGAGTTCAAAGCGTAGCTCTGTGTGAGCCTATTTGCATTGATTTGTTTGTAACTGCTTATCTCAAAAGAAGAAAATCTATTTCCCCATCAATGGTTTGTTATGTATTTCTGTCTAATTACCTTAGTTATTGATATAGAGAACTGTTGGGAAGAGTTTCTTTCCAATTATCTGATTTATGCTCTCTGTATTTCCCCAGTGGCCAAGACAACAACGATTGCTACAACCACAGGTAAGAAGTGTCCACATTGCTTTTGAGTAAAAATTCCAAAATGTCAGGAGCAAAAGTGTCCAAACAAACACATTCTCAATATTGTACATGTATAATACTGGCCAAACATTAACCTGAAAACATGTGACATGAGTGGACGTGCCATGTTTGATTAAAATCATGCCGTAAAATGTATTTCTTCATAATATTAGCGATGTTAGAATCTGGAGAGTGTTTCTTTAAATCATTGTGCTGCATGTGTCCAGCAAGCAGCAGACTTTTAAGTTCACTTTGTACTTCATTTAAAAAGAAAAAAAAATCCTTGCAGAGAGACTGGCCAAATTTTAATCACAGTTCAAGCCAAAGCATCTGTCTAGAAGATCTTCTGCCGTTGAAATGTGAAAGTCTCTACTAGTTGCCAGCGCATGCCGATGTTGCCAGAGAGCAACCACAGCTCTATAAAGTTCCTGTAGCAGAGCTTTGGTCTTTGTTGCTCATTTAGTTTCAGGAAGCTAAACCAGAATTAGTGAGGGCTTAGAAAAGTCTGTTCAGACTAAGGCTGATGAATCTAAAATCGAAACACTGATAACATCATCAAGCAGGATCCACCTTATGAAAAAAGTTTGGAAGATCTTCTCTGTTTTTAAAAGTGTGTTTACCAAGTTGGCTTCACCCCGAGACTTTATTTCAAACTCCATTATCTCAGAGGCAACCCAGAGGCCATCTGGATTGTGTTTTGTATGAGGAACAGGCTACAGCTAATCGAGTCAGAGCATTTTCTTCACTCACGGCATTGAAAACTTGAAAAGCAACACGTCTCCTTACTTAAGTCCTTGCTCACTATCCTTCAAACTTTTAAAAAGCACATCTGTTTTCTTTAAAACTCCAATTGCTTCTGTGAAAATCACAACCCAAACCCAGCGAGTCGTCTCTGTTTTTAAAAATCAACGCTTGTAGTTTAGGGCTACAATATGTGTTGAACCTGCATGCTGATTTTCATCCAAAGAGGACTGCATAGACTGTAAAACATGTCTAATTTGGTTTAAAGCCATTTTTGAGACAGATGAAACTAAAAAAAAACAAAAAAACACTTTCCCTCAGTTTGTGCCAGATTTTACTGCAACTTTTTTTTATCATCCAGCACATCACAGCTGACTGAGCATGTTGGCACATTGACAGTAGCTGTTATGATTTTCTTTTATCATACTGGCATTTTGACTGACAGTTTTCAAATCCACAGTTTACCAAACCACATTAAAAGTGTGAAGAAAATGCAGCTCAAGCCAAGATTTTGTGTCACTGTTTATGTGTAAATCCTGCAGTAACTCTGTATAGTGACTGTTGTCTGTGATGTGATGTCGCAGTAGGACGTCAGGCTGTGAGAAACCTTCAGCTGAGCGACGAGACCACCCAGAGCTTAGAGGCATCATGGGAGATGGAAGACCCCCATGTGGAGAGCTACAGGGTCTCCTATGCTGGCCTCAGGGGTGACCACAAAGAGGAGTCTGTGAGTTGATCAAGTTCAGAGCTGTTTAAGTTTAAGCAAAATCATTTACAGATCAGAAATAATGAAATACAGATTTAGTTTTGGAGGTTTTGTGCAGCAAGTGTTTTTGATTTTAATAAAAAAAAAAAGGGGGCTTTTTTTAGATCCCTGTTACATGTCTGTAGTTTCAGAAGTCTCCCTCCTTCTAGTCCTGTGCCACCTCCGGCTTTTGCAGCTCTCAAACACATGCATGTAAACACACACAAATGTCTGGACACTAATTACGTGGAAGAGACAACAGTGGAGTTGTGAGGAGGATCGTTGTTATTTCACACGTCCAGCCAACTGGATGGCGACTGCAGCGGTCAGTGTCGGGTCATCTGCTCCAATCAGAAAACTGATTACACTTTTAGTCCTGGTCCACTCGGCCTCTCCTTCCTGATCCCTCTATCTGTGGTAAGAGCCCTTAAGCTCGGTGCCATGTACTGACCCTGATCACTGATGCACACACACACAGAGACACACACACATACCCAGCGTCTCTTTTCTTTTCCATCTGTCGTTCTATCTCTCTTTTTTCTCCCTCTTGTCTTTTCTCTAACCCCCCACTCCCACCCCCGTTTTAATTTCCCAATGTGGTGTCAGAGCGGTAGAAGATGGAGAGGCCAGGCCAAGCCAGAAGACATTCCATTATCTTTTCAGTAGCCATTTACCTCACTGGGAGCAGAGATGGAGGACAGCTGAGAAAAGAGCAAAAGAAACAAGGAGTGGTGGAAAGAGAAACAATCGCTAAACAAAATGGAGAGAAAGGCTTAAATCTGTCCTCTAGCTGATAGATAAGAGTTGTTTCACGTCGTACCTCTTTCTGAAAGTTTGAATGTGTTTTGATGTGGATGTGTGTGACAGATAGATAAAGGGCAAAAGAGACGACACGGACAAATCTGTGTTTCCTAAGTTTGTGTTTATGTGTTTAAAAGTGTTTGAGGGTGTGGGCACCTTCCTGCTTTGACACTGAAAGGAGTTTCAGCACCTCAGTCAGAGTGGACAGCTCCTCCTGATGCACTGGCCTTACCTTAAAACACCTCTCTCTCTCTCTCTCTCTCTCTCTCTCTCTCTCTCTCTCTCTCTCTCTCTCTCTCTCTTTGTCTCGCTCTCTCACACACACACGTAGACTAACATTTGGCTGAGGATCAATGCTGTTAGCACAACAAAGAGAAGTTCATCTCTGTGCTGTTTGTGTGAAAGTCGTGTTTTGGAAAGTAGACACTTTGTTAGGAACACACAGATGAATGTTTGAAGGCTTTCTGATGTAAATATCAAATAATGTTTTGATTTACAAATAAGACAGTTGATTAAAGAAGGAGTGACAGAAAGCTGAGTTTTATTTTTGACAGTTTTACAAATTACAAATATCACCAATTGGTTGACAAAACAATCTCCACTTACTTGCTGCAGCTTTCAACATGGGCGTAAATCATCTGCTGATAAAGAACCTTGTGATGAAGTTGAAAGCTCCGGGACAAGCAAGCAAGCGGACCTTGAGTAGAGATTGTTTTGTCAGCCACTTTTTCCAAGGTGAAGACTGACATGTCAAGCGGAGAATTAGTTAACATCCATTTATATTTAATTATATTATAAAATAGCAACATCTGGGTTGTTAGCTGTCTTTTTCTAAGATTCAGTACACTAAGTTTGATATTTGTGTTGCAGTGTAGTTTGTTTCAAACCTTTTGATGAGAAAGAACCTTATTCTGATAAAAAAAACACTTTGAGAACTTATACAAAGATGCATAGAAAGAACAAACTGCAACATTTATAAATGAAAACTCAGCAGTAATGGGTTTTTCTCAGCTCTTTTTTGTCTCACTGCTGACCTCAAGTGACTTTATTGACTATACTGAAGTGAGCAGAATTCTTGAACAGTTGTGGTTCATATCCCTAAAGATATATGTACTATTTTGCCGACACTCTGTTTTACCAAATTAAATCTGGCCTCAATCCTTTCCTCCAAATGTTGCTATAAATCAGCAGAGAAAAGCAACAGATTCTGCATGTAGTCTGCTATATGGTGCATTTATCCTGGTGTGTGTGTGTGTGTGTGTGTGTGTGTGTGTGTGTGTGTGTGAGGGGTTGTGTGTGTGTGTGTGTGTGTGTGTGTGTGTGTGTGCAGGTGTTAGTTCCAGGTGGTCAGAGGAGAGTTGTGCTTCAGCCTTTACTATCAGACACCCAGTACAAAGTGACAGTCACGCCAGTGTACAAGGACGGACAGGACGGCATCAGTGTCTCTGCCCTGGGAGCCACATGTAGGCCTTACAACACACACACAGACACACACACACCCACAATCCTCTGAATTATTAACCATTCTTGGTCAGCTCTCAGTGTCTCAATTTTTATCACACAGAGATACAGCTCCCAGTTTAGAAGAACACATCTGATAAAACTGAAAGCTAATGAAAATGAATCTTATTTCAGCGAGCAGACCGGTCATTGCATTACATTAATTTCATGTTCGTTTATGTTCCTGAAGGAGAATGCAAATTAAAGTGATGACAAATACTGATGCGTTCTTAATTGTCTTAATGAAGGCCGTTCACAATTACAGCAGCTCTTTTCATTAATGAGACGATTAAATTATATCAGCTCTAATTGATTCTCTTGATTACCCCTAATGAACAGCAGTGATTGTCTCCTCATCGTACAGAGAACTGAAATGTCAGACGAAATATGTCATCTCTTTAGATGAGGGTGCTATAGCTCACCATATTACAAATAAAACCCCGCTCTCAGCTTGGAAAGCAGCAAGGCAATAAATCAGAGCCAAGACACACTTCATGTACAGCCAGATATGATTTTATATTTTTTAGGGAGGAACACTGTCTTCACACCTAAATCAGGCTCCGTAGGAATTTACAACTTTGTGATAACTCAAATTCAACCACGCCTGGCACTGGTTGAAAAACAAACAATCAAACAAAAAAAAAACTACAACTTTGCGGTGCTACAATAATTTATAATTCACAGTTTGTTGAAACTCATATATCAACAAACTATATGCAGTGCTGTGCCCAGGCTTTCTTGTGCTGTCACCAGCAATAAGGAACAAAAGTCATAAATCATATTAAAGCTGGATATTAAATCTCAGGACTTTTTGGTAGCGGCCAAAATGTGTCTGTAGTAGTTAATATAAGAAACTGACAGGCATTCCCCAAACTCAGGGCTAGTGTTAAAAAATTTTGAATGATACCCAGCCCTGAATCATATACAGTCCGAACAAATGACTATACTTGTCCTTAACAGTAGAGGATTTGATTTATTTCCCCAGCTGTCAAAGATTTCAGTGTGTTGCCCTTCTCATTTTATTTTTTTATCTAAATTTAAGTCTGGCTCTGAGAAGCTCCCCTATATTCAGATTTTGTCTTGTGCTGTGGCAGCGCCCCTCTTGTCTCCTGGAAATCTCCGCGTGTCAGAGGAGTGGTACAGCCGGTTCAGGGTCACCTGGGATCCACCTCAGTCTCCAACAGAGGGTTACAGGATCGTCTACCAGCCCATTTATGGTACACACACACACACACACACACACACACACTAAGAGGGCATAAACTAATGCTAATCCAAATATTATTTGTTTAATAAAGCAGTAATCCCAACATGTAAAATGCAGAGATTGTGGAGATTTTCCCCAGTCTTTTTTTTTCTTGTAATGGTTTTTGTTAAATTGAAACACAAAAAGTGACAGAGAGCGGTAATTAAATTCTGTGTTTCCTTTCCACAAAAGCACACCTTCATGCATAAGCACTGTTAGAAAACTGTTAATTGTCAAGCACAAGAGTATTGTTTTGTCAGTTTTGTGAGTGCTTTGCACTGAAACACAGGCTCATCTAAACATAGTAATCCACTTACTACAGGAGGACCCACCTCTGACAAACCTGCAAGAGGGACATATTAACTCTCAGGGTGTTTTGACGTTCCTGAAAGTGACTTCTTAATTTTTCTTTTTAACAAGAAGCTTAAAGCGTTAAGGGAAACGTCAGCGATCCTGAGCTGAAATAGTACATTACCCTTCCTCATTTATTTATTGTCTTGAAGCATCAACAAAAGACCATTTTCACTGTTCTGCTGCTTTCTCTGTGCTAATTGTTTCATCCTTCCAAGTCAAGGCTCCAGTCTTTATAGTTTCCATGTCTGTTTTAAGTCATTTAAACACAATTACTGCGTCTCTGAGGATCCAGCTTCAAGCGGACAGGCTGTAGTAATCTGATTTTAGGAATTAAGTTGAAGGGAAATAAATTTCAGCAGGCTGCTGTTTTCACTGTGAGAAACTTAGAGGCGTAGAGGCTAGAAGTGCTTGTGAGTGCAAATGCCAATACACACACACCCACGCACACCCATGCACACATACGCACACACACGCACACACACGCACATACATAATGTAAGAATAAATCCACCTCATATAACAAATGCAAAAATCCCCAAACACATGCATACACAAAGACACACACACAGTCTGTGTCCTATTTAATAGTGCTCCAGTGGATGGTGTGTTGTAAAGATAATGCAGCTCTTCCTTTATTTATGTTTTTTTCCCCTTGTATTGCTTTTGTTGCTTTTTTAATTCATACCATTATTATATTCATGCAGGATTGTTATTATTTTGTAAAGCGCTTTGTAGCAGTTGTTTGGAAAATCTGCATTAATGAAGGTTTTTATTATTATATCTTTGTTTTATTACATTGGCCTAGAGGAGAATGTGTGTGTGCACACTTGTGCATGTGTGCATACATATTCCTGAGTATCTTTGTTGTTGAGCTTGTGCATGCATGTGTTTATACAGGTTTGTGTATGTGTGGGAGATGGTAAGTTGTCAGTATCTCCCAATATAGTACGCCTATCACATATCTGTAAGTGTCAGTCAGCTTTGGTTACTTTTTCTACTTGTAACCTAGCAACCTATTAACAGACCAGACAAGTAATGAGCTTCAGTGTTACATCTGTTGTATTGAAAGATGTGGATTATGACTTTTCTTTCATAGTGATCAGTGTTAATTAATAATCAAGTTTGGTTCTGTCAACAACCTGTATTGTAGCTGACAGTTGTTCAAGGTATCGTGTTCAAAGTATGAGGCGAGCTGCATGTCCCAGACAGGCAGTGTCTCCACCAGCTGATGATCCGTGGCAAGAGCGTTGTTCTTGTATTGCAACACAGTTAGTTAGTGCTGGTATTTTAAGTATGATAAATACATTTTAAAAAAAATGAAATTCAGTTGCTGACTCAGGTTTGATAACCCTAACCCAGCAAGTTCCAATTCTAAATGGGATTAAAATACTTTTACATAGTCTCAAATCAATGTTTATTTGGTTTGTAAATTGCTTCCTTAAATTTTGGGAGACTTCTCTCATTCTTTGATTCCCTCTGTCCTTTCTGTCTGTGCTTATCTATGTATATATGTTTGTGTCTTTCTCAGTTCCAGGACCAGTTTTGGAGACAACTGTGGGTGAAGATGTGAACTCCATGCTCCTTCTGAATCTTCTGAGCGGGACAGAATACAGCGTTCAAGTGACAGCTTCCTACCCTACAGGACAAAGTGAACCACAACTCGTGAATGCTAAAACAAGTAAGCATCCCTATTGCACACAATCACACTTTGTTGGAAGAGTAGGTACTATTTCGTGTTGTCCTATCTTGTTTGGCACTGTTGACGTTGTAGGAAAATACGTATTGTTTATGGACATGACTGTAAATGGAAGTTTTGCTCAGACAAAAGTTTAACAATAAAGAGTTTTAAAAAACTAAGATCCTAAATGTAATTTTAAATTGAATTTACTTTTGAGAGGTCATACCAGATATCAAAATTTGTCATTCCAAAATGAGCATAATGAGGGGCATCACCACCACCTTAATTATAGTCATAGTCTGAATTTGTCACAAAGGAGTGTGATTATTAGAAGGAAGAGACAGAGACAGAGGCAGCAGCAGCAGCAGCAGCAGCAGCAGCAGAAAAGCAAACTAGTTTTAGGAAAGTGGGAAAGGTACAACATGCATATTAACTGCCTGCTGATACCATACGCTCTAATTTCCATTGAGACTTTAGCAAACAGACAGATAGACAGAAGGCTATAAATATTTCCCAGTCAGGCGGTGAGAATAGTCCTATATGCATATAAATTTGGTATGAGTAGGTGCAGTAAAACCTGATGCAGGCTTTAACTCTTGTCTCATCTAAAACAAATGGAGTGAGAGGGAGGAAGTTAGAGGGAGAGAGATTGACATAGTCTTTGTAGAGCAGGTATACAGTATGAGTGTATGCATCTGTTTCTTTCTTGAAACCCACTCTGGCAGGCTCTCATAATAGTACTATGTCACTATCTATCACCAAACATTTTTGTTGTCTTTTTGGCTTAATGACTTCCTGTTTGTATGTGTGCGGTTTTCAGAAAACTGCTGTATCATCCCTTACTTTAAAATCTACTGTTGTCTTTTAGGTTTACTGTCTGATTGGTCATGAGGGACTCACCAAATAGTGGCACATCCAGTGGGATGAAAACAAATATACTCTAATTTTAATATCTCGTAAATTTCTCATGCATGTTTTTGTACACAGCTCACTTTTTCTTTCTGAAAAGCAATTTCCCTTAACTTTGAAGAAAGATGTTGAAAAAGATTCAGTTTAGTCTCATTCCTGGATTTATACATAATCAACAATTAAAGAGGAATGCTTTTGATACACAGATTTTTCATGATATTTTGCTGCAGTGATGTAGCATCTTTCATCTGTTCATCATCCCCCTGCAGGATGAGTGACAATTCCCATGAGCCTTCCTGACTGTCATAGAACAAAGATACTTTCATAACGAGATAAAGTATGCAACAATGACATGTAGATTTATCAGCCATCCATATTTAAACTTAACACTGGCCTGGTTTAGCACTGGATGATGGTACCTCTACTGTCCACCCTACCAAATTTAATAAGGGCAGTGAGTTCACAAGCCCCATTTATAACTGTGCATACAGCAAAAAGTAAATTTATAGTGACATATATAATAACTTTATCTAGATGTAGATTTCTCATATCCATATTTATTCAACACTTTCTATTTGTGCGTATTGTATTGTATGCCACATCGCACTTTGTTTTCTACAGTGTTGGCCAGGAATGAATGAAATGACATCACTAAATAGTCAGATGAACATGTATTCAGATGCAAAGAATTCACAGTGCACTGATAAATTTTCAGATGTGTCATATTTTCCCGTACTACACAGGGTGTAGTTAAATTCATTGTCCATATTTGTGCTCTACAGTGGAGAAACTCTGATTTACTAAGGAGATGTGTTCAGTCATTTCTCATTCTAATAAGGGAGATACAGTAACATATTTCCCAGGGTACACTGCATTCATTGCAGCCTTACTGTGGGAGCCAACTGGCATGTTTGGATCAATAAATTACACATACTAGCATGTAGCATAGAAAGGTAATTATTGTTACCTTGAGGACCATCGAATGAAATGAAACTGTTTCCCCCAAATGAAGTTTTATGTAGTTTGTATTTAGGTGGTAGTGTTTCAGGGTTACAATAAAAATTTGGTTTCAACAGCAGCAGTGAAGAGTGCTCAGTCAAGACAGTCTCAAGATATTTTGTAGGATTCACACAAAAATGAAAATAACATGTTTTTTTGAAGACTAAAAGTATGAGACTTGAGCTCCTGCTGTGAAAGGATTACATGACGTGACTCAGGCAGAAGGAGAATGAAGAAATAGTCTTGTGGAAACTGAGTGTGTGGAGCTTGTGAAGGCAGATGGGTGCAAATGTTTGGCACCAAGCCTGGCAACTTGAGCACGCACTCACACGCACAGAGGTAATTTCTGACTGATTGCAGCATCTCCATATGGTCCACCATAGTCTATATCCGTTACACTCCTTTCACTCTGACCTTTAGATGTTAAATGGGCAATTACCACTAAAAAATGCTCACTTTCCTCTTATTAATATACTTTTTTTTTTAACCTTTTACATTCCCTTTCTCTAATTCTTCCATCTTTCTTTGTCCTGGTTTTCATGTCTTTCTTCTATGTTTAAACTGGGCTTTGTACACTTCCACTTAAGCCTTGCAGTGAAATCCGTGTCACCACAATGAGTTGAGGTGTTTTCTTAGACGTGTTCAGATTGTTTCCACAGACAAAAGTGGAGTCAGATGTAATTCTGACATCCCCGATTACAGAAATAAAGTCAAAGTTAAAAAAACCAATACTAACTAACTAAGTAACTAACTAACTGACTCTCAGTTTGGCTAACCGGCAGTCGAGTCCAAACGCTTAGCTTCATGTTTAGTCATGAATCTGTTTTAAATCTGTACAAACATGGCAGATTGGTTTTATTTGGAGTAGACTAACACAAGTATATAATGTGAACTCACATGTAAATCCATACATGATTGCATATATCCATGTTGATGTGTTTTTGTGTTGTACGTGTGTCGCATGTCACCTGTCTGTGTGTACATGAGCGAGTTTGTGTGCATCTTTGCATGTTATTGAAAGGAATGATGTTGTCATATGCATTATTCACTAGTATTTACAAATAAGGTACCTGCCATATGGTCCCAGCATAGAATATCCATTTACTGGTGCAATAGCCAAGTTTATTTTATACCATCAGCAAATTCTGTTAACAAGGGGGACAGAACAAGAGAGAGGAGGAGAGAGAGAGAGAGACAAAGAGAGTGTGAGGAAACCAGAAGAGAGAGAGTGGTTCCTTGGAGGTTTTCCTGCCTGTGGTACACTGAAATCTCACTCCCAAACAAGCTTCAGCTATTTAAATTGCTCATGGTGTTTTGCATTTTGCTGCATCATGCCTCATTGTTTCCTCACATGACAGTTAAACGTCAAGCCTGACTAGTTTTGTTTTGTGACTTAATGATTTGTTTGAGCTGAATGTTGTAATTGGAACTGTCAATATAGATACATTTCTACCATTTACTCTTTATGCGGATGCTAAACTGTTTATTTTTCTGCCATCAGCACACCAAAGACATGTTCAACAAAATGCCACTTGTGCATTTGATGTATAATACAGCCAGTGCAGGTCTAACCCAAAGTTTAGCACAATTCCAACCCTAATGTTGACTGCTGACCTTGAACACATCATACATTATACAATATGTATGTTAAACTATTTGCCTCTCCAAATAACAAAACTTGTCCACATTTTTCTCAGAGTAGTTCAATTAATGACATATCTTTGCAAAATTATTCCCAGTTCAGCTAAGGGAGACTTTGGAGGACCATCAATAAGATGCAAATTAGCCTTAATGAATATAGAGTAGTTTGGTGCAGACTTTGAAGCCCACATGATCCAGAGTGCTCTGTGCTGTGAGTGTCTGAGCCTCTCCCAGTTGGAATCTTTAGTTATTTTGATGGGTGGAGGAGCTGGATGGTGGAGGGTGCCTACTGGACAAGTGACACAGACAGAAAGGAAAAAGGTCAAGTTTATGGTTAGAAAAGGTGCAACAGTTTGTCAGAAACCCTTTTCTCAACATTGTTTAACATCAATTATAACTTTCTATTACTGCCAGCCATTCAAAGGAATAATTAACAAAAGTGACCAGTGTTACACATTTTAACTCAAGTGTTCTGTTTCATGTTTTCATCTGGTTGAACGTGGACATACTGTTAATTACGCCCCCTTGTTGATTGTTGCAGTGTTCATGTGCCGCTTGATAGATTTAGTAAATCATGTAATTCCCTGAGAGATATCTTGTGTACGGCGATCTGTAATGAACAGATTAGCTGTTTGTTGTGCGATTGTCCGTTGAGCATCAGCGAGTCTTACGTGAACACACAATTTTCTCCTTAGGAGTTGAGAAATCTATGCTAAATTAATCTTTCTGTCATTTTCCTCTCTCTCTCTCTCTCTCCAGTGTTCCTCGGCGTCTCTGGCTTGTCAACCTACCAGGTGCGTTCCAACAGCATGTGTGTCCAGTGGCAGCCTCTTCTACACGCCACGTTATACAGAGTGTCCATACAGTCTACACTCAGTAAGTACATTCACTGTTAACGAGAGTGTGTGGCAGTGTTTGTGTTAAAGGTGGTGAAAAAAAAATGTGTTCATTTCTTGTGCTTACTGCTTCCATTAGTTTTGCTCTCAGCGTGAGAATGTGATACCAGACAGGCAGCTCGCGCCATGCGTTGACGTGATTGACTTATCTGGTGTGAATTTAAATTAAGGGTTACTTTATCAGTTTGCTGAAAGGTGGTCTGGTTCACACCTGTTAACTGCAGTTTTAGAAAGGAAAAAAAAAACAGTATTTCCAGACAAAAGCTTAATTCATGCATAGTTTTTGGGAACAAGTGGTAGTCCGAGAGCACGTGCAGAAACGTACAGTTAGTTGTTCTCATCAACATTTCTGTGTCCCAACGTGTTTCACCGTTCCACGTTGTTTTTGGAAGAGGGCTTTTGCCAGCCAAGTGACTGGACTGCAATTCAGTCAGTAAATCAAACATTTTACTAGGGTTGTGATATTTGGTGAGGAGGCTGGAGTCCACTCCAAACTCTGAATATGTTTCCTTATAGATTTATAGTCTGTCCTCATGAAAATGTCTCCACAGTTTATTAGTAACACAAAGTCAAGTCAGCGCAGGACTGCTGTGTTGTGTGTGTGTGTGTGTGTGCGTGTGTGTGATGGCTACATATGTGTTGGTTACATATAGTAGGGTCCAAATGTCTGAGACCACTTTCCCAGATGAATGGAAAGTGGTCTCAGACTGTTGGACACTACTGTACCTCTCAGAGTCATCTGAATTCATATTGGTACGAGTCTCTGAGGAAATAAATGTTCTGTATTTCTGTCATGGCAGAGGTTTTACATTGTAAAGGATTTTCATAAATCTCTTGGTCTGCAGAAAGGAAGGGAGATATGATATGTACTCAATCTCTCCCCAGTAAACGACATGGGAGGAAACCGCTTTCAGAATATGTCATCGTGTCAGAAATAAAATGAGTAAAGATACAGAGTGTGACCTTTAGAAGCTGTTTATTGTGCAGATTACTCAGTTATTAAATGTTTAAAAGGAGACAGATGAAGAAAAGAAGGAGCAAAGAAAGGAGATCTTTAATAACAAAAGAAAGAAATTAGCAAATATATCTACCAAATCTATTTTAATCCAGTCAATCAGAAAAATGAATGAATCTTTTCGCCTTTGTTATATTTGCTCCTTTATTTTCTTTTCACTTTACCTTGAATCGAGTTTCTAGAATATAAAAACCTTAATAAAACCTTTGTCCAATATGTCCGTTCAACAAGAGGGTATTTTGGAGCAGGTCCACTCACAGTGAGCAACTTCAAGTTCAAGTTTTACTTTTATTTGTCCTCAGAGGGCTGTTGGTTGTGCAGCACAGGTTCATATAAAATCTGTGGTGAGAAAAAACTGTTGAAATAGTGATTGGAATTTTCTGCAATTTTCTGCATTAAACAGGCAGCTATAAAACATCCCATGTAGATTCTTGGTTATCGCGAACATTTCTGTGTCCATGAGTTTATTTTTTAGAAAGTTCAAAAGTTCACATAGGAAGCAGAATCAGATGCACTGGTGATGATTTTTTTCACTTAACCCAAAAGCACCTGAGAGGAAAAGATGCATGAGTATGTGACAGTAAGGGGGCTTTCACACTTGTAGCTCTTTGGCGAACGATGTTTCCTTCCTCATTTACTTCAGTGGGACTACTGTGTTGGTGTAGTGGGGGATAATGTCACACACAGCTCCTGGGAATAGTTAGTGTCATACAATGCACTCATAAGAAAAATTTGAATACCTTGTGACAGGCAGGGCACAGAATATGTGTATCATATGCTGCTGGCCTCACCAGCATCAAGGAGAGTAATCTGTCCTCAAAGTATAAAGGTATAAACTGCTGTTACAAAAAAACAACTGAAGGCCCACTCCTAGTTTTATAGCTAAAGCACTACTGCTTTTTTAAGCTGTACTCTCAGTTAAGAAAAGGTTTCAATCCACATATGTATATTTGTAATACATGTGAAAAAATATTAGTGAATAAAACTGAAAAATAAGTGGAGGAATAACTGCTGTTCTGAATATAAAACTATACACCAGAAATTGATATCTGTGCCCCTGTCCCACTTTGTTCTGTCAGGGAGACAGCAGTCATTACCCATATCAGAGCAGTGACAGTGCCACACCTAAACTGAATGCAGTCATTATTAACATTATTAGCTGCAGTTATTAGCTAAGTCAAAATGTCCTCTGTGAGAAAGGCCTGTAGCTCTGTTTCAAAACAGATTTTCCCAACAGGATTCCTACAGATGGTTGTGGATTAATAAATGGGAAACTCAAGTGTTGTAGAGATTGTTGACATTAATAAAAAAAAACTACTTCCAGTTAAAGGAAAAAATGAACAGTAAGTGCATTTAGTGCTTTTTACTGACAGAAAAAAGACAGCAAGAAGAAGGAGGAGGATTTCTCTCCTCCATCCTCCTTCCATCTCACACGTCTCTGTTTATCTCCGTCTCTCCCTCTTGCCTGAGCAGTAGTTGGATATTCTAGCTGGAGTTCAGAGATTTGGTTTAATCCACGCAGAGCCAACCAGCTGCTTAAACACCTTCTCAGATGGAAAAGTGCAGCCTCTCAGTGACAGCTGTTTCCCTAAACTTTATTATCTATGGCTGTTTCCTCTGTGGAGGAGGGGCTAATTTGTCACTCTCCAAGATGAGAGACACATTAGGAAATAGAATTAGACTAATGAAACTGACAAATGACAGCTATTAGAGTGTGTCTGTGTGTGCGCTCCCCGTTTCCTGTTTGTTCCTTTTTGGCTGCCAACATAAATTCTCATTCATGTGTTTTTTTCTCTGTGATGCTGTCCCTCTACAGCTTCTCAAAACTAACGCTAAATTGAAAGTGTTTGCAGTCTGCAATCCAAAGTAAATTGACAAGGGAAGAGGAAAGAAATCAATGATAGGATTCATTTCATTTTTCAGTGGATATAATGATGTTTTCCTGCAGTCTTTTAACTTCAGAGTTTTCTAGTTACCCAACTTTGAGGTGCAATAAATTAGTAAAGTTGCACAAGCTACAGTCTGCCTCCTCATTTTATTTTCAGTTAAGTGTGATAAATCGAAATACCAGATGAGTTTGATGGATCATAATCAGTTTGGTGAAATCCTGGCGGTCGATTCTGACTTCACCACAGTCAAATTTCCAAAATTTACTCACTCCTAACTTCTCTTACTCTAAAAGAAAGTGTTAATATTAGTTTTTCTGTTATTAATCATATTAAGGTATTTTTACATGTTGCAGATACAGTGCATTCATCTGCACTTGGAAGCAAGATTTTCAAATCTAGTTTGAACCTTCAGATCTGAACAAGTCTGTGCAGTGTATATGATTAAACTGCACAGGCAAGAATATGATGCAGAACATGGCTGGAGATGTAGATGTGTGCTCTGTGAATAGTTAATTTGAAACAGATCCTTTAGAGTGATTTGCTTATTAGGATTTTATGGCCGTTGATGTGAACTTGAAATCATTTTCTGTTTTGTTTGTTGATTACTTGCAGATAGTCAAAGACAGGAAGTGAGCCTGGGAGGTGGTGCTTCCCGACAGTGCTTCTATGACCTCACTCCCAGCAGCCAATACGAGATAAGTGTCCATACGCAGATGCAAGAAATGGAGGGACCTTCGGTCTCCATCACTGACATGACGTGTATGTTGCAAATGTTTTATATATTATGTATAAATATATGCATGATTATGTTGTAATGTTCATCTTTGCATTCAGGACAGAAACCGTTGAGTTTGAGTTTTCTCCCATTTATTTTAAATTTTCATCAGCATTTTTGTGGAGGCTGACTCACACTCACCCCTTTTATCCTTTTTTACACCAATTTCTTGTCACTGTCACTCCCTCAGTCCTTTCTTCCTTCTTTTTCGGTTTTCTCCGCTTACCTCATTTTCTCTAATTAATCCTTCCAGTTGCTCTTTATGTCTTTCTCCATATGTCCATCTGTCCCCACAGTAGCCACCTTCTACCACACATCTGTCTCACCTCTACAACTTTCTCTTTTACCTTCAACTTCAGTCTCTCTCTCTCTCTTTCTCTCTCTCTCTCTCTCTCTCCCTCACGTGTCTCTCTCTCAGTGAAGATAGATTCTGCTGTTGCAGTTCATTGGTCAGCTGATGAGCTGAGGTGAAGCACACAGCTCCAGGGACCAGGAGGGCTCAGCTCACAACCAGGGTTACAGATAGATAGATGGATATGACCTCGGATATACACATACACATACACATACACACAGGTTCCTGGACTAATGTTGTTGATCCACAGATTTTGAGTAGACAACTGTGGATTAAATTCCACTGGAGACAATTTCAGCAAATGTTGCAGGTCCACAGACACTACAGGTGGAAGTATTAAGTTTATTTACTTGAATGAAAATAGTAAAACCACCATATAAACAGGGAAATGCAGGATTACAGTGCTAGTACAAGTACAAGTATCGTAATCCTGCATTTAAGTGTTATCAGGAAATTGTGATTAAGAAAAAAAGTAAAATTGCTCATTGAGCAGAATGGCCCCTTTTACAGTGCTAAATTATTATGAAAGTCTTATATTTTAGAGTCATTATTAAATGCATTAACATGTAGGCAGTTTAAATGTTGTACCTGGTGGAGATGGAGATCATTTAACTATCTTAAAATTCTGCTGGTTAGTTTATGTTACGTTACATTTCTGTCACACAAATGTAGCATAGTAAAAAGTACAATATTTCCCTTTATAAATGTAGTGGAGTGGAAATAAGTAGAATAAAATGGAGATACTTGTAAATGTACTCGCTGTGAAACATTGTCCACTGACACACTGATATCATGTGTCTGTGACTTTTTAAAAATGCGAGAACACAGAGAGGGCACAGTGTGAAGAGAGATAGTAAAGATAAGGAAACAGCAGACCGAGAGAATGACATCAATGACATCAATGACATCAATGACAACATGACCCGCTCCTAAACCTCAGAAAGTCCCCAATGTTTATTGTTCAGTGACATTTTCCACAGTGCAGTGCTGGACCATCAGGGCCTGCTTAACCTTCTCTGAAAGCCCAACTATTCTCAAAATGAAGAAATAATAATCTATTCATTAGTTTGCTGTTAATAATCTATCTGTGTCCTCCCATTTTTCTGATCCTTCCTTCTCTCAGAACAGACAGTGAGGGGAGAGAAAAGCTAGCAACAGATACGTTGCTTAAACTATGTGTTCCCCCTGTCCTTCTCATTTTAAAGCGCTTGAAAAGTGGGTGGTTAAACGCTGTAATGGTAAATGTTTTTTACTCACAGAAAACGAAACATCATCACTGATGGCCTTACCATAAAATCCGCAATCCGCCACTGCCAAAATTTACCGCCAAGCACACAAGCTCAAGAACAAAGTTCATGATTGAATCAAACACATTATGTACTAATTATCTTACCATGGTAGCTGAAGAAACATTTGAGATAATTTTGTCTACTTTCATGAAGTACGTGCCCCTTCAGTGAGCAGTTGCCGATGTTTTCAAGATGATTTACTCACTTTACTCTCGTTTGACAGAACCCACTGCTTTCTGCAAAGTAATTGGCTTGGCACTGAGGCATACCTTAACCTGGGGCTGTTTTTGACTCTGAAAAACAGCCTCTGGTCAGACAGATACGAGACTGATGAAAATAGTACTTTTGCTGTGTCCAGCTCATAGGAGGAATAGGAGAGAGATATATAGAAAGAGAGTAGTTTGACTGCTTGGTGATGGAGATATACAGAACCAAACACAAGATTGCTCATGTACCTATAGGTTGTAAGCACACTACAAACCTTTTCACTGTGAAGGTCCCCAGCTCAGCTGCTGGAGGACGGAAGAGGATGAGGAAACTTTCAGCTTAAAAGAAACAGCCTACTGCTGTCTCTCATGTTGTCAGTTTATTGACTGTGTGTTTGTGTGTGTGCGTGTGCGTGCGTGCGTGCGCGCATGCTTGCGTGTGTGTGGGGTCAGCAGATAAACCCAATGATGGTGGCACTTGTCACTACCATCATGATTGATGACCCTGTCTTGTTTCCTTGTGTGTGTGTGTGTGTGTGTGTGTGTGTGTGTGTGTGTCTGTCCAGTGCCAGCACCCATTCAAGCCCCGAGTGAACCACCCACCACAGAGCCCCCCCCTACCATCCCGCCCGCTAAGGAAGGTGAGCAAGATGCGAAACACAAACACACACTCATTCATATGTTATCCTTTTCTAGTTTTGTAGTTAACATCACATTACCCTGATTACTTTTTTCTGATAACTGTGGCACTATAGTTAATCAGTCTTGAAATGTATCTTTAATTATGATTGTTTTAAAAAAATGTGCTGGCAAACTTGTACAATATATACACCAGTTGTTGTATAAGTCATATTTAGAAATGATGGCCAAGTTGTAGCAACAGATATATGCAATAATTGCAGTTTCATTGCTTTATGAGGAGGAGACATCTTCTTTCATCATGACCAGTAAGGTAACATTTTTGAGTGGTATATTTGGCAGCCATTCTGTTGCTTTTGCTGTATATTTGTAATAGACAGCTATGATTATTGTGTAGTCACTTTATCTTGTAATATATATTATATCGTTCCTAAAGTGCATTGCATTTATTAACTTTGATTCATTAAATTGGTGTGTAGAATTGCATCAGAGTCTGTACTGGAAGATACTTGCCATCAAATGATTTGAATTAAAATTGGGGGCGACTAAAATGTCATTGAGACATTGATGCATAGGAAACTGTAACCAAAGTATACAGAGCAGTAGTTTTGCTCTTTAGTATAAAACAATCATCAACACCACACTTAACAGCACATGCAATGTTGCTTTGCCATAATTTTGAAACAGAAAAAGAATAATAAATAATCTAACAATTTACTTTTAATAGAGCAGCTATGTTATGCCACTCAAGGCTCTTTACACATTTGTGAACCGTGTTTAGTTTCAAAACATCAGTGGTGACCTGGAAGGAAATTTGCAGATTGGGGGCACTATAATAAAATTATGGACTCTAACTTAAAGGTAAGCAAAAAGGAAAAATCAAAAAACAAGTCAAGTGTCTCACAGGAAGTCAGTGAGACGTTTACTGGATTCCCACAACGACTTTATTGTGTGCAGCATACTCAGGCTACTGTGGACTGTAGCCGATGCCAAAATAAAGAAATGCTACTCTAATCCTGGTTCATTAGCTTATTACCTCAGGCTTAGAGAGCTAACCTGACCACTCCCATCCAGCTTCAGCTTCAGTCTCAGTTTAGCCCCAAAACACCAGAGTACAGTCCGACCATCTACAAACAGGACACACTGGCTAAAACATACAGGGTGCACCTATGATTGACAGTTACAAGACTTGACCATCATAACTACAGAATGTGCTGTTTGTAATTGTCTTTCCAGGAAGCAACACTACCTGTAATTTTTTTTTTTTTTTGAATCATTCACAAACTACATAAGTAAATGACCAAATACCTATGGATTACACTTACTGTACTTAAAAGGTGCTATTTCGCTATTACCACATAGCCTATACTTACCAGTCTAGAGGAAACGTTGCGAGTCCAGCATCAAACTTCATCCCTTTACTCGCCAAAAGCCGACTCCAGTGGTTGCCTCTATTTCTATCACTTCTTTTCTTCTACTGAAGTTAGCATGCTAACCAGCTAGCCCCAACCCATCCAGTCTCGTAATCCTACTTTACAATAGTGAGTCACTGTAGCGTGCAATCTGCCGACAGTTCAGCATGAGCGGATGAAGAAGTAGCGCTGCCCAGAGAGCGTATTCTAACCTCTTAACTTGTAAACGCAACGATGGCTGAAGCTCTTGGCAAGCGACCGTTATCACCACCATTACTGCCCGACCCTGACAAGAAACCACATTTGGCAGCAGAGAAAACTTACATATAGCTCCTTTAAACCTTGACTAACTGCAATTGAAGGTGCACCAGCAAATGACTCATGAGAGAGGACAGGTAAAATATTCTCACGGAAGAGGATTTTTCATCATTTGACAAGCTCAGAAAGATTAGAAACAAAGGGGTACAAGTTCAGAGTCAGAGCCTCCTCCTCCTACCCAGACAGTCCTCCTCATCTGTTCCTGTCTGATGGGCTCAGGTTAAAGGCTGACCTGCAGGACAAACTCCTCAGACATGAACCGACACACCTGCTGAGCCCGTCTGTAAGCATTTCTATCCGAGTGTCTGACCTTTTGTCAGACTGATGCTTCCATCCATAATCATAGTCAACTTTTACTCAGGACAGAACTGCAAAGATAGAGGAAAGAGAAAGCAAGGTGTGTGATGGTCTATAAGAGGGAGAAAGATGAGGGGAGAAAGAAAAAGAAAAAAAAGTAGAGAATGAAACAAATTGATGGCCAGGATGAGAAAAACAGACAGAGATAGAGCTGCAGACAGAAAGCAGAGGGGAAAAGGCAGAAAGAGACAAATGGAGAGAAAGACGAGAAAGAATTGAGAAAAAGACATACAGTATAAAAGCAGAGATAGTTGTTAGTGTTCAAGCAACCAAATTACTCTGCTGTATTTTGTTATATTTAGAATTACAACCATTTTTCCTCATAAACCCTTGAGAGACAGTTCAGGTTTTTCCTGGGAATTTATGGAGGCTGACATGGTCATTAACAGGGTTTGAAATTTAGTGCAGACTTGGAGTTTGAACACTTGTTAAAACCACAAAACAACTTTACAGCGGCAAAGATAAGGCTACTGGGAGTCATTTAGAAACCTGAGAAGAATAAAAGCAGAAGGAAAAGTCACTGCTGGACCAGGAATATGAATGAGCAGCTTACAAAAGAAGAAAAAAACAAACACACTGGATATATTTTTCGTGTTCAGAAAAGTCTGAGTTTGAAACTCTGAGTTAGAGAGTGTGCATTATACCTTTAATCTTATAAACTCTACAGCATGCAAATTAATCTGAAGGCCCAGTCTTTGCATATTTACCCTGTTCCAGAGGATGTGTATTTGCAGTGCTTCATACTATTTACCCAGAGAATGAATATATTAGACAGCCAGTTAACATTAAGCTTATGCTTTGTCCTCCACTGACCTTCATTCTGTATGAAATTACTTTTTAAATGCAGAGACAAAACGTTGTGCTGACTAAATCTAAACATCTCACCTGTGTGTCTGTCCAGTGTGCAAGGAGGCCAAGGCTGACCTGGCGTTCCTGGTCGATGGCTCCTGGTCCATCGGAGACGACAATTTCATGAAGATCACACGTTTCCTTTACAGCACCATGGGATCACTGGATCTGATTGGACCAGATGGCACTCAGGTCAGTCACATGACCACACATATGTTACTTTACCTCAGAGAGGAAGAACTGAAGAATAGAAATGTTAAAAGTTAAGATAAAGTTTTACTTGTTCTTACCTTAATTTTCCTGCATGCATCATTACACGGGATTTCAGATTTCAGAATTGAAAATGTTAAAATGCAATCGTGACCACTTGAATATCGCTCTGAATATTGTAATAGCAGAATAATGTCTCCCTGTGCTGGTGCTCATGTTTATGACTGCTAGTGGTTCTTGTGTCTAGTCTAAACATTTGTGTCTAGTGAAAATGACATGTATATAGTACAATAAGTTAACCAACAAAAAAATACAAATCTGCTGAGGCTTTTAATTCTTGTTCTCTCTCTCTCCAATTTATTTTCTTTGTTATAGCATTTTCCTTCTGAAAAATGCATGTCTTGGGAAATGCAATGTAAAGCAGATGCTGAGGATCTAGCCAAAAGTAGCCACACTGAAAACCATGATAATGATGAAATGAAGAAATTACACATCTTAGTGTAATCCGTGGATAAAGAAGCCATTCATAAAAGAGAAAGTGTTGTGAAAAAAGATATATTTCCATTTTCAAATATATTTTTGTATCACAAAATCCTCCCCTAAAAAAGACAGATTACGAACATGCTTCTTCTTCGTCTTGCTTCTGTCCTCCCTCCTTCATATGCTGTAACCCATTTCACCTCCAGCTATTCAAAGAAAGAGAAGGAGGAAGAAAAAATTGTTTTAATTTCCTCACAAATGTCCCTGAAACTATACTTTCATTCAGTAGATAAAGGAATAAAGGACACTGGGTGCTGTATATCCATAATGAAACAATGGAGCGTGATCTGCAGCTTGCTTTCTGTAACCTGCAAGCTATTTCCTCCTTCTTTTCTCCGTTCCATTCTCACTGTTACATCAGACATTCAGACCAAAATAGCAATTATGGACATTTGCCCAAAATATGAATCTTGAAGAATCCTCCTCCTTTTGACCCATGTCCTTTTGACTCATTTATTGTTCGAGGAAGCCTGCTGCTGTTGCCGTTATTTGATACTGGAAGGATGAGGCAGAAATTTCACCCAGTTTTCTTGGTCTGTCCCCTTAGAAATCAGCATGACCACATCTATATGTATCTATAGAAAAGTTAAGAAAAGTGAGAGAGAACTTTAAAACCCCTAGTGAGTCAATCTTTACTCTCTGGAAGGCCTTTTTGTTGCTGAGCAGTGTTCGATTAACTCCACTCATTTGCTGCCGCTGTGTTTTGTGCCAGAAAACATTACTTCTCTGGCAGGAGTGGTGGTCTTAATAAATTAAGTCTAGATGCAGTAAAAGCTGGGATAAATATCAAATGGTTCAAGTATCAGCTTGATCCTCAGTGTAAAATCCACCATGAGTGATACTTACGGAACTTAAGTAATACTAAACCACGTTACCTCAGTGGCTATTACCATCTCCACTGCCTCAGTATGTTTCTCATGTATTCGGTTCATCATTAGGTAACGCCAGGCTCTAACTTGGGGCAGTAGCTCGCTATTGTCATTTGAAACTAATTTCTTTGTGTTTCCTGCCTGCATGGCCCCCCTACTGTGTCAGCAGAGCTCAGCTGGTTCATTTGTCACACTGTAGAGGTGCTTGCTAGACCCTTTTCTTTCATTTGTGTAATGTCTGCTGTTAAGCAGTTTGCTACCCTCGCCGTGCCCCAATAACCCTCTGGCACAAGGCTACCAAGAGCAAAACACCGGCTGTAATGTGAGAGATTTGGCTGTACAGTAAGGAGTGAGCTGGCTGGTGAATGAAGGCCGCCCTGAGCCAAGAACAGCACTATTAGCAGTCTGGAGGTAATGATAGTTGTTCGCTCCTCTTAGAGTAAGGCAATTAGATTGATTATAGTTCTGATTCGGGAGAGTGAACATATATATATTTTAGTGCATTTTCACCTAGAGACTTACATAAAACAAGTCTGTAATATTCCCATTTGACATCATGAACTTATACTTTCTCTGCTATGACCACCAGTGCTGAACAGATGACAAATGGTCAAATCTGTGTCCCATTACTGCTTTCACCTATTAAACCTTAACGTTAAACTATGAAAATGTCAAATTCTGCCTTCTCGTGTACAGTTTAACTTTCCCATCTGTACAGTGCTCACTTTGCGGGGCTGTCTAAGCACGCGCAATTTGTATAATTACAGTATTTCCGTGAGCGAACAAAGGTAGCATCTGTTTGATGCTGTTGTTGCTGTTCAGACTAAATGCATAAATTGCAGGTGATAATGAGGGAAAGTATTAGATTTTTGGACCCAGAGCACAGTCATTTGGCTTCATAACACACAGACAATGCCGCATGGAGTCATTTGGCTTCTTGCTTTTTGTTTTGGAAGAAGATGAAACAAACCTGAGCGCTCAAATATAGGAACACATTGCAGTGGTATTGTCACTGACATGAGTATAAGCAGATGATGATTGAATTTGAATTTTTAGGTGAACTGTCCCTTTAGAGCAAGTGCAAAAAGAAAATGGTTCTGTTTAGCTTTGTTTAATCTGATTTGACATGTGCTCTGAACTTATTTCACTTATCTGTCTGTCTGTCTGTCTGTCTGTCTCCGTCTCTCTCCAGGTGGCCATTGCTCAGTTCAGCGACGATGCTCGGACAGAATTCCAGCTGAGTTCCCATGGCAACAAGGAAGCACTGCTGGAGGCTATTCAGAGGATCAGATACAAAGGAGGAAACACCAAGACAGGTCAGGACAGTGCATTAGTGGGATTAATGCAATAATTGTTCATGCAGTGCAACCAGACAGGTAAATCCAGATGTCAGTTTGTTACCTCAGTCTAATGGACGTCAGTTTGTCGACAAAATAAGCTTAACCACAAGGTCCATTGTTGTGGAGCATTTGATCATATTACACAATCTTCCTCAGTTTGCCTATGTGTCATGGAAGATGAAGATGTTCAAATTTCCAAGGGGACGTCTTTTTCATCCATGCTGTCTTAAAAGCTGAGATTGAAAGTTCATTCTAGACCTTGGAATCAGAGGTTTACACAACAATCTCTCCACAGGGTCCATTAGTAGCTGGTCTGGAGCGTTTAATCATTTGTCCAAAATTTTTACATCTACATTTAAACGACAGCTGGACTGCCTCCATTTGCGGAGAAAGATTGTGTGATACAGTTAAAACTCAGCAGCAACTAATGGACCTTGTGGTGAGATTTTTTCTTTGTCAACTGCTGTTTCCAAGGTCAAAAATGAACTTTTAACCTCAACTTACCAGAACTAGCCTTGATGAGAAAACTTGAAGAAAGTATGTTGTCGGATTTGGAAGATCTCCATGAAAAAGACACTTTTCCCCTGATTTAGGACATTTGTTGAAAATATCACAAAGGCTACTGCAGAGAGGAGACGTTTTAAGGGGTCCTGATCTCTAACAAGCACTTTGGGTTGTGAATCGTTAGTAAAATTCATGTCTGCAGCTGTGCTAGTACATAGAAGGTGAATGCCATTAATGTGGATTTACAGGTAATGCTGGTTGTTCAGAGCACTTAAACTCTTCTAAAGTCTGGGTCATGGCTCGGTGTCTGCTCAGAGTAATTGTGTCCTTGAGCTTTCCTATCAGCTCTAGTGCTGATCATCTCACTACTTAACCCTTCCTCCCTCTTCTTACTCCTCTTTCTCCTCTGTCCTCTTGTCCATCTCCTCTGCTCTTTTGCCAACCTCTGACTGTCCTCTCCTCCCTCACTTTGGTGACAACCCTTTAAAGCTTCAACCCTCCTTCTTTCTAAATGTTCTCTTTTGTCTTTCCTTCTTCTGTGCATTTACCCCTTATACACCTACACCTACTGTACTGTCTTGTAGTTTAACGGTTGGAAACAGGTGGTGTTTTAGCTGACAGGGCAGTGTGTGTGTGTGTGTGTGTGTGTGTGTGTGTGTGTGTGTGTGTGTGTGTGTGTGTGTGTGTGTGTGTGTGTGTGAATACAGTCTACAAGAGAATAGAAAATAAACCATGAAATATCATCCTCCCCACACAAAGAGAGAGAGGAGGCAGCTCGCTCTCTAAAGGTTAGGCTACTGCTCACCGACTCACAGTTTCTCTGTCTCCCTCTCCCCCTATCTCTTTGTCTCTCACCCACACATGCACACATGCGTACACATAGAATTAATCTCCTTCAATTGCGCAAACATAGTGTCTATTCTTCAGGCTGTCCTTATTCCACCATAGAAGCCCACACAGCATATATTTTTAGTTCATGTGTATATGTGTATGTTTTTATTTTATTTTATACAATTTATTCAACAAAATAAGCAAATAATTTTATTGTTTCTTTCTATGTCTGTGTTTTTTCATTGCTCCTGCTTCAGGCCAAGGTGGAGATTATTTCCTTCCTTTGTTTAATGAGGCTTTTTTATGTTTGAGTTTTGATATTTTTTCTCTTCCTCTGTGATTCTGCACACTAATACGGCTCTAAAACATAATGCACCAGTGTTTTAACTATACAGGCGAACACTAACAGAGCTGTGTACAGTACGTCTAGAGTTTGTGCCCAAACCTCCTTACTTACATCTTACTCCTTTGGTCCATTGAAACATAGACTACTAGTGTCTCTGGCTCTGACTGAGGCTCGCACTACAAACCTAAAATCTTTTTCACTCTCCAAACCCTAAACTATTTCCTTTTTTCACTCGTCAACCTCAAATTTTCCTCAGAGACCCCATCAGGGCCCCTCACTGTGTCTAAATCCACCAAAGCCCTCAAATAAAAGGCTGTAGCTTTCTGCCTCTTTAACCCGTAGCCTCTGGCAGATATATCTGCATAGAAGCCAACAAGTAACCCCATAGCTTCAATGCCTTTTTATGTTTTTACTGTAAATTGCTAGCTTACTTTACACCCTCTGTCCAAAAACCCCCCAGGTCAAGCAAACCCATCAAAATCAGATTTTAAAAACATACTCAAAACTAAACATGGATTCACAGTAAAGTTGAAAAGTTCTATCAGTATCAAAGAGGATTTTCTTTCTTCTTTTCTTTTTTAGATGAAATTGTATTGTTAATCAGAAAGTGGGTTGCTGCTTCATTCTGCATTCTGGGAGTTTCCCACTAACCCCACCATCTCACACAGCCAGCTACTGAGCTGCTGCTGTGGCAACAGGAGTTTCTTGCTCAATGGCACTGCAGAGGTTGTTGCTTAAGGAGAAGGGACAGCTACTTATTCAGCTTCTGAGCCAAATTCTAGTCATAAGCCTCTTCTCTATACCCATTTTACAAACAGTATGTAAATGATGCTGCCTTCTTTAAGTCTCTACAGTAAGTTTTTTTTCCTGTATACCCTCTCTGAGTGTGAGGGAAGGGCATGCTGAGGATTCATGGTGCTGAAGCTGATATTCTGGGATTTGGCTTTTCACTATGCATTTATTCATTAAGGCATTAGTGAGCCTCTGACTGGCTTGGTGAATGATTGATTTAATGTAGCTGCTGCTGTAATAGTCTTTATCCCTGTGCTGTAGTGGATGTATATGAGTGTGTGTGTGTCTTTTGAGATTGATTTTCATGCTAATCCCTGACACTGCTTGACTGTACAGTGCATAGGCCTACAGATAGAGGAACTGGGTTGCAGTGTCTGCTTATGGGCAAATGTAAAGGTGTGTTTGATTTCCAGGTGTGTGTACTATATGTGTGTATCCAGGGACAACGTGACTTACAATATGTAAACTAGGGTTACTTTTAATCCTTAACTTTTTAGTAATATATTCACACATTGGATTAGTCAGGATGTTATTTGCCTTCTCTGATTATACTTTAGCAGCTAGACTGATTTCTTCCTGCTTCAACTGTAGTAATGCAGTTGTGTGAGACCCTCACTCAATTTCCAAGGGTTTATGAGTCTTTTATGAGTTTAGGAGTGAATGTGTGAATGGCCCTTGAATGGGTTTCACTGACTATAAAAAACACATTGAAAATCTATTGTGTATTTTCAGCAATGCATTTGATTATCCAGAAGTTTTTTCAAATCGTTCTTAGGAACATACAGTAACTTGTCAAAGATTAAAGGATTTTATAGCTCTCTCCATTCATAATCACCCAGAGAGAATATTACAGCCTCTTCCTTGTCATCCAGATTTCACCTGCAGCCACAATAGAAAAGGGAAAAAAAGTCTCCTACTTCATTATGTCGCACCTAGGCTTTGGATGCTAAAACGGGAGAGATGATTTCAACTATTTTTACATTCTCATATTGTTTCCGCTCTTCAGTGACAGCAAGAAAACTGGTAAACTGTTGCCAGACAGGAGGCCAAATCCAAACTGACAAGGATTACTTCACACATGCAAAATGATGGATCGATTGATTGAGGACGGGCTTCACAACCAAACATCCACTGACATGTTTGTTTTGTGTTAATTTCTTTTCTCACCCTCATTCCATACATGCTCTGCCCCCCCCCCCACACACACACACACACTCTTTTTATGCCCTCTTACCTGCTCTTTTCCTCCTTCCTCCACCACCCACTCAGCGCCTCCACCCACTGCTCCTCCCTCTCATCTCCCCTCTCCTCTGCTCGGTCCTGTGTCTCACTTCATGCCTGGCTAGCTGCTGTAATTCAAGCCTCGTCCAGCATGATCAGAAGACAGTGTAGAAACAGATGTATCACTGGCAGATATCTGACAACACAACACTTTACAGGCCAAGCACTCTATCATTTTTTATCACTGACAGCTCAGTGAAAAAAGGAGGCAAAGATGTGGTTGAAGGGTTTTGGTTTATTTAGAATTTGGGAGACAAAGACACCATACACCTAAAGCTGTTTACGCCATACACTCTGTGTATGATAAGTGGTTAGTCAACTTATGGACCATTTACTGCTTCATATGGTTTTGTTTTTATTACAAAACTCCCAGATACTCCTCTCTTTACAGCTGTGGCACGCTCTTGAAAACACAAGAAGTGGGGAGAGGAGAAAGTGTAAAAGGACAAAAGGAGTAGAGAGGAATAATGGCAGCAATTGTCCATGTGATTATGAAAAGGTCAGGTGGAGATGAGTAGATGAGCTACATGAACTATTAATGCACATCACGATGGACAGTATGCAAATATTGGCATTAAATAGAAATTACCTACCTGTGTGTGATGACGATCAGGACACTGCTTATTGGTTTGCATGCACGAAATGACTAACACATGTTGTTGCATATACTGTATACAGTATGTGTGAAGTCTTTACAGTTTAGATCAATTCATGTCATGAAGGACACATTATGGGTCAATTTTTCCTGTTATTTGATGTGATTATACCTTGTACTTGACCGTCATTCATCAGGTTGTCTTCACATTTCAGCAGCAAAAGAGCTATCTGGAGGCAGATTAATAAAAAAAATATATATATAGATATATATATATATCTATATATATTTAAAAAATATATATAATTGAGCACAAAGTTGATTTCACCTCAGCAATATACTCACTGTTTTGAATTTAATTTTACAAAACTGAGGGGGCTTGAAACATAATGACACACACAAGGCATCCCTAAATCCACTGACAAATGTGCATTGACACATCTTGGTTACTTGTTGTGGGTGGGTCTTGAAACCTTTTAAAACTGTCCGGACAGATTTTATTGACTGATTAATTCCATTAGCAGGTGACCTGCACACTGTGAAGAGTTCATCTAATTCTATGGGTTTTTTTTTCTACAGACTGGTGACATTTTAATCTTTTTCTTTTTCCTTTTTCTCATCTCTCTATGTTTAGATCCCATTAAAATACATAAGACATTGTCTGTTTTCTGACATACTTTAAATGCTAATGGGCACTCTGGGATTTCAGGTCACTCATTTTCATGTAATAATTATGGGGTCAGTAATGTATTTTATTAATGTCAGTGGAAGGATAAATAATACATGTTTTTAATTAGTAAGTACATTAAAATTGTAGCAAAGGTCTCATGCATTCACCTCCATGTAACAGGTGTGGAAAAGGACATTTTTAGATTGTTAATGAGCTCAATCATGCATCCAATAAGTTTAGTCTGCCAAGCATTTGTCGTCATCCAGCCTCACATGGGAAAAAATGTAGGCACAGGAGTTGATTGAAGCATTCATCTGTTCCAAAATGTTGCACCAATTAAAAAAATTAAGCTTCACATCAGAACATAGTACAACAGTAAGAGTAATATGTGGACTGCCACGTATGCTAAAGGACCATACTAGTAGTTTCACATATTTTTAGTGTATGCACAATGACTGTATATGTTACATCACCACTGGCCATGTTCCCAAGCATGCTGTGTGGTTTCCTCTTACATTTTTTTTTTGTATTTTTTTTCCTTCACGGCAGCCAATTCTTAACATTCATTTCACTACAGAATGAAATAATCTTAACTTGAGAATGGTTGGAGTTCAATAATGACAGTAAACATCTTGACAGCATTTATTTTTCTCAGAGGTTTTATTGGTCATTGAGAGACACTGTACATTAAAGGAATTGACCAGTTACAGCAACTGGTTACACAGTTAGATTTGGCAGAAAAGGCTCGACTATTTGAGGGAGCTAACAGAATCTAAACAGCGAAGAGTATTCTGCTGAGAGCACTAATCTCCCCATACATGAACATTTAATCTTAGTCACATCAAGCAAGGGAGATGTGTCAGCAAACAGCATTGGCATGAGCCTTATAGTGATCAGAAGTGTCAGATTTTATATCTGTGCTGTACACCTGCATTGATATGCCTGGATATTACAAGTCACACAGCAGTGAATGAGGCAATGATTGTGAAGCATGTTGGAAACAGCTGACAACCAAAATAAGTGTTACTCTAGTGCGCTACGGTGACAAAGCCATGTTTTGTTGCATGTATTTGTGTAATGTAACTAAATTTTGACAAAAAAGCTGACATAATACTTGCTGTGATTGTCTTCATTTTTTTTATTTAAGTCTCTGCAAATTAATTTTACAGTCTCACAGAAATGAATGGAAATCAAGGACTTGCAAGGTCGAAGAAAAAAAAAAGCATCTAAACTCTGGCTGTTCTAAATCGAGTGTTTGCTTTTTGTCCTCCGTCAGGTCGGGCCATCAAACATGTGAAAGAGTCCATTTTCACTCCAGAGGCCGGAGCCAGACGGGGCGTCCCTAAGGTCCTGGTTGTCCTGACTGACGGGCGTTCACAAGATGATGTCAACAAAGTGTCCAAGGAGATGCAGATGGAGGGTGAGTATTTTATAGACCAAACACAGTAATAAGAGTTATTGGTAGTTGGTTGAAGCCCTGGGAAAATCTTGAAATCATAATTTGTTGACACTGGATGTACAGTATGTGATTTGTTGACATTGACGGGGTAGGTTATGTGTGTTGGTACAGTACAGGCAACATGAAGAAAGAGCCTCATTCAACCTGCCAGTTCTTGGATGCTGTATGAACTGTCTGTCACATTTTACTGTTACCGGCTATCAACCTCTTCAACCATTGGTTTGAAATCCATAACTAATAATGTGTTCCATGAGGCTATTTAAACCTATCAATTTCCTTTAACTTGTAATGAATCTTCTTGTTTATTTCCGTTCTCAGACTACATCATCTTTGCCATTGGCTTTGCGGACGCGGACTACGGAGAGCTGGTGAATATCGCCAGCAAGCCCAGTGATAGACACGTCTTTTTTGTGGACGATTTGGATGCTGTGAAGAAAATAGAAGAACAGCTCATTACCTTTGTCTGCGAGGCCGCCACTGCCAGTGAGTAGCACCACCTTATGTTTAAAACAGAGCTATGGAGGAAAGAGAGATCAGAAAAGTCGGGTAGCAGAAAGATGCAAACGTTGAGCAAAGACTGTAGTTAGTGGAGAGACATAAAAAATGACCAAAGCAGAGAAGAGAGAGAAGGAATGATTTATTTTATGGTTGAGAAAAAATCTTACAGATGAACTAACAGACACTTTTCTGTCTTTCAGCTTGTCCGTCTGTTTTGATGAGTGGTAACACCATGGCAGGTAAGAAGTACAAAAATGGGAAAAATAGACTGTACAAGCCCATCTACTGTATCAGACCCCTGGATGGAGAGCTAATGATGATGATGGCAATAACATAATGACAATGAACATAATGATGATGATGACTTGTCTCTTGCAGGTTTCCGTATGATGGAGAAGTTTGGCCTGGTAGAGAAGGAGTACAGCACGATACCAGGAGTTTCTCTGGAGCCGGGGTCGTTCAACAGCTTCCCCTGTTACAGGTTACACCGTGACGCCTTGGTGTCACAGCCCACCAAGTGAGTAACGCCACATCCACAGTAAGATGGAGTAATGTGAAAACACACCTCTGTTTCAATTGACAAACCATAAAATTGTGCACCATAGCCGTTATAACCATTAACATTATAACCTTAGAGGTAAGATTTATTGCAGGGCTGTTATATTAGACAGACTCAATTGATCAAGCCACACGTCTATATTCACAAAGTTACCTGGCAGCATATACATAGATATAGATCAACCCGTGTTGTGTGGTCGGCTATACTGGCATACAAAGTAAGTGACCCCAGACAGAGCTGGAGGTGGCAGTTTGTTCAGTGACAGTTCAATTTGTTCAAGTGCCAGTGAGATCAAGGCGTCTTTTGCAAGAGACACCTGAGAACAAATTACACATACACAAGGTTATAAATAGCAGTATCACAAAAACAAGCAGCCTCACACACATTTGTTAAAACAATCAGAACCAAAGCCAGAACTGGGGGCAGGTAAAAAGTTGGAAAAGGTAAAAAGTGGTTTGTGTTAATTATTTCCAGTAGTTAGATGCATAGCACCAGAAACCAGTCACTCATAATTCTTTCTACCCAGCATACTTCCCTATCATTTAAGTTTAAGTATTTCATCATTAATGAAAGTGAATCCAGCTCACTCCTATTTAACCTTAAGTTTCCCCTTTGTTGAACAGAGTTATTTTGATCCTTCTCTACTGTTACTCCGTCAGTGTTTGCTCGCTAAGTGATTCTCCCTTCTTCTCTCTGGACATGGGGAGTGGTCACTGTCAATGGTCAGCAGGACACAAACACCACAGGACCTTGAATTATCAGCCAGCAGTGTACACAGAACTATGCAACAGTCCTGCCAAAGAAAATGAACCTGACTTTCAGGCTGATAGCAAACTACTGGAGAACTAAGATACACAAGATTTTCCCTTTATCTTTGTTTGGATTATCTTTTAGCACACAAGGGTTGAAGTCCCACTCATAGGACCTGGGCTTTGTTGTTATGTTATCTTGCACGTTCCACAAACAGTACCTGTCCCCAGTTCCAACAACCACAAAGAGTGATCCTGAAGATTATAGAATTTCTGCCTTTTGCCAGGGTTTAATCATTTTTCACTATAAGAATAATATTGAAGTAAGACTGTATTTCCAAATGTTGTCGCCTGACTCTGAATGACACATTTATCTGATGAATTAATGTAAATACAGTTTATGTGCCCATTAGATAGAATTAGAAAGAGATTAGAAAGCCTTTCATTATTTTCAAAACTTTTAGAAAAAGCAGTTATGTAAAAAATCATGGCATTTTTGCAGTAAAAGGAAATTTAATAAAAGCACTGAGCGGAATCAGATTATTGCAGTAATACATTAAACATGCCGTTTTCACTAATCCCTGTAATTCCTACAGCCAATTAATACAGGAAGCAAATTGGCAATTTCAGATCATTCTTTTTCAGGCCAGCAGAGCTGAATCATGCAAGCATCTTTTTCCAAAATGATCACAAACTGTAAAAACTGCATCTCCAACATTTTCATAACATGTCAGCAGCAACTGACAGTGGCTACAGTAAATACAAAAAGCTAAAAACATAGATACAGTACATGCAATAATAGATGTTACTGCACATTTAATGCCCTGTAGTTTCCCATGGAAGAGACTCTTCTTTCTAGTGTAATACATAATTATTAGTATCAATAACTCAGCTTGACTTAGCTGACCAGACCAACAGAGAAACTACACCAAAACCCTGGTAGGAGCTATTATAAAATTTAGTTTGATTAGACTAAGGTCGTGTCTTCCAGTTTTATTAAGAGTTCACCTTGTACATTTCAACTGGGTTTCAAACTGCGGATTTAGACCACGACTGTTTGTAATTAATAGCATTTACAGAAGGTGGAAATAAATGATTTGAAAACATTCTCAGAGATAATTGCAAATGCAGGTTAGAAGCATTATGATTTACTTAGCACTATACCACAGGGATTTATTCCAATATAAAACCCATGCATACAAAAACTTAACACGAGAATTCAGTGCCTACAGTTGTGCTCCCATAAAGTCTTTCCTTCTGTGATGTTGTCATTTTAGGAGCTTTTTCTTGGTTGATATCAGTTTCCTTTATATAGCTTCCTGTTCTGAGATTGTTCAGTTTGTGAAAAGTGACGTTGATGAGTGCTCTGAAAAGCTGAAGCTAAGATGGTTTGAACCTGAAGTGCTCAGAGGCAACTGCACAAAAAAAGGCAAAGGCTTACTGATCAAAAAGTGGCTGGCACTCAAAGAGAGACCGAGGCAGCCAAAGAACTCTAAAAGCATTCACATCAGCTGAAAAGAGACAATGGCACTTTGAAGAAGACACCTAGTAGATATATGCCTGTAGGGCACAGTGTGTGTGTGTGTGTGTCTGTGTGTGTGTGTGTGTGTGTCTGTGTGTGTGTGTGTGTGTGTCTGTGTGTGTGTGTGTGTGTGTCTGTGTGTGTGTGTGTGTGTGTCTGTGTCTGTGTGTCTGTCTGTGTGTCTGTTCTTTCATCTTTCACATGTCTACCAGGTACCTTCACCCTGAAGGTTTACCCTCTGACTACACCATTTCAATGATGCTCCGCCTACTCCCGGAGACCCCGCAGGAGCCCTTTGCATTGTGGGAAATCCTCAAGAAAGACAAAGAGCCATTGGTGGGACTAATCCTGGACAGTGAGTTTGAATCACTTGTGGTTTTGCTTCTTTATATATATTTTTTTCTCACCTGTATCGTAACATATCACAGTTTGACAAGTACAAACTCAAACAGCACGTTTGAGTTTCCTGCATTCCCAACTCCTCCAAATGAACCAAGAGAGTGATAAATTCAACAGATTAGAAGTGAGACTTGAGGGAAACGACTAATTACAGCTGAGGTATAACTACATTTTTGATCCATTATAATGTGGCTTTAGATGGGCAAAGTTTTCCACTTACATTGCACCTGAGCTCTTCTCTTTGATTTGACATGAAGCCAGTTTTTTTAAAAGCCAAAGCAGATGATGAATAATGACAGTGTCATAAGATCGACCACAGTGCAGTGGTTGTGTTTGTGTCAGACGATGATAAGCGATGTCACAGAAACACTGCACACTAGGTGAACTCACCGCAGGCGTCAACCTTTAGAGGTGTTTTGGACACCACTGACTTGGAGGAGACCCAGGGCAGACCTCTGACCTGCTGTGGAGATTATATTACCAGCTGTCGTTGATGATTTTGGGAACCCCAGGAGTAGCTGGAGGAAGTTGCATTTTGGCTGCTCTGCTTTCCCTGTTGACCCTGACACAGCTTAAGCAGGGGTGAAAAAATCGAATCGTATCTTGGGTTCGGTTTCATGGACTAAAACAAAAGGAAGAAAACATGGATGATGGCACCTGTATTACATTGATCCAGAGATTTCAGATAAGCTCACAGCGTTTTAATAAAAGTTGTACCACCACGCTTACGCCAACATGAACCATAAAATAAACTCCTCCACCAAGTTTTTTTGGGAATCAACAGCAAGAATTGACGTCTGTATTCAATTCAATTCAATCCTCTAGTAATAATGTGTCTCTGTGTTTAGTTTTCACTGACATGTTGCAAACTCATGATTCTGGTTGCCACTTACATCGCATATATTATTAGAATAATGCGGAGGATGGGATTATGTTCTTGCCCCCTGATGGCTGCATTCAGTGCTTGGTGAAAAAATAGAAATGACTCTCATGTTTATGTCACAATGAAACTGAATCATTTAAGTGTCTCAATTGAAAGGAGATCTGAGGAAGTTTGTACTCTTTCAGTAGTAAAATGAATCTTCGCAGATTAACAGCAGAGCAGCACAAAGATGGTTGTCCTATTGTCATGCACATGTTGTCGGGTTCACTGTTGTTACACACCAGCTCTTTACTGGAATCTAATAGCATCAGTACAAGGCAATTTCTACTTGATGTGAACATCTACCTTTTCTACCCTCTGTCTCCCCACAGACTCTGGAAAGACCTTGACGTTCTTCAACTATGACTACAAAGGAGACTTCCAGACTGTGACATTTGAAGGAACAGAAATCAAAAAGATTTTCCATGGGAGCTTCCACAAGGTGAGTCTTCAATATATGTCTGTTGAAAATGACTTGATTGGTCGACATTGAAAGGTAAATGATAAAACTGATTCATCTTGCTTCTGTTTCATATTATAGTATAGGTAGAGATTTTGATTCTGTGCTACTGGGTTGTTAAAGTCCTTCAAAACTGGAACCACTTCAACACCAATCACATTGACTTGAAAACCCTTGTTAGCCTCACAGTGACTACATTTACCAGTTTGCATAACATCAGGTTCACATTGACAAACCCTCATTACAAGTCTTGGGTTGTAGTTTTTCAGATAAATATTCAGATATGCTGCATTGAAACTCTGTAGAGCAGAAGGGGACAGAGGGAGCAGGAATATTTCCAGCAAGCCGCTGGGAAAGAGACAAAAAAGAAAAAATAAGGAAGATCTACTGTATTTTGATGTTTTTGAAGTTTTGGAGCCTGTTGGGTGGTTTTCCAGTGGCTCCAGTGGAAATTTTCTCCTGACCTGTCACCACTGCTGTGGTGTGTGTGTGCAGGTGATGATACTCACCCTCCCTCTTCTGTCTCTCTCTCCCACTCCTCACTCTTTTTTTTAAACTAGTGGATTGAGCAGAGTGGGAGTGAAACTGCAGGTTTCATCACCCTATAAGACCTCTCTCTCTCTCATAATGAAGTTAGAGTACACATTTTTGACATTTTATACAATAAATAATTAATTATAAAATCGATTGATTACTCAGTGGTCACTGTGGTCCTTTTATCAAGCTTTAATTCAGTGTCACAAAATGTAATACCTCCAGAGATGTTCACAGCAAATACCATGTTTTAATTGCCATAAATTCTACCATATTTATCCCTAGTGTAGTTTCAGTGATTTTGTTGTTATTTCTATTCACCACTGACTTCAGACTGGAACCACCAGAGCCACACAATATTAGTTTGTCCTTTCAACCAATTCTCTGACAAAGACATTTCATATTTTCCTCAATCACTCGGATTCTATTCAAATATTTTTTTATGTAAATCATGTTGTATCAAATTAGTCTGACTGAATGGAAGTGGCAAATTTTGATGACATTCCTTCAGTGAAAGACAATTTTCTGCTCACTTGAGATGAGAAAGTGTTCTGTGAAAAAAAGAAATTGTGGAATAAATGGTGATGCAAATGCCTCTACGGAATAAATAATGACATTGGTTTGGACCCAATGGGCCCAGTGAATGAGTAATTCACATTGCAAAACACTTTTCCAAATGAAATATCAACAACATTAGCCCACACAAAGCAATAATAGCAACTTGCTGAATGATAATCAATTCTTTTGTCTTCATGGACGCGTCCTTTGAATTAGCTTTAGTTGTTCTAGAGGTATATTTACCTCAGCAGGGCTAATGGACAGGGACATCTGCATGTATTGTTTTGTTATATTTTAAAAGAGAGGTTAACATTTACTTGACAAATGGATGGAAACATAACTTGAAAACTAATGGACAAAGTCTTTATATATACTAGACAATATATTTTTTCCTGTACAGCTTCTGTTGTGTAGTTTCTTTACTGGGACTCTGTGGATTTCTGTTGAAAACAAACCAACACCAGCCCACCAACTCACTGTCTGTCTTTATCTCAATTCTCAAAATGTCAGGGAGTATCTGTCCATCATTCTCAGTGCCTTTTGTCTTCTCCATTGGTTTCTGTCTTTCTGTTGGAGAACATGACAATGTTGAGAGGGGGAACAGATGCTGAAGACTGCCTGGCCAGAGGAAGTGTTCGTCTGTGTTTAGACAGGATGACAAGTGAATAAGAGGAGTGTGTGTGTGTGTGTGTGTGTGTGTGTGTGTGTGTGTGTGTGTGTGTGTGTGTGTGTGTGTGTCCGCTCTAAAGGGATTACCATATGAAGACACTTCATGTGAAAGCAGGGATACCCAGCAGGATCTGTCACTGCTCAGCGAAGTGCACACAAACACAGAAACCTAAAAAACAGAAACAGGTGAAGGGCGGGGGGAGAGAAATAGATTTGGCAGAGAATCTGAGATACAAAGAGAAATACAGCATAGAGACGTATAGAGACAAACAGAGAGATGTGTAGTCATAGAGAGAAGTTGAAGTTATCTTCAGTATCACTCACATATTGCTTAGGGCCATATTAATCTCCAGAAGTGTATGAGCACTTTTTTGTACCTCCCAAATGATTAAATGCCTCCTATTAAAACTGCTCGCGAGCACTTAAAGCTGTCCTTGTGTGCTATAAAAATTTACACTCAGGAAATTTGCTCCAGTGCGGTTGCAGCTTTCTAGCTTACAGCAATCCACAATATTTCACAGTGAAATTCAAAATTCATGGTTATTCCATTCATCCATAAATGATTATTATAAAGCCTCTGTGAAGGCATTAATGTTGGTAGTTTCTTGGAAAGAAGAGCAAATAATAGAGAGACAAAAGCAACTAGAAATAAATGTTGTATCTGCTGGAAGAACAGATCTGGGATGGATGAAGGTGAGATGGTGGTAATTTGTTGCCCTGATGATGAACCACTTCATGATTAATCCAGTTAGAAGCAAAGATCTCAATGTGTGAAATTACACTGGAGAATTTTGTTGTGTCTTAATCTTTTGGAATATTTACATAGTGTTCATGTTTTCAAGCTCTTAACAGTTTGTATAAAGCAGGTTGAATTTACCTGCAGGCCCACAGCTTTGTTATGAATTTGTTAAGAATTTGTTAAGGCTAGGCTAGGCTAGTGAAACAAAGTGCAAAACACAGGAATGTGGGGAGACTGGAGTGGAATAGAAAAATGTTTACAGGGTTTTATGACTCTGGCTCAAGTGACCAAAACAAAAGGGTGACAAACCATGGTTAAGATCAATAAAGAATTTTTTATTAAACTAAATTAAACCAAATAAAGAGACCAAAGTAAATGTTCTGAGTACGAGGTGTGGAACGCCTGGAACGTGTGTTGTGTGCATGAGGGGGATATGTGAGTGCAGGTGTGCAAAACTAAACAAGGCTTAAACTAAGACATATCCAAACCCAAAAGGAAGGAGGTGTGCCTGTGGAGAGGAGCAGAAAGAGATAAGTAGGCAGCCAAGACTTATATACTTATATAGACTTATATATACTCTGGAACACACAGGTGTTCCAGATGAACTGCTGTAGACAAAGGGAGACAGGTTATTAAAAAGGATCCCAAAACAACAAGGACCCCAGGGGTCGTCACACAGGGCAGAGGTGCAGGAGAGGCAAACCAGTCATATGCCTGGGGCCCCCCGATGACCCCTCGTATTGGCACATTGTGCAGTGACAGCTATAAATCCCCACATAAAGACTCTATACAGTGCACTGCTGTCGCCCCATCTGTAAATTGTAGCATCTGCCAATTGTCGGCATGTGAGGCGTTAAGGGGACATCTGTAAATTGTAGCTTCGGCCAATAGGTGTTTAGGGGACATGTGACTGGGCTGGTCGTGCCGTGTAAAGCGTCCGGAGAATGGAAGCTGAGCCAAGAGGGGTCCAGGGCAGAGGAGCAGGTTTGACAGGACGAGCAGCTGGAGACAAGAGCTGGAGCAGAGCAGACGAGACTGCGAGGAGAGGAGAGCAACAGGCAGTGAGAAATGAGACTGAGTATATCGTTGAATGACTTGAGCGCAGACTCTACAGTCACTACAATCTGGCTCAGTGGTAGTGGCAGAGCTGGGTATTTGCAGAGGTCTTGATTGCAGGATAGGATGCAGGTGGTGGGGCTCTGCTCTTCTCCAGCACACCTGTCTCCACTCAGACAATCACACTCACACACAGAGAGAGACTGCAGGCCAGGCACAGGTGGAAGGCATGTGAGTACACATTACATTTTAAAACCAGGTGAAATTGGATAAAAAAAAAAAATTGGCTGCTTTTCCTTGTCAACATAGTGTCTCAATAATCTCTATATATCATCAACCTCAAAAGTCACATCATTACCAATGAGTTCTCTGCCAGCACTGCAGATGTTTCCTTTTGCTTAAAATGCATTTGTTTACAACTCATTGAAATTGTTTCCACAAATATCAGGGACAGAGATATAAAGCTAACCTTCTGTCACATGTAACGGTTGCCAAGTTAGCCATTAAACACCGGCCACGTCTCCAGCTGCAATGAAACTTTTGTTTATATATCTCCCCCCCCCCCCCCCCACATAACAATACGTCTGTGCTTGAGTTGTGGACACCAGAGACAAACTGAACTGAAGGGGCTAACTTTACTTCAGAGTTAAATGAGCAGTTTGTTTGTGTGGGTCAGTTAAGTAAGTTTTAGTCTTTGTGAAAGCAGGTCTTTAAAGTTACAGGAAAGGGGAAAACACACATACTGTACACACACAGGCAAAAAGAAAGTTCATATGCATAAATAGATATATGCACAGATGTAAATACTCGAATGTACAATATGTGTACATGCAGAAAAAAAATCATACAAGCTCTGGAAGCAGCAATTCACATACAAAATTGCACTGTATGCACACACACACACACACACACTCACTCACTCACTCACTCTCACTCACACTCACACTTCACACTCACACTCTCAATCAAGAATACATAAGAGAGCATGCACATGCACAATTTTAAGTGCCGGTCAGAAGCAGCTGAGTCAGCAGAAATGCTGATAGCCTCATCTGCTTCACCCCACATTATCTCTCACACCATGTTTAAAAAGTGCCATAACAATTTGAACGTTTGTGTGTTTGTCTGCGTGCCAGTTTTCCAGTTCCATTACTGTATCACTACTTCATTTTGTGTTTCACAGAGGTGAGATGAAGTGAATATGCTGATTCAGTCCTCTTCATCTGGGCCCTCCCTTCTTTTCTTCTTTTTTTCTCTCTTCCATATTTTGTAGTTGAGATGGGGATCCTTGAAATTCAATTATGAGCTTTGATTTTAAAAACAATAGATTAAAAACTATAGTTTGTGAAATTTTTGGACAAAAACAGTTTCCGCTGTTGCTGGCAATTTTGCTTTATTTTGACATTTCTAGTCTTTGAAGATAATATTAAAGCTGTAGTATGTAACTTTTCCACATGAAGATGTTAAAATGACCAAACCTATGTTATATATTTTGTTGAGTTGTGTACTTATATTATCCCAAATGTTTCCATCCATTTTCAAACCTAGTGAAATCCCTAATTTTAATCAAGGTAAGTTGGTTTCATCAATCAAAATTTACTTTTATTTTTCCAATTTTAAGCCACATTTTTACGATACACTCGTCTTTAACTATAAAGTTTAACCAGATGAAGGATTTCATTCATTGGAAGTATGGAACAGAGAAACAAGATGAGCAAACATTAGCAGCAGCTTGGTTCACAGTCCGTCCGACACATCTTGTCGGAGAAACACTGATTATTAACGTGAAGATGCTTTATTCAGTGTTTTCGCTGGATTTAATCACTGGGTCTGTTTGGCTTTGTAACAATTGACACTGAAGGAATCCTAACTGGAAGAAGCTGATTGTAATGACGGCAATGTTGGTGAAGAAAACAACTCCCATGAATCCCACATTACAAGAGACATTACTTGGAGTCTCTTGTTATTGTTTTGATTGAGAGACCTCTAGCAGCAGAAAATTACATAGTCTGCATTTAAGGTGATAGCTCACTGTTTTTGCTGTTTCCGTTTGCGAGATTACCAAAGTCGTATGTGCAGCGGGACAAAGATAATGTAGCACTGTCACCTTCTCTCTTATGAAATGCGAAGTGATTTGTCTTTTGTCTGAAAAATGATAGGGAAAAAGAATTCTGATTCACACAGAGAAAAATAAAACCACCTGACAATCAGATGCAAACAAATGAGGTGCTTTATATTACAGAAAGATGGTGCTGATTGTAAGACAGCAGTAGCATTAGACAATACAACACAGTGAAAGTCTGTTTATCTGTATATGTGTGAGAGGGGAAAGAGAAGGAGAGAGAGGCTAATTCATCTTCTGCTGGCAGCAGTATTAGCTGTGGATGGATCCTGTAGACTGCGACCAGCCATCTGACCTGCCAGCAGCAGCACAGAGTGAAAAACATTATGCTGCTTACATGTCTTATATTTCATCCTCATATCTTGTGGTCAGCTCTTTTGTTTTTTTCTTTTCTCTGTTGTGCTAAAACTGATCCCAACGCTCAATTTTGAGGTTTGTCTCCTGTCAGCTTCTGGGTTACTGTGTTTAATTCCACCTTTAATCTGAGCTAGAAACTGCTCTCCTAGTGAGCTCACTGCTTGACCAACATAAATATGTGTAGAAAGTTGACTAAAGATAAAAAAAAGAAACCAAAGATGAGAGAGTGTGACTTTTAGTTCTTTGGTATTGTAGTGCAGACTTCTCAAATCAGTCTGTGTGACACAGCTCTAAGAACAATAAAATCCCCTGATCTTCACTATGAGATTCAACTATAACTTTAATGTAAAACATACAGCTCAAAAGAAACAGTAAAGAGAGTATTGAGTGTTGTATAACCCCAAATGTTAGCCACATGTATGCTTAACAAAAGAAATGCTAATACAATAAATAGCATCTTTTCTGACGCCTGCTACTGTTGTCCAGGATTTCATGTAGCTGTAAAGTAAGAACAGAGGAATGGTTCGAATTGTCAATTTTCAAGAATAAACTTCCTCTAGACTAAAAATAAGTCTGAGTCACCACTGGAGTAGATGGAGGAAACAGCTAGCCTGAAGGAGAGTGAATGGCATCCTTAAAACACACACACACACACACACACAGAGGAAACATGCAGTATACATTAATATACGTTACATTTTTCAATTCCCTATGTACAGTCCATATCCACTAATGCTAACCTTAACTGAAACCACTAAATGCCACAAAATACCGGGAAAATGTCTGCACCTTAGAGGATTTTCATCATCTTTTATATCACAAAAGTACACACACACATACTCATGCGCACAAACACACACACACATCATGCCCAGTGAAGTGTGTAGAATGGAGGATGAGAACAGAAAGTCATTATAAAGCAGCCGTCCAGACATCAGCCGAGGAATAGGCGCTGACACTCGAATATGAACTTTGTCTAACTCCACATTAACTGCACCGTGTGTGTGTGTGTGTGTGTGTGTGTGTGTGTGTGTGTGTGTGTGTGTGTGTGTGTGTATAGAGAGAGAGTTGTATGCATTGTATGCAGTCACATGCATTCATGTTCCTATGACTTACAGTGTGGGTGTTTTTTTTTTTTTACTGATGTCGTGAAAGAGCGTGAAGTGTGATAGAAAACTTCCCATAATGATTAACATGCAGGTGTTGACACTGGTTTATTATAATCCTTCACCAGGATGTAGCCCTCTTTGCTCATTAAACATGCGACTAGTTGAATTTCACGGTTCATGGCACTGGCAGTGGTTTCCTCTAAGGATGCAGTGTGAGCTCACAGGCACTCTGACTGGACAGCCTAATTTGTGTGCTTAGATGCTTTTAGCCTCTGTTTATTTAAAAAAAAAAAAGTCTTAAGTTTAGTATTCTGGCTCATCACAGATGCAGGACCTCTGAAAATGCTTCACTTAGAATGAGATTACAACTCTGTTTGTGGTGGACAGCCCATTTGTATCTCTTTAAACTCTCTCTTTTGGCTCGTAACACAGCTGATCGATTTCTCTGGTTTGGAAAATACCACAATATCAAGATTATTTCTAATTCACCCTGTTCTCTGTCTCCCACACAGCTCCATGTAACCATCAGTAAGACTTCTGTGAAGGTGGTGTTAGATTGTTCTGTGGTTGGGGAGAAATCCATCAGTGCATCTGGTAACATCACCACCGATGGAGTGGAGGTCCTCGGAAGGATGTTTCGGTCCAGAGGTCCACAGGACAACTCTGCTCCGGTTAGTATGAATACTTGTTTGTATTATTTTTAAATGCACAATGAATATCCGGTGAATGCATGCCTGTATGTTCATGGTTCCCTCAGGTCTTGAAAATTTGAAGTGCATCCTCCAGACATTAAGTATAGAGTCATTATCAGGACAGTAGAATATGGAAGAGTCAGCAAAATCAAGAAGTTAGAGCAACATGCCAGGATTTATTTCCCACCCTGACCCATATATTCATCAACCTAAACACTTGTTTTTAATATTTTCTCCAAAAGCAGTTTTGCCTGAGTCGCAGTTAAAGAGAGAATTTTAAATTTTTGCTTGAATCAATCTGTTGTCGTTGCCCCTTGTGCATTGATTACAACGATAAGTCAGCAATGTGTGTGTGAACCATTATGGCCTGTAAAATGACAACCATAAATATCTAAAACCATTTCAGTGAGGAACTCAGTGGGAGTTCATTTTATTTATTGCAAATGGAAATGTACAAAGTGCTTTACATATACTTTGTTAGTCCTGCTCAACCCATTAAGTAGTACAGGCACTCAAAGAAAACTTTTGGCACACACAGGCAGGGGAGAGGGTGAGATATCCTGGGCTTCTGGGAATACTTAGCTCTGCTATTAGTAAATTTATACTTCTGACCTGTTCCAAAGAAAATTATCAGCTGGAAAATGCTTCATGAAGAGGTTTTTCAAAAGGAAAATAAAGAAGATGTGACATTTTCTCCATTTACCTTCAGATTGTCCCTCACTGGCCGGTAAAGTGGTCCTGTGGTTATTGATTAAAAATATGTTGTATTTTTTAATGTTGGGGAAGATCTCTAGAGATAGTAGAAAATGAAACCATAGCTTTACCTTGCTTTTAACGTCATGCAAATCACAATTTATATAATTTGACTTTCTGTCCTTTGAAGCAGCCAGAAGTGATGTGTTTGCTTGAAGAACTAGTTTTGTTGGAAAGACTACTGGTTTGTTTTAGGCTCCACAATGAGCGACATTTCTAATTATCTGGAGAGACTTAAGTTCGGAGTGTTTTTCTCATACATAGTTACATGAGCCTGTGGATCTTCAGGTGATGAGTTGATTGAGGGGATTACAAATGACAGTTCATCAGTGAGGATAGATTAAATCATATGATCACATTTTTTTCTCGAGGTCTCAATCAGCCAACCCAACATTTCTATTAATCTGGGTCAAAACCACAAAGTGATCACAGTAAGTATGTATCTACTGGGTCTCAGTGTTGAAAGTGCTCAGCTCTTTTAAATCAGAACACCCCCCCACCCCACCCCACACCCACCCATGGTGCTGTAATAGGACTATAATTACTTGGATAAGACCATTTCACACAGGCTGCAAGGCCTTTACTCCCAAAGAATTAAAAATATTTCATTTCAATTATTGTCATGAATTTTCCAATAAATTGGACTATTTGTAGTATTTAATATTTGACATTTGAAAGAGATGAGTTGACAATTTGAATTTAACTGAACCCGGGATGTTTGCTTAACTAAAGAATGACCCAGTTACTGTACATCAGACTTTCAGGCACCCTGTCTATACTTCAAATAATACATAAAACACTATTTAAAGTAAACTCAAGTAAAAATTAAATCAGGCCAAACCAGGTACAATGTTTCCATGTAGCAGATTCCTCCAGTTTATATGAAGCAATACAGATTATGATTATGTAAATGAAACAGCAGCAGGGAAAAAAACAAACACTTATTGGACAGTTTCCCACCAGCCGACAGAATCTCATCCAAGTCTGTAATCATGTGTTTGTGTCTGTATGTATTTAACTTATAACTTATAGATAAAATAGTTTCACAGTCATTTAGTCTAAGCAGGAGTTTTCCATAGTTTAAGTTGTGTCTGTGATATATATGTGTATTAAGTTTGATATAGATCTTTGCTGAAGGTTGATGTCTGGTTTCTGGATGGTTAGAAATGTAGGTCCTCTACACTGCCCTTCTAATAAAATAAACAGTATATGTCAGCAGGCACCTTCTTCAGTCTTGATGCCAAACTTTAGAAATGAATCAGACACAAGCCCATGACCTAATTTACAGCATAGTCTATAGTTTAAGACTGGAGGAGCCTCCAGAACATTCATTTTGTTTGTCAAAGCGATCAGCCAGACTGCGTCTATCTATCTTCCAGCACTTTTCAGCTGGTCATTAGAGCTCGTAAGCAGTCAGACTGTCTGTGATCTTGTTTCTTATCGACACACAAACACACAACAAAACCACATCATTACAAAATACCATGGTTGATATTCTTTTTCTAATGTTGCCTCTGTTTCTTTCATGCATTTTGAAATGTGTTAAATGATAATATATTAATTTCAGAATTAATGGGATTTGCGTGTGTGTGTGTGTGTGTGTGTGTGTGTGTGTGTGTGTGTGTGTGTGGTGTTGTGTGTGTGTGTGTGTGTGTGTGTGTGTGTGTGTGTGTGTGTGCGCGTTTATAGTTCCAGCTCCAGATGTTTGACATCATCTGCAGTACATCCTGGGCGAGCAGAGATAAGTGTTGTGAACTGCCAGCATTGGTAAGAAACTAACATGTGAATACACTGTCTTAGGAACACACATGCTCACACTCACTTCAAAATATTATTTTCTACCTCTCCTCTCCGCTCTGACTCCACAGTGGTTTAATGCTCTGATTATTACAGCCTTAGATAATTAGAGTGATAATTGATTCAAACCGAGTTATGATGAGATCAGAATTACAGACAAGTTACTTGGAATCTGTACTGAATGTGCTGCTGTTAGCATTGGCCACTGTTAGATGTACTTCTGGTCAGGTGCATAATTTCATTTAGGTGATATAAATTCCCTGAATGAGAACCTTGAGAGTCAACAATGTTGTCCTCTTTTGCACATACAGAAATCTGGTCTGTAGTGTGCCTGCATGAGGACACCAGTTATCAGGCCTAAACATACCCACACAAATAGATACACACATATTCATTCTGATGCAATATAGAGATATCTCTGTGTTGTTTAAATGTTGTGCGCGTGTGTGTCTTCAGAGAGTTGAGGAGCAATGCCCTCCCATGCCTCATGCCTGTACCTGCTCCCAGGATAGCAAAGGACCCCCAGGACCCTCTGGACCCCCTGTAAGTGATCACTGTTTTTTAACTCAGTTATTTATCAATTCATTTAATTACTCAATAAATGAATCATTCAGACTCTTTTGCTTGGTCCCGTGTGAACACTATCTTTTCAGTATGTTTATGTCTTTGTGCCTGGCTTCCCAGAGGCCTGTGTGAAAAGATCAATGTGTCTTTCCTCTTGTCTTTGCATTTCTTTTTTCTCCTCTGTCTCTGTATAGTGTCATCTATTCATACCTCAGTGCATTTGTTGACAGGCCTTTTCATTCCCATTTTCTCTTCTGCCTTGTGTCAGTTATTCATTCATTCATTCACTTTGACTGTCTGGAAGTGTTTAGACTGTCAATAATAGATGCTACTGGTAAATTTCAAAGTCAAACAGCCACTCTGGCAGCTTCATAAAAAAAGTTCATTTCCTTGTTGAGAAAGTCAGTACAAATCACCTCAATTCAAATTACTTTATTGTCCCTCAAGGGCAGTTGGGGGCTGGTTTGCAATCAAAAAAAGTCATAAACACTGCATTCACACACATAAAATAATCCTGTAAAATATCAGTACGTAAAAATAAAAATAAAAATAAAAATTTGAAAGACACAAGACTTGGTCTCTTGTCCACTGAACAATTTATATCAGAAAACAGTTGCTCTTAAAGCTGATATTTTTTGGAATCCCACTTAATGAAAAAGATTACAAATCTTTAGACATTTTCACTGGGCTGGCAGTTTGTTAGAGAAAGAGGGATGAGCTTGTGGAGAAGCTGTATTCTTCTCACACAGTGGCAGGTAAAACCTGATGGAGGCTGAGATATTGAGAGCAAGTAAATGAGCTCATTTACAGCTTTTTGTCTATATCCTCTCTTCTTTTTCTTTTTTCTTTCTCTCTCCCCCACTTGATCTTTTCATTCCTTTGTCTCTACTTTACTCCATGTCTGTATCTCTCTTCTTTCTCTTATCGTCTGTCCTTTCTTAAGCTCTCTCTTTTTGTCTCTGTCTCTGCCCTTTGGGCCTGAGGGCAGGAGAGGGGTGTTGATCAACAGCGGTATGGTTTGAGAAAGTAATTATGTGACGGTTCAATTTATCACAGCTAATTACAATCCCCCAGTTTTCATCCCTGTCCAACGAGCCCGATCCACTTACTCATCTATAGGATTATACCCACAGGCCACGGCCCTCTCTTCTACTTTCATACATCTTTGTCTTTGTGTCTGTTTTCTTTAACAGTCCATCCTTATGGCAGAAACATATACTACAGTAAAATGTTAGCTTAGCCATGGAAAATATTCTAACAAAGTTGAACTTATTTTTAATGCTGGAAGTTCATTCAACAGTTATGTGGAAACTACTGATAACTGAACTCAATTTGAAGACACCGTGATGAAATTTCAACTCATTATCTTTTTACTTGTTGTCAGAAAAAAGTCTAAAAGAGAGGCTGAAAAACTTCCTTATACATTTTTTACACATTTTATTAGTTTTTTGTGTTTTTGTTTTTATGTTTTCTCTCCACAATTTTTTTTTTCACCCCAAATATCTTTTTATGATATCTTTTGAATATCTTTTTTCTTTTCTCTGGTTCACTCCCTCTTTCTCTCTTTCTCTCTCCGTTTTCTCCTTTTTCTGTTTTTTCTTTTGCCTCCACTTCATCCCAATGCCTGAGACTCTTCTTCTCTCTCTCACTCATTTTATGCCTCCGTCTGTCTCTGTCTGTGTCTGTTTCTCTCTCCGGCATTGAATGGGCTCCTTAAATCACATTTTAACTGCAGCACATGGGCGTAGTTGAATGGTTTAATGACAAAATCATAGCCACTTTTGTGTTAAAACTGCACACTGCAGTCAGTGGGGTTTTGAAGAAGGATGAAAAGGCAGTGCCATTCCCCTTGTTAAAACAATATAATGGTTGTTAACACAATAAATGTATTGTATCCCCTGTGGAAAAAAGCTTTTTCTTAACACAGGGAAACTTTCAAAATCCTAACAGAGTGTGGAAACTGTCTGTTTCACTGTAAAAAAACAAAAAAACAAAACAAAAAACAAAAAAACGGATGTGTACACAATTTGTTGTTGTGCTGCTGAGACTTTGCTTGTAAGCCAAGGAGTGTGAATTAAGCTAAATAAATACTTGGATCTTGGAGATACCTGATGCAGTGTGCAAACGCAATGACAAAACAAAATGAGATGGAGAGCAAAGAATTATTATAAAATGATAAAGAAACTATAGTAGTTGCCATCTGATCGTAACATTAGAGATGAAATTGTTATAAAACATTATTAATTTACACAGTTTTCATATTGAATAGAATACGTACTTGTGTCGAGACCCTATTTTATCCACCATATAGACAGGTGGAAGTAATCATTCAAAACAATGTGTTTTTTTTTTTTCCTGAGAGTAATTTCTGTGTTTGTGTTCACTGTCAGATGTATATGTTTTCTTGCACGGCAGCAGGCCTCTACAGTTTTCTAAATCTTTCACTCATGTTTAAAATAGTATCGATTGCCCCAACTGAATTGCAATCTGTGCCGCCTGATTTGGCTCAGACTCGATACCGAACATCAGTCAGCAATCAATCTGACATTAAGGAAAACAAGACATGCCTGGCCCACCATCTCTGTTTGTTAAAATTGAATTGTGTCCATGCTGTTTGAGATCCAAGTGTTGTTTGAAAAAATGTAAATTTTGCCTTTGGCATCAAATTGCTTAGTTAAATGGTAATAGCTGTGTATTTTCTTTTCTATTGCCATTAAAGGCCCATGTAAAATCCAAACACAATTATTTGTATTACTGATGTTGGAGGCCAATTTCAGCTTCTCTGCAGGTTTTGCCCTGCCTCCAAAGTCATGGGCACACATTGTTTGCAAAAATCCATTAAAAACTACTTGCAGAGACAAATTGCTAAATTGATAAAAGTAATCAATCATTTTGAATAACATGTTTTTTTTATCCTTATATGCATTTACAAAGGCACAATTGTTACATTTGAATCAAAAGAACAGTAGTTCCACTCCATCTCTTCCCTGCCAAAAGGAGAATTTAAAGACACTTTAAGCCTCTTAAAAGTCTACTCTTTTCAATTCTCACATACCATACATACAGACAGGTGACAAATGAAAGGCAAAACCTGAAAAACGAGTGGAGAAACAGGATGACGATGCCCACATCGATAGGACACAAGAGGTCACTGAATGGTTTGATGAGTATGAAAATGATGTGAATCATATACTGTGGCCTTTGCTGCCACCAGATCTCAACCCAATTAAACACCAATGGGAGATTTTCGACTGATGTGTTATACAGCACTCTCCATCATCAAAACCCCAAATGAGAGAATATCTTCTGAAAGAAAGGTGTTCATCCCTCCAGTAGAGTTCAGAGACTTGGAGAATCAGTGCCAGGGAGCATTGGTCCAATACCTGACTGAGACACTATGTTGGTTTTTCCTTTAATTTGTCACCAGTCTGTAGTTGAAAGAGTAACTAGTTGCTTTAATTCTTCCTCCTCTTTCCTTTCACCACTCCACTGTTGATGGATGTTGATGGGGGACAAAAGCCCCATAGTCCGCTTGATTTGAGCTGTAAGGAAACACTGACCAGGGACAGTGGCAAAAAAAATTGCACATTTTTGCAGTTTGCACAGAGCATGGATTTGGTAGCTTTTTCCAGTAGAATGGATCACCTCATGGACAGTGTAGCCAGGGGGAATCATTACAGTGACCAAATACTCTTTCAATGTATATACTGTATAGGCATATGAGTTCTACATCAAGATAGAGCTTACAAAATCAGAACCTGTCATTTAACAGGCAAAGGCAAAGGTGGAACCAGACCCTATAAACATCATTGTTACCTGCTTAATAAGTTCATGTTAGTAATAAATACCAATACGTGTTCTGCTCAAAGAGTTACACATACACGTCAGTGCAGCAGATTTTCTCTGTAAGCTGTTTAAATAGATCTTATAAAACTGATGTCTTCTGAGTGGTAAAGCAAAGGAGGACAAACTTCATACTTTACTTGGTTCAATAGTTTTGTGCGTTTAAACTTTTCATTGGCATGAATTGGGAAAACAAAAATGACACTGGTATTACATAATAAGATGATACAGAATTTGGTATAGAAACTGGTAACAAAAAAAACAAACAAAAGAGATGATAGACAATCCTTCCATTAGGACTGACCTACTGCTTCTACCACATGTGTGTGTCTCTTTTCATATTCCTCTCCCTTCATGGAACCATCCCTCCTGTCCCCTCTGGCTAAATACTGTAGGAACCACCTCGCCCCCACCTCATTCCCAGGGGGGGCCTATTTAAGCAAACACAGGAAAAGGATGTATCCCAAATGGGCCAATGATTAGCAGATGTATGCAGTTTGTCCCTGGATAATCCTGGGGGCTAGAGAGGTCAGCCCAGGGTTTACAGCTCCAGACTCCTGCTGTTAACTTACAGATGCAGAGTAATAAAGTGCAGAGCTCAGCGGGGCGGTTTACAGCACAGGTCACTGTTGGCCTCTGTCCATCATATTCCTAATCCATCCATATCAAAGACCTGCACAGTTCCAGTTTTATTATTGGATTTTTTTTTTTAAATGAACACCAATTTCCATGTTCGTAAGGGAGTCTGAGGGGGAAATATTTTTGCAGAGGCGTGTTTCTTAGCTGTTACCCTCTTTTTAGGCACACAATTTGCAAACATTGATTATGTGTCTTTTTACAGTGTGTTTTTGTTGTTTCCTGTGTTTCAGGGTGGTCCAGGCATAAGGGGAGCTAGAGGAGACAGAGGAGAGCCAGGAATAACGGTTGGTAAAATGCTCTTAAATTCTGAGACTATTTATTCTTCCGCAAAACATCTAGAACACAATACGTCTCAAATAGTGTCTATAATTCATCTTTTACTTGGTTGAGTATCTATGTGGTAGCATATTCCTGAGGGAAGAAGGAGCACCCCAGGAGTTCACAGTAAAGCACAAACTGTGGGAGCTAGCATAATTTCCATGAATTCATAGATGAATAAATTGAACCTTAAACCTTAAATCAATATTTCACGGATTAATCCCTCTATCGACTCTCTCAAACTGGCTGGACATCAGAGAGCCTCACGATTTCACGTGTCAGAGTTCGATCAGACTGAACTCTTCTTGAGACGAAAGAGTCGGGGTCAGTTTGCAACTCTAAGTGAAGACATCTCCCTGTTGATCCATGAAACTAATGAGGAGCCCACAAGACTTAGCAAGACTCTTATTTATAGTGCATGTTATTCATAATCTGAATTTGCTGGTCCACACCTCCACCTCCAGGGACAGAACAAACTCCATCCTCTGTTCAACCCAGTGATTAGATGATAAGAGGAAAGACTTCAAGGGTGTGTAGTAAAGCCCCCAAATCACAAAGAGTTGTTTCAACATCAGCCCACCCTCCAGACAGGATGTGAAACACCCTTGGGCTAAAAGAAGTGGTCACCTTCGAAAATCCCACATCAATTTTCCAGACTAACTCATCTTCCTTTTGGCCTCAAGACAGGCAGGCGAGGCAGGCTCTGATCGCCGCTGTTACTATCCTGTCTTTAACAGACAGTGTTCCAACAAATCTTGTCTTGAACTATCATTGAAAGATTTACTGTAGAGTTTGCATCTGCTGTAGTTTTGCTATGGTAATCTGTTCCAAACTGTTACAAGCCATCCAGCTGTGGCAGTCGGTACAAGGCCTGATGCTGTTGGAAATTTCTCAATACCAATACCCACCAGTTCCCATGATTGTAATTTCATCTTAGATTTAAAAAAAATATGTTTTGAAGGTTTTCTTCTTTGAAAGAAGCAGCAGGGGTTCTGCCACTTCTGTTCAGGCTCACAAGGCTGCCAATCAATAAAAAAAAGGTTGTATATTTCAACCATATGTCCTCCTTTGGCTCTGCTGAGTGACAGCGTATCGAGTGCACTACATGAAGTGGCCCACCCAGAACTTAAAACTTCACACATTTTGATAGAAATTCCCAAGAATGAAACAAAGCTTTCTCAATACATACCGTGTGTGTTATGTTTGATGGCTATAATTGTGTTAGTTTTGGAGTGCAATGTGGTTTTCTGTCCCGCTGGCACACACATACTGTGCAGTGCACACGTATATATTAATACATGTCTGTCAGATCACACTTGTCTTCTGTAGCTCTGCAGCTTCACCCAACTTTTATTTGAATATTTGGATTATATTGTTGTGTGAGACCAGCTCCTCCATGAATTTAGATGCATTAATTATTACAGTATATGCACTGATAAATGGGGAAGTACATTTTGCAGTTGTTAAAATAAATGTTCAAGTAATTGAAATTTCATCATCTGTCAATTGATTCATCTCTCCAGGTAGTTTGGCGGCATATTTTAGTGATATCATTTGGTTAAACAGTTCAGTCCTCTGTTCCCCGTTCTCTGTTCCCACCCCATTCATGTATATCTGATCCACGGTTCCTTTTGATTGTATGCATGGATAAGAAAGACATGGAGCCAGTAACTGTGTGGTTGAGCAGTAAGACAATAAATACAGCTGGAGTGAAGATTACTTTGGCTACTGCTGCTGCTGAGCCAACAAGCTGCAAATGCTGCGATTCAGCGGCGGTTTACAGGAATTCTCCACTTTTCTGACTCCCACTGCAAGAACCCTGTCTGCAGCTCACACACATGAATCAAATGAGCCGACACACCGGCACAACCTGATTTATAGATGGATGGACAAGTGTCTACATCCATTTCCTGTAGTAGATCTCATTATTGAAGCAGCCAATGGTAGTAAAAGCCCCCGAGCATGTAGTGATGATGCTGACCAGGGTTTGTTTTAACTCGATCCTCAGCCGTCACCGGCTGAGGATCGAGTTAAAACACCGTCATATAATAAACAAGTAAACTTTCTTCAGATTTTAGTTAGAGCTATAATGAGAACTAAAACCATATGGACTTGAAGACTTGAAATTGTCACATACATGTAATATGTTACATGTAATACTTTTCAGCTTTCTTGAAAGTGAATCTAACTTGTATGTAATTCTAAGTGCTATTACTGAGGTGTTTCATGAATATGTGGTATTAAACCATCAACCATCAACATCACATGATCGTCATTTGGAGGGGACTTTGCTCAGTTGTCATGAAGCTGTTAAATATATTTTTTTTCTCAACAATTTGAAGATTTCCTGTTTATGTTGCACAAAAGCTGCGCCCAAAAATGAATGCTGAAAAACTTAAATCCATTGTGTTGTTTTCACAGGGACCTCAAGGGCCAGTGGGAGAGATTGGCCCACCTGGACACCCAGGACCACCTGGTCCTCAGGGACCCAGTGGACTCTCCATTCAGGGGCCCCCGGTAAGACTTTGCCCAAGTGCATATTTTTGTGTGCATGCTGAAACGTAGTGTAATGTCATATTTTCAGGAGTGCAACATCACATCTTCATAATTTCCATAATTACTTGATCATTTCAACATGAAAATAGGCATAATTTACACATAATAACTCTCCTCTCAGAAGAAACATCTATGGTCCTAATATTTGGACGGTGTTTCAAAAGAAAAACATTTTTACGAAATGGTACAAGACCCATATCTGGGATCAAGACAAATATCAAATACAGAAACCAAAAGTTTTGTTATTCCCAAGCATCACTGCTACATTACACTATGATGGAAACATAGTCACCAAATGTGTGTTGTGTGCCATTCCACTCCCACCTGTCTGCAGTAAGGTCACAAAATGTGTGCAATTAGAAATGGACCTAGCATCGAGTTGTCAACCACCAGCCAATATAAACAAATGACAAATGTTGACATATGCCTTAAATAGACTTCCACACTCTTGTAGGATCTTGTCCAAAGCATGCTAAGGCTGTTCTGGGGACTTGTGGTGGCTCAGCATCTTATTAAGATAACTGATGTTGGTTTTTCTAGTCCTTTGGTAGCTATCGATATGACTGCTGGTCCAGCTGAGATGTAATGACACTGTTTGTTTTACAGGGCGCTGCTGGAGAAAAGGGAGAGAGAGGAGAGATCGGTCCAGCCGGACAAGTGGTAAGACAGCATTTCCTAAAAAATTAATTATCACAGAAGTGAAACTTGTTTCCCTATTAAGGCAACAATTTCTTTCATAAGTCTTTGTTTTCTGTCTTGATCTTTAGCATTGTAATGGGTAAGAGTCACACAGATAACAAAACACCTGTTGGAGGTGAAAATATACACATTTACACATATTTACTACCTTACAGGTTTGTGCTAATTTTTTTTTCACTGAATATTGAGCAGAAAGTGCTTGGGGCTGGAAAGTATTTTTTCATGTGGATTCATTTTTGAGGTGGACAAACAACTTCAATTGTGAAAATGTTTTTTGTTGTATTTTTTATTATCCTGGCCAGTCCAGTATAGCCAGTATTAGTATAAAGCAATTTGTCAGTGTGTTCCATATAATTGCAAATTCTTCATTCCTTCAGTTGTTAAAGCTGCAGTAGATTTAGTGGCTGGGTAGTGATGCTGTCCTTTTAATCAAGAAACCTTGTGTTGACCTACTGAACTTTTGTTTTATTTGTTTATTCTGGAGGTGAGGGGCCATGCCAAAAGTGTCTCTTTTATCAGAACTGTACTCAATAAAATTCTGTATATTATTCCCACATAGTTTCATAACTGCACATTGTAAATGAGTGAGAGAGCAGGAGGAGGAGGTGAGAGGAAAATTAACATAAAGGTTCAAGTAGCTGTGTGTGTGTTTGTGTGTGTGTGTGTGTGTGTGTGTGTGTGTGTNAGAGCAGGAGGAGGAGGTGAGAGGAAAATTAACATAAAGGTTCAAGTAGCTGTGTGTGTGTTGTGTGTGTGTGTGTGTGTGTGTGTGTGTGTGTGTGTGTGTGTGTGTGTGTGTGTGTGTGTGTGTGTGTGTGTGTGTGTGTGTGTGTGTGTGTGTGTGTGTAGGCACGGAATGTTTTGTTGCTGACACACACACATCCATATAGACACAGACACACAGCAATCTAATGGAATCATTGAGATGTGCATAATCATTACCAGCGTCTCCATTATTGGGCAGTGAACCAATCAGAGGTAATACTGAATTAATTTAATGGTGCTCTACTGGGAGCTCTGGACATCAGCAAGGACAGAGTCAGTGTTATAGTAACTATGGACTTTGTACCACACTGTCTCTTAGATTAATGGTGGTGACAAAGGCATTTTTTTGATACAGTCAAATACGAATAGCTTTCTTGACAATTTGTAATGATTCCAACATATAATAATAATAATAATAATAATACATTTTATTTGGCAGCGCCTTTCACAGCACTCAAGGACACTTTACAGAAGATTATGCGTGCGTGCATACATATGCATGCACGCAGGTACGCAGGCACGTACACACGCACGCACTCCTGACAAGAAATCGAATCAGGTTAATTAAATGAAAACACCTGTGAGGGCAAATCCAGGGCAGTGTGGAGGCTTTCAGTTGATCCAGAGATTTGGGGCTTGAATCTGCTATTTTTTCCCACTAGACTGGAGAGTATTAAATGCATCATTGAGATGATATAATAATCTATGGCGACTATGGTGTTATGACTATGGCAAATTTTACTGTTTTAGATATTTGGAGAAAAACCATTACAAGCAACATTTTTTTTATGTCCATGTCAATGACATAAATGTTTTTGGACTAACAAGGGATGAATGACAGATCTGTGAAGACTAATCTCCTAAGGCAGACTTCAAATTTTAACAGTACTAGTATACTGAATAAGCCTTGGCCTACTATGTTTCAGGGTGTTGTCTTGGCTCATTATCCCCACATCTGAACGTAAGATTGTCCCTTACAGCGTAAATCAAGTGTACAAGAACAGATGTTGTGCACACGTTTCCACTCAGCTTACTACTTTTTCATTTCTTGTAGTTGTCATGTCAAGACATGTGTTTACTGAATTCACTTAGTGATTTCTTCAAATTATTTAAAAGTTGAGTGTGTGGGAGCCAACATCCCTAAAAGCTCTTTGAGCTCCATCCCACTCACACACTGAGTTGAAGTAGATCCTGATGCAGCACTATCTGCACCCTCAGTCTGCAGCTCTGCCTGCTGTAGAGATAGTGCAGGTCTGCCCTGCACACACTCAGGCTTATATCAAAACGTATGAAGTGGAAAAAGAACACAAATTCTACCTTTTTAAAGTCCAGGGGTTTGAAAGGAGCAGGAACTCTTTTACACATACAGCATCTCGCTGGTTACATCGGCTAGTGTTGTCTATTGCTGTGTCACAACAAATTAAAGAAGATGGTCAGAGAGCACAGGTGTAAACCAATTTCACTTTTTGAATGTCCACACCGATTTTTAGGAAAGAAAAAAATATTGTAATTTATTTAATATATACTAATTTGGTCAGCATGTTCATGGCAGTGGTTCACACCTAAGCTCAGATCGAGAACGCCCTATTCTTTTTTTGTAAGAACTTTTCATTTCCTGTTTTGTGTCTCTATGGGCCTTGTGATGTATTGACAACCTGAGTATTATTTCTTCTGGTCTCTGTCCAGTACTGCTACTACAACAGTGAGCTGTACAGGGAAAAGAAATTTCAGAGAATGAGTGGATAAACTCGTTTTATGTTCATTACTACCAGATTTAGCTGCAGTCAGACTCTCCACGTGGAGCTGACATTGCAAATGTTTTGGTTTTGAGAGACAGCTCCTGCAGAGAGCGTAAAGGAGAACTATTAATTTTTTTTTCCATACCACAGAGCTCACATTTTTTTCAGTCACCGCCCCCATTTGCTGATCACTGGTCATGTCAAACTGATGCATTGATCTGCCTTCAGGCCGCACTGTACTATGATGGGATGGTCATTCTCTGTGTACTTCAATTTGATGGTTATACTACAGGGTATCTTTAATAAATAATGTTTAGCAGTAGATTTAGTGGCTGGGTAGTGATGCTGATTAATTACTCAGAAAACTCTTGTGTCAACAGGGCCTTGGTTATAAGACTAGATTTTACAATGACGATGATAATGACAATAATATTTACTGTGTTGGACAGGTGGTTTATTATGGTGCTGATGCAGATACACAAATTGTTTTTGGCAGAGGCAACTGTAAAGAGAATTTATTGTTACACTGATAATTGTGTTCCTGATGATTATAGTTTGTTCTTCTGGGATTTTTATCTACTTGTGTTTACTATGTACCACTGTGTAGTCTGGCTGATGAAATGGCTTGAACCAGTAAAGTTTCTTGTTGATGAGACTAGAATTCACTCACAGGTTGTAAGTCATACTCCGAATGTTTGACTCACTGCAAGACTTGTTCAGTTTTCTAAGAGAGGAGCGACAGTAACCAGTCTCATGAGGAGAGAGCCACTAGTTTCTGAACCAGCTCACTAAGAGCTGCAACACTTCCTGATGCAGTGCTATCTAGCTCGCTCTCTCTCTGCCTGCATAGCCCTATTAATAAAAGCTGGCAGTGCTGCCCTGCGCTGCACTATATTACAGAGTAGTAATGTGTTTTGTCAAAGAGAGGAATATCTGTGTGTGTGTGTGTGTGTGTGTGTGTGGCTCAGTGGGGGAATATTGCAGCTTCCAGGGCCCTGTTGTAATATAAGAGGGACCACAGAGAGTATCACAACTCTAAATCATCAATTACCTCTCTCGCTCCCTGCTCTGCTTTCCCCCTCCAAGTCTTCCTCTCTCTCTCTCTCTCTCTCTCTCTCTCTCTCTGTTTCTTGCTGCAGTAAATACAATGTAACCTTGTCATCATTGTCCCCTCCACCTCTGTTTCAATTTGACAGTGAAAAATGCAGCCGCAATGAATAGCAAAGCGCATGGTTGAGTGTGTGAGTGTGTCCATCTTTCTCATCTCTCACTTTCATTCTGTGTATCAGTGTGCGTGTGTGGTGTGTTGTCCAGGGTTATCCAGTAATCATTTTTGTTTTGTCCAAGATTGGAAAATAGGTTGTGTGTTTTCTTTCTGGATCTTTCACAGATGTATATAGTTGCCCCCCCCCCCCCCCCCCATTAACATCTTAATCTGTTGGACAGTATCACACTCACAGCTGTGTGTGTGTGTGTGTGTGTGTGTGTGTGTGTGTGTCGTTCTGCAGCAAAGCAATCCCAAGGCTAATGTGTTGAATCACAATCACTTGTGCACTTTTTCCCCGCTGCATTTCTTTGGCCTTCCCGCTCATATTATTCTCAAGGTCTGTTTGAGAGGTTAAGATGGGTATGTGTACTGGGGAGCTGTGTGTATGTGTGTTTGAGAACTTGTATTCTTGTTTTCTTGTTTTGACTTTAACCCCCACCCCAATTTAACATTTGTAAGCTGTATATTTTGGCAAATACACTTATTCGCTCTCTGGGGGGGAGTTACATGAGAAGATCAATACCACTCTACTATACTGTATATCCATTAAAAATTAGAATATATTAATGTTTCCAGTCTTGTTGCAGAGCTAAGCTAACTGCCTCCTGGTTGTAGCTTCATATTTAACAGGTAGACATGAGCACGCTATCGATCTTTTCATCGAAGTCTCTGCCAGAAAGCAAATAAGCCTATTCCTAAATGGTTTATAACATTCTGTTATGTAGTTGTAACCAAATACAAAGACATTTTAAGTATTTGTGAATATATTTGTCAAAATGATAACTTCTCTGAAGCCTCTGTAACTGTTGTATAAACAGGTCATGAGTTATTGATGACATAGCTGTAATCAGTGTTGTGCATGAATGCATTGAATGAACACGTTCATATCTTTTTTGAACACTGAACTGATCGGATCAACGGTTTGCAAATGATGAACTCACGTTTTACAACAGTTTTACGACACGCCGCATGATGTCTCCAAAGACACAGCCCAGCATGACTGGTACTAGCGGTACAGACGCATCTACTACTGCTGAGGATAGTTTGTTTGAGAATTTTAAGCAGTTTCATGAACAAACAAGTGAAGACTCAGACGGATTATATTTTTATACAGATTTTAAATGTAACTCATATCTGTGATTCCTCAGTGGTGTACAATAATTCATTTAGTTGGAAGTGGCAATGATTTGGGGCTGGTGATGGATCGGTTGAAGAAGGCTCTGTTGAAAATGAATAGCGGCTTATTTATTTTTAAAAAACGGAACAAATGAATGTGAACTAGTTCATTTTTGAAACTGTGAACTTAGTTCAAAATTTAAAATAATAAACGTGAACATTTTCATCTGTATGAACTGAACTTTGAACTAGTTCTTTTTAAGTGTGACCTGGCACAAACACTGGCTGTAAATAATTATGTATAATTACACAGATTCAAATCCTTAGTGTTTGGCATTTAAATCTTAATTATAGATACTTAGATACTTTATTGACTATATTTTATGTTGATTACAAGTTTCCTATATTTTATTGTTGATCATTTATCTGTTTAAACACAGCTACAGTTGCTTTAGCGCAGTTTATTTATGTGTTTGTCAATAACTATACCAGCACTGTCCTTATATCTGCTCCCAACTATATTAGTGTGTTACAGTGTGTTATAAAAGGGGGTGGATGTGTTAAAATAAAAATCCTATTCTTTTTATCAAGTCATTGAGTCCTTAGAGTTTTTGTTCTTGTTTAAACAAGTGAAAAAAAATTCCAGTGGAAACCAACTTGTTTCAACTGTTTTCTAAATTCACTTTTCATTTTAATTTTTCTCCATATTGTTTAAAGATGCATTCATTTTTTTTTTAAATCTTGAAAAATTGAAATACACTTGCAGCCCTGGCAGATTTTTTTCAGATATCATATGGACTCTTCTGGAATCAGTGTTTTTGCACTTTCCTCAGTCTCAATATGGGTTTTGTGCAGCTGTGTCGTCCTACTTCCCTGCTTTGTGTGTGTGCTTGTCTGTGTGTTGAAGTTTGTGTGTGAAAGTGACTGGAGAGATATTATCGCAGATGTTTTGGGAGAATGCACATCAGCCAACATCTAAACAACAACACATCGTTAATCATATGAGGCCTGTCCTCTGTGACCCTGTCCTGTAATTTGTAGAACCTTTTTAACAGTGTTAACTGTCCTGTTTTATGAGCTCTCCACTAATACTGAAGTGCAGAGATAAATCACCTCAACACTTAATCCATGGCTGTGTTTTGAATCGGCTGTGTGCATTGACCTGCAGAGAGGTGGATGAAGGGGAAATGGGGCAGGAGATGGAGCAGCAGGGTGGCCGGCTGATATAGAGGCTGTCCTGTGTCCAGGGGGTTAGAAGCTGCTTCTTTGCACAAATCAAATTTATGTCCACGGCTGTCAAAGCATCATTGAGCCAGACAGCAAACCCTTATCTGTTTGACCTTTTGGTTTAATGTGTTTTAATGCATTTTAAATATTTTGAGAAAAAAAAGACATTCCTTGTCTATGTAATGTGGCAGATGAAGTGCTTTTAAAAATGAAGGACTGTAATGGACTAGAATGAATAAACAAGACGAATCCACAAGTCAAAAAACCTGATTATAAAGAATATCAGTTTGTCATGGCTGAAGGAACGTGTGAATTCTTTCCAGTTGCCATCACAAAAGTTCACATTAGCATACAAATGTTGCTTTTCTATCTTTTTATATCCTCACAAACTGTCCAGTTACTGTCCATACTGTATGTTAACCACAGTTAATGTTGTCATAGTGATTTCAAACCTCCTTGTTTATGTTTTGTCTAGGGTGTTGCTGGAAGCCCTGGCTCACCTGGTAGAGACGGCCCCCCAGGAGCAAGGGTAAGATAATAATATCAACTCTATGGATTACTGTTGCACACTGTAACTGTATAATGTGATCCTGTGTATGGTGGAGCATTGTATTGTGAGCTACATGGATTTATTTATCTATAGTATCTGATATACTTCACATAAAGATGGAGATACTGTATTTAGAGATGTAGACAAAATGAGTCTTTTTTTTTAATTCAGTTTTGAGTTAAATGGTGCGGAAAAAACACAATCTTAAAAGTGGGTCTTGAAGGCAGTTACTTTGTGTAGATGGAAAAAAAATCATATTATGCTCAAAGATAAATGGATATGATATGATGATAGCAGCAAATGTTTCTGCTGACATCAACATTACTAGTTCTAGAGGGTGTGCTAAGATGAAAAGTCCATTTGGAAATAGTTTGGAGAAAAGGTAGGTAGGCATGGCAACACACAACGACATAGAAATAAAATTAAAAATAAAAACAATCCTTTGGAAAATGCACCTTTGCCAGATGTTCCTCCTCCAACTATCAGAGGTTTTTGAAAATTATTATCAGCGATTTGTGTATACATATGGCAAACATGTCAAAAAAGCAGACAATGCAACATTTAAAAAGGTGAAAACATTTGTACTGTATTTGTTCTTATTTTGGGTAATATTTTAAATGTGCTTTACGATACACACTCAAACAATAGTTTTTCAAGTCTCTTGTGAAAATATTTGATACTTTTTCAGCTGTGTACAGTTTCTAAATGTCCAGCTGTGTTTGTCTGTTTTGGGTTTATGTTCCTTCATAAAACTATACAAGTCGTCCCCCAGTTGTTGAAAACGGTGCGCACTGCCTGGCTTTTGAGCACAACATGCACAATGGATGCAGTCCCACTCGTGAAGGCTCTGTGATACCAGCTGGCTTTACTTGATGCTGACAGAGGAATCGGGCCTTACAATACCCAACAGGGCTGTAAATACCAAAACAGAAACGCAGCCAGAGGGTAATGTGTCGGCAAGCAGAAAGAGGAGGTTTTATCCAAATGCGTAATATGATAACAGAAGAGTTTTGTCCTGGCCTTGCTTCTGGCGAGGTGAAAGACTTTACACATAATCTATCTGCTGCCTCTTCGCTGGCTGACAGGAGTCTAGACGCTCCCCTCTGTGGTGGGTTTCAGAAGAAGTCATACATAGTTCTCAGGCTCGTCATGTGCTTTCCTGTGGCTAGAGTTTCCTCTCACATTGCTGGATAGATTCTGAGTTAAAAGGAAAGGAAAAGATTCATTCAAAATCTTATATTGGTTTAATTAAAGTTGCCAATAACAGCTACTACACTGCGAAATGACATCCGTGTTAAAGTCTTATCTGCTTTCCATTGGGACTTTTTTTAACCATCTCATTTGTTGCTTTTAAGCTGCAGTGTGCTCAAAATTCATTTATTTTTATTACTGGTGCATGACTATAACAGACATAGTAACCAATGTTTTGTTTGTCTGTTTTTTTTTTCTATCCATCACAATTTTGATATCTGTTTTCTAGGGAGTGAAACAGGCTGACTCACCAGTAAACGTATAGACTGGAACATGGCCTGAGAATGAGTCAGATAAACTTCATCTTAGCAACCAAAATGCCATCCCAAATACTTCTCCCTTTTAGGGTTAGGAACTTGCCTCATATGGAATAAGAGTTCGAGGCATAGGTACATCTGATATTACATCTGTAAGCAGCAGGTACTGACACAAGCACACACAGTGAAGTCTTGTGGTTAAAGGCAAAAGTGACTGTTTATTAGCCATAGTAGAGGTTCTCAGCTCTTTGGAGGAAAACAAAACTCTCCACTCTGACTGAATCCTGTCAACATGGTTCATTTCTATTATGTTTTTGATACAGGAGTTAATGTAGATAACTTCATCACCAATGGTCAGTTTGATGCCTAATATTTGCGTGCCTAATGTACCATCCAGTTTTTCTTGTTTAAAGCAGCATGATTTGCACATGAGGAACTAATATAAAGAGTGTACGTCTCATTGTACCGTTGTTAACAGATTTGCACAAATTAGCAACCACCATATCTGAACACTGAGGCTGCAGCAGATCTGTCTTAAATGTGGATATGAAAATGAGTTCTGCTAATAGCTGCTACAGGCTGGCTCCAAGTATTTGAGTAAATGGCAAGACTTCAAACTTTGATTTAAAAACATCAAGTCAGTACGCATTTTTCACAGCAGACTTGTCAAAGTAGGAAACATACTGTGTCTCCTAGGTTAACCTGCCAGTTGATTAAACTCTTTTCAAGCTACAACTTGTAGTATTTTTATTGTAGCGGGTGGTGTTTAACAGTTAGAGCAATGGTGAAAATGCAGACTGAATCCTACCAACCTAAATCTTCAAGCTGATCTTTATTACCGTACATTACCACACACATCCTTTTCACATATTTTGTTTTTTATTGCTGGACATTTGCTGAGCCTTTATTTACATACTTGAGCTCCGAGTTGGTGTAAATGGGGTTCTCACATTCTCTGTTACAGATAAACCAAAGCAAAAAGTTACACCAGTTGTAAGGAAAACGAAACTTTTTACAATTTTAAACACACTAAACCTCAGTGCTTTAATGTCACAATTCATTAAGCCATACTTTGTATTTAACTGAATACAGTCGTCTTCACATTCTGTATCACAGAATACAGTGCATGCTTACTAATGTAATTATTGAGTGTAATCATGTGAAATTACTAATCAGGGAACAATTTTAGCTGCTGTCAATTGGGAACCGTGTCCCCTTTGCAGCACTGATTATGTCGGGCCTCCCACATTCATATTTCATCAAGATGCCACAGATCTGCTGTCTATTTTATATTTGTAATTATTGTAGAGACTACGAGGATGAAAAAAGCATAACGTGTATGTTTGTAGAATCATAAAGAGCTAATTATAATTTAGTTTCCATACGAGACAGGAAACATCTCAAATCAGTACTTTTATCACTGCAGTTAACGTCACACACTGAAGCCTCCCGCAGTGTGCTGGGACTGAATTCCTTTTTTTTTTTTCGCTTGATGCATTGAAAGCAGTTGGGAAGGGGGAGCTGTGAATACTGATAAGAATTGATTCACAAGAGGTTATCAATGCTACAATGCTACAGCAGTTTCTGCTTTTACTGCTATTCATTTGACAGTGATATAGATATAGAATATAGCCAGTTGAACAATAATTATGAACAAGCAGCAGCTTTTGAAAATCCCTGGTGCTTGTGCTGCTTTTTGGGGATTGCCACATGATGGGGATTTAACCCAGCCACTTGTCTGTATCATCTGATTTGTTGAAAGGAGAAGAGGGAACATAGATAGCCCTTTGATTCACATTAAAACTTATCAGCAAGAGTCCACTGGGCATAAAAACCATACAAAACTTTTTGTGAGGTGTATACAAGCCAAAAACAGCCTGTCGTGGAGTGAAAAAAGAACACAAGTCTGGCCAAGACTGTACAGTACCAGCCAGTTAGATCAGTTGAAACAACAGTAACTGTCTCCTAGGTACTTAGTTAGTCTATATCACTGTGAAATGGATCAAGGAAAGCTATAAATCTTTATTGTGTCACTTATGCTTGCATTACAGAATTTTTTCAACTCGGGACCGCACTGAGTAGATCTAGGTTTTCTCCAACATCTAGGCTTGTAAAAACTTGAGGATATACTGCTGACTTGTAAATCATTCAACAGAGAGAAGGTACAGTTCTCATCACAGATATACTTGAACATTCAAGCTCACGTCAAAGCCCTTTGCAAAGAAAGTTTAGTTTTGTTAATAGAGGTTACACAGAGAGAACCTTTACACTGTTTGTGGGTATTTCTGCATGCATACAAACCTCTGAATTAGATTAGCCTTGCCCCAATTTCTTAGACTATAGGTCAGACCATAAACCGGTTGCTGCATGGCTTCCAAAATATAACAGCAGTGTTGCATTTTTTCATAAGCCTGACTCCTGTGAAAGAAGGCTCAGGACTGAATTTCTTATTTGAACCTCAAACAGAGAAAGTTTAACAAAGTGTGGATAGTCAGTATTTATGGCGTGTGTGTGTAATTTTGACATTGCATTATGATCCAGCACTCGATCGATAAACTACATGTCTAAAATACTTTCGGTGTGATTTACTGGGGAGTGTTTATAGTGTGTCACCAGGCTGACTCCTGTCCCAGTGTCACATCAAATGCTAGTTTGCTTCACAGCAGGAAATTTATTGAACTTATTTTGTCTCAAGACTTATGTCTTCTTGTTCCAGATGTGGTTGAGCTCAGTCTGAAAGCACTTCAAAGTAAAAAAGTTTGTGACGTGATGACACTTGAATATTGGTTGGAACTTCTGCCTCCTCCAGAGTGCCATTAGTGGGCTGACCAGTGTTTACTGTGTGACTCCTGAGTGACTCTCGCTGAGGAGTTTTCTGATGTCACACACTGGCTGAGGTTTTCAAAGGCACTCATGCTTATGTTATTGTGTAGTGAAGACAGATTCTGTTGTGTAGTCAAACACTTGGTATGGTTATATTCATTTGGAAGGTAAAGTTTCTCATGAGGATTTAACAAAGAGGATACAGTTGGTGTTTTGGCGATCGTTTAGGATGTTACACCTTAGGGGAATTTCCCTCGCTCGCAGATGCAGTACATCATCCCTCTTTTTGTTTACTGAACTGGTGTAGAAACTGCATAAGCAACACATAATATATCCAATATACGTGCCAAGAAATCAAAGAGTCAACTGCACCACATGGACTGTTTCATTTACCTTTTACATTTTTCCACCTTCCACAATTTCAGTAACATTTTATCTACCACATTGTATCCTCAGTTGTTTCATATTGTTTATTTTAAGTCATTTTATTGTTTTCATTTCATTACTTGTGCCCTCACTCAGGCTAAATTGAAAACCATATAAGGAGTGTCCATGTTGAAAGGGCATCAGCCTCAGTGTGCGACCACAAAGTACGACAGACATCCAAGCAAAAATGAGAGGATTAGCTGAACCTCAGGTTAAACTGTTTTCCAGGGCAATGCGATGCTGTGTTCAATTTCCAAGCTGTGTATTAATAGCAATGAATTTGTTCAATCTGAATGACCCATAAATATGAAGACACAACAAAGCCATCATCATGTTATTATATATCATGTTATTATATGTCATACATTCAGAAACCTGGCCTACAGAATTTTCATAGGTATGAATGTTCCTTCTAAAGGGAAAGCCGCAATTTCTTTTTCACGTGTTCTTTTAAAACCACAGCGTCATGGAGAAGACATTAAAGGGCAGAGATGTTTTTACACACCTTGAGGCAGCTAAAATAGAGATTATGTAAAAGTCAACAATCTTATTGTGAAAAGCCCTACAGTCAGGAGGAATGCACCTGTGTTTTGTGCAATCTGTCGAAAAGTAAAACCAGACTTTTGATTCGAGGCAGTTGTTGGCAGATTGAGGTTGGACGACCACCAGCAGAAGTCGCAGTAACTCAACAGCTACTGAGTTTGGTTTCTGTCAGTAGTCTGTATATGAACTGTATTAGAAAATAATACAGTCGGTTTAGTTTGGTGACTTGCAGGAAATTCCTCAGGCCTCCTAGAAAGGGTTTGTGCAAAACAAAATTCAACCTACAATAATGAAAGTGCACATAATATTTAATATACCGAGTGTATTTCACTGTCGCTCTTACAGGGTTTGCCGGGAAATAGCGGACCACAGGGACGACAAGGACCTCCTGGACCCGTTGTGAGTCTCTTTTGTTTTTATGTTCTCAGCATCATTTTCCTGGCAGCTCAACCTCACACATGGACTGACTGATCCTTCTGCTTTCTGTCACCTTCCTACTCCATCTCTGTCTCTTTCTCCGATTAACTGTCTTTCTCTCAGGGAACCCCAGGTGCACCTGGAGCTCCAGGACCAGGTGGGCCAGCAGGGTCCCAAGGAGATCAAGGGCTTCCTGTGAGTGAAAATGTTTTTATTTTGCTAAGATTGATGTGAAAATAACTTGGATACAGAATTTGCTTGAGACACTAACACTCCATTCAAATACATGTGATGTTGCTATGGCTGTGTAGGCTAGAAAAATTATTGTAACAGACTAACACTGTTATTGTGTTACTGTGACCTGACCTGAACCACAAATTAACAAACTAATTAAGCCTCACACAAAAAGGTTTAGGATTTTAAATGCGTGTTTGATTTGACCCGTTATGATGAAACCTCTGTTGTTGATTGTGAACTACTCTCACACATCGTCTCTCTGAGTCTGCTCAAGAGAGTCTGACATATCTTATCCAAATCAGCAATGAAACAAGGCGGACATGACCTCTCCACTACTTACTCCTCTTCCCTCCTCTTCTCCTTCTGATTGCATGTCTTTGGGTGTGTTTCTCCCATCATGCCTCCCTAAACTTACAGGGAGCAACAGTCACAGAGCTGCATCACGTAGCATTACAGGTTTGCTTAAATATAAATAACATTGTGGTTTGGTTCCAACACTGACAAGGAGCTCATACTTCGCACATTTTGTTTGTTTTTTCTTTCTCTGCTTCTCCTAATCGGAACCAGCCTGTTAGTGTTGGACTCAAGTCTTAAAAACAGCTATCATTTACTCTTTATTTAGTATTGCTAACAAGGTTGATCTGTATAGATTATCCAAAAGACAAATCTTAGTATGCTTGTCTCATGAGGTGACCTCTTAAGAAATAATAAATACTCATTTGAAAATCAAAATGTTAAAAAATGTCTGATGAGTCATGCTTTAGTTAGTCCAGCAAAAGAAGAAGAAAGATGTGCAAGTGACACAAGACAAGCCCAGAAAAGGATGCGGAGGAGATGCTGGATTCCAAACTTTGTGTAATGCTAACAGGAACAGATGATACTGTGATGTTGGTGACAGCTAATCTAGTCTCAGGTCAGCTCTGCAGGCCAGCAGCAAAGTTTGGCTCATAGACGGGGAGCTATAAATCACCTACCGACACACTCTTCCCCCTCTCCCACACACACACACACACACACACACACACACACACACACACACACACACACACACACACACACACACACACACACACACAGACACAGACACAGACACGCAAGCCAAAAAAAAAACCAATGAGAGATCACATCTGCCTCATCTCTGAGACTTCAACAGACACAGATCCCCCATGTGAATGCAGCTAATGCATGACTGCAACAGAATATCTGGAGTTTTAATCTATTAAACTACTAATACTAAAGTTGTTTTGGAATTTTAATTTGTATTAGTTTTTGAAAGGTTTGTCGGACACATATTATTGTTTTCAGAATACAGGAAGATGTGGAGCATTTTTTATATTATGGAGTCAGACTCCAGTACATCAATGTAGAAAAATATAGAGAAATAAATGAATGAATTCAGAAGGAAAAAAACAAAACAACAAAAACTACTTAGAGTTTAAGTTTTAAACTTCACCTCAGCTTTAAGTTGCTGATTCAGTTCTTCTTCTCCTCCCCTCAACCCGTCTCCAGGTTGCTGCCGCAAAAGAACATTTTCCCCTTTAAACAAGTGGTTTTTTTTATCAGGAATAGCAACCATTTAATCTGCAGGGAAATATAACATTTTGCTTCATCGTGTCGCAGGTGACCTTAAGAAACCTTGAGGAAGTTGTTCCTAACAGTTTTGGTGGTGTGGGCACAAAAGTAACTCTACACTGAGAAATATGTTGAAGGACAGTGGATTTATACCACCTGAGGCCAGATAGAGCATAAAGATTCAGCAGCAGGACTTCAAGCGCTGTCAAATCCTTGACTTGATGTGCTGGCATCTAATGTGGAACCAAACTTTTCTGTTTCAGGAACGACACAATACATCTGGAAATGTTATGCTCTATCTATCAAGATCAATATTCATGAAACTTTGTGGACAACACATGGAACAGGACAAAACATTTTTTTATTTTTATATTATTGTACAGGTCTTTGCAAAATCTAAAATCTCTAGTCAACTGGTCCAAGCTGTCATAGTCGTGATGAGCCAGATGTGACGGATGTAGCAGCTAAAACCAACTTTGATTAGGTGTTTGAATTATAAACTTTAGTTTACCTGCTTTTTCTTTGTCCCATAATTATCCCAAAATTCACCGCTGTTGTCAACAGATGTGCATACCTCTGTATTGAACAGCTGGCCTCATAAGTCGGTCAGGTTGTCACAGCACTTGGTGATGTCCTGGGTGTGTGGCTATGAGTCCAAGTGTGTGTCTATCCTGGACAAAATACTGCTTCTGAATGTTCTTTTCCAATGAGTCAACCACCTGAGGGTTTTTTAATTTATCTTGCTTGACTTGGTAGTGAGCTGCCAGTTACAAAAGAAAAAAATAACAATGTTTGACCGTTTTATCATTCCACATCGAAGGGCTGTGGAAGAGGAAAGTCATCATAAATGTACTTCCCTCTGTGGATAAACTGTAAAACATTTTGATAGAGAAAACATCTACTCTGTACTTTGGACAGACTATACATATACAGGGCACTGTGGGAAGATAGTTTTGATAAAATAATAACAGAAATCAGATTTTTATGAGAGAGAATGTCGCTCTTTCTGATGCCCAGATACTTACTTTGGCTCCATCACAGTTTGATTTTGTTTTTCCATGTCACCCTGATAAGAGAGCAGACATTTATGTGCCCACTAAGACTCAAGAGATCCAGACTGACACACAAAGGAGATCCAGTAGAAGACTTTTATTGTGGAGACCTGCGCTCCAATTCAACGGCTGTGTCAAATGTTGGCACAGGCTTTCTATCATCTGCAATATAATATGCATATGATATGCCAGAGCTACACACACATTTTCTCTATCCCTCTCTATCCACCAACACACACACACAGTCAGTCAGTGGTCAAGGACATGTTTCCCCCAAGATAAACAAAGCTTTATTCAAAAGCTGTAACAACATCAAACTGATATTTATCATATCAGCACATGGTTCTATGGCCAGGAAGTATTTGTCTTTTATTTCCTCTGGATTATAATGCATTACAGTCTGATATGCATGCACAGGCTTTATGTGCTTGGCATATTGGTGTGTGTGTGTGTGTGTGTGTGTGTGTGTGTGTGTGTTTGTGTGTGTGTGTGTGTGTGATGATCAGATATGCATCTGTCTGCTTTACGGTGTTGGCAGTAGCAGTAAGCAAACCCAGCCAAGGCGCAGACATTGTGCTTTGTTTGTGGGCACACTGGCTTATGTGTAGTCTTTATGACACAAAGAACCTGGACACACATTGTCAACATTTAAATGCATCTAGTTATACCAGCTGTCAGATCAGAGTATTGAAAGGTTGTGTGTTTGAAGAGGCATATGGAAAATGGTAAAGAGAGATGGTGAGTAAGGGGGCGCAGGCATTAAAGGAGAGAGTGAGCGAGAGATGAGCATGGCTTTTTCTGAGTAGATATCCCAGTCGAATGTTTATTCTCCTCCTGTGCTTTTATGTTCCAGGGCCCTGCTGGTAGCAAAGGGGATAAGGGAGAAAGAGTAAGTCATTCCACTCACACACCTCAACCACTGTTTAGAGCAAATCAAGTTTTACTGCTCCATTTTACTGTGGAAATATTGTTATTTCACTGAAGTAAAATGCCGACAATTTCTCACTAATACTCCACACCCTTGTTTTGAAGAAACCAATTACTTTCCAGTACACGTTTACTGTTTCTCGTTCGTCTTTTGCACAAACATTCACTTTATTTCTCTCTCTTCGCTCCCTCAACCTCGTTTAGAGCAAACCAAATCAAATCAGTGTTCATGGTTCAGATTTGCAGTGGAGCTATTTTTGCTGACACAGTAGCGAGGCCATCACTGCCGAGGGCTTGAGAGACACGCAACTTGCCAACTTGAATCAAACCTATAATTTCAGTCTCTGCTTCATTTTTATCAACTGTTGGGGACATTTGTACCTACCTGCAGTTAATTTTCAGTGCAGGGCTCAACATGAAAGACTCAGGAAAAAAAATACATGAAAGGATTTTCTCCTCTGTGTTGTACATTTGTGGGGGGGTTGTCCAGTTTTGAATAAAGCTGGTTAGAAAGAGTCACAGACCGAGTGTTTCAGACAGTAATAACTGCACAGGGGAAAAGTAAACATTTTTTTGTAAGGCTTTTTTCCTGATGTATTCTTATATACATTCACAGTAATAGATGTCGCATCAAATGACTGAATGATGATGATGATTACAGAGCAAAAGAGGAGACTACCAGCTGTTGAATTCATTATAAACACTGGTTAAGCAGTGAGAGCACTTTGATTTAAGCAACTGTACTTTTGACTGTTACCATACAAACATCTTATATTAGAGATGTAACCAAGTGAGCTTTAATGTCTTAAAGCACAAATCCCAACTCAAGTGGCAGATTTAACAATAAGGGTCTAGTGCCAACTGAATAGCTCAAAATCAGTATCTTTTCTATGGATTATTTTAAAGGTGTATATCTGTGATTTAGTGTTGCACTTCTATAGAGCTGGAGAACTTGTCAAAGACACGTTTAAAGAAAGAGTGGTCAAAGCGACAATCAAAGCAACAGTGGCTGAGATATCCTGACTTTTAGTCTCTTGTAAACACTGGATCCTACATTTCCTAATGCATCTCAGTAGCGTCTTTTATGAGATGACATTTTTTTTTTTTTATTTTGGAAAGCTCCTTCAAAGCCACAGAAGAAATTACACAGCTTTTACTTACAGTTTACCTCTCATGTCAAGTACAGTACCTTTTTTTAAATGGATTTAAGGATCCAGTTACAACTTATATCTGAAAAGCACAAAAGTTAGAAACCGTTCAGGTTATCAACTCAGTTCCAACTGCAGTTTCAAGGCACTAGATCCTAAGTTAAATATATAGTAAGGCTAGATAGTCCAGTCCAAAGAATCACCACCTCTGTCAGTCATACAGAACAGTTCTACTTGGTCTAAGGCAGTGCAGATGCCCATAAAGACATTTAGGTACTTTCCAACCATTACTGTACCACATACTAAGTCATATAAAGCTTTTTGCAGTGGGTGACCTATCCCTTTGAAATCCTGACCAGACGGGGTCTTAACACTGTCAAATAGAGACAGCAGCAGTTCAGTTTGATGCATTTGTTGATACTTTTCCCACTGTTCCTTTCAACTGCAGTAAAAATGTTGATTTAAAATTTAGTGGAGGCACAGTCAAACTCAACAGAGTTATGCCCAGATCTTTATCTGATTAAATTTTGATTTATATTGTATAATTTTTATTGTGTAATTTATAGATAGCCTCTGCTTTGCTCTCAGCTATCTGTTTTAGCCAATATAAATATAAGGGGCGTCAGCGTGTGGAATAAAGGTGGAGTGTGCTCATAAAAATACCCACAAAACACACACCCACCAATTTATCAACCACTGGTCTGGAAGTTTATTTTCCTGTGGTTGCTCAAATAGAAAAGTGGTATCAGTCTACTGTGTGGTTGGGTAATATCACATCCTAACAGCTCTTTGTGTGTTGTTTATTCCTAAGGGTGATGTGCAATCCCAAGCTGCTGTTCGAGCCATCGCACGGCAAGTGTGTGAACAACTCATCCAGAGTGAGTGATCAGTGGTGTTTACACATTAACATGAGCATGAGACTTTGTTCAACATGTGTCTGACCTCTTCTCGCAAAAGTTTAATTATATTATTAGATCTTGATCTGATTTGGGCTTAAACAACACCCAAAACAAAAAAAACTAACAAAAAAAACCAAGCAAAAACTGTCCCAAGACACCCAAAAGGTAAATGACATCATTTCAAACCATTTTCCCTCTCTTGCAGGCCACTTGTCTCGTTATAACTCTATACTGAACCAGATCCCTGTCCAGTCTGCGGTGTCGGTCCGAACAGTACCCGGACCACCAGGGGAGCCAGGAAGGAGAGGTGCCCCAGGACCTCAGGGAGAGCAAGGTCCGTCCGGCAGACCTGGCTTCCCTGGTACCAGTGGCCAGAACGGAAGACCTGGGGAGAGAGGTGAGAGAGGAAGATGTGTTTATGAGTAACATAGGACAACATGTGTCCAGGCCAAGACTGACAGGAAAATACACTTTGCAATATCCATCTATATAAATCTTAAATTCTCTGTAATACACAGAGTGATCACAGTCCACCATCAGTCCTTCACTGTCTGGGTTGTGTCAAGACACTTTAACTACATGCTAATGTTTATATTAGCAGTGAAAGAGGGGAAGACACCTGGGTATTTATTAGTCAGACCTCACTGCAGTGAGCTGGTGATTCTCAAAAACTGTGAAAAAATCTTCCTCTGCACTAGAATCACTAATAATATATGGTTGTGGATCATGGTCGGCGCCTTAAACTCTTTGAATACCAAGACACCCCAACGTTTGGGTTTTCTGTCATACCTTACAAATGAAAAGGGATAATTTTTTTGGAAGTTGAAATCTCTTTATCTAACTCCACTGATTTTACACATTAAAGTCTCATTATAGGTCTTGGAGTACAACAGCGTATGTGGAAAAGTTAAAGCTTTTTGTGGCTCCAGAGGGAGCTGAGTGAAGTCTGATAAATTGCCTTAAAGGATGTCACTTGAGTCAGCGTCAGCAAAATTTCATTTTCACTTCCATCTCTACTTTTCCTGTTGCTGTGTCTTGAATAAATGGCACATAATAAAAGGTACCTCCTCGGCCAGAGCCAGTTATTTGGATAAAGGTATTTTTTGTGATATGACTGTCTAAACCTGTGGTTTTGTGATAAATCTGTATGTTGAACAGGAGCGTCCAGCTGGTGAGAGCAGTGTGGTTGTAAAATAATTACATGCATTATGTATGTAAAGTGGTGCATTTTCCTTGTCAGCTAGGGGCTTTTATTGTGAAAAGAATAGACAAATTGTCCATTTCTCCAGTGTGAGCTTCAACCTGCCTGCTTGTTTGCTGTATTTCATGGTTTGGCTTGCTTTTTGACTCACCAGACAAACTCACAGTGAGGGTCAGTCCACATCAGAAGACAGTAACTCCAATATCCATGAGGTCATTCCCCTGCCACGAGCCCTTAGACGAGAAACAGCCTTTATGAGGCTCCGTCTTCATCACTAAAACATGCAACCAACACTGATGAACCACACACTGGATGAGCCTGCACACACACACAGGGTTAGGAAAGCTGAGAGCAGGTTCTGTCAGGAAATGTCCAGCATGGTTACGTCCTCCTCCATATTTCAGACCTTTGATTCTCCCCAATAACATTTATGATCTGCAGCCAGACACAACACACACACACACACACTCTCACACATTACATTACTGTTTTACAGGCTGAACTGAAACCAGAGTCCGCCAGATATTACAGAAGATGTATGCTTTATGTAAGAAAATTACATACTGTATGTTGCTACTATCGCAGATGGTCCATGTAGGGCTGATACAAGAATCAGGAACAAAGCTAGGCTTTGGGTCAGAAGAGGGTCAATTAACAAACTAGATTCCATATAAAATATTGTCCTCAACAGAGAGAGACGATGCCATCACTGTAGAGAATAAATTTTCATTTGAGGTGCTGTAAAATGTTTTCTCCTCAGCTTCATTGTGCTTAGTTCCTCTTTACCGATACAACTGATGAAATCAGTCATAAAAGCAGCAGGACAGAAAATCTGTAGATCACAGTTTTATGTGGTTCTCTAATATTAGAGTGAACGAAGAAAATATTCCATTAGGTCATTCTAACAGCTGCACTACTGGACAGCAGCACAGAGCCGGCTCTGGGTTTATCATACATTTTATTAGATTGATCATCCCAGCTCAATTTATCCAGCACATTTTCTACAATTGCGATTTGCAGTGTAATATAGATGATAGGATTGCACAGTGGTGCAATGATACTTCATTACAAGTGAAAGTCCTGCATTCAAACTTACAAAGTATTAAAAGTAAAAGTACTCAGTCTGCAGAAAACTTCTGTGATGGACATATTATTATACATGACATTATTAGATGTTAATACTGATACATCAGTTCAGAGGTCGCATTTCACTTTTGCAGCTGGTTGAAGTGGACCTTCTTTTTTTTTTAAACTTTATTTACAGGTAGTTTAGTCCAGTGATTTTTAGCCGAGGACTTAGGCCACTCAGAAATTCTGAGGGGTCACGAACAGCACAAATTCATATTCATATTTTGGACTCTTCTTATATCTTTGCTTTTTATGGAATATTGGATAATTTGACCTCGTTTGGCCTTTAACGGTTATTACATTAAACCATGTGACGTTTAAGGGAACATGTCTGATAACAAATGGACATCTGAAGGAGTCATGAGTAAAAAAGGTTTAAATTTCTAAAACAGTTTTATTTTATAAGCTTTCACATGTTTTTTTTATGTAAAACCTTAATCTGAAAAATAACAAGTAACTACAGCTGTCACATAAATGTAGTTAAAATACAATACTTCCCTCTGAAATGTGGTGGAGTAAAAGTATAAAAGTGAGATGTGACTTTCACCTAAATGAGGATCTCTTAAACTGTGTGTGTACTTCCAGGTCTGCCAGGAGAGAAGGGAGAGAGGGGGAATCCAGGGGTTGGGAGTCAGGGACCTCGAGGACCATCCGGACCTCCAGGTAAGATACAGATATGGTCCTGAGAGAGCGCTTGATAAGCACAATGAACTGAATGCAGTCTCAATGCTCAGATAACATTCGGAGGTGCTGCAACTACTTTTTAAAATCTGATAATTATTCAGTTCTAACCATTTCGTTTTTGGTGTCTTCAGCCTGTGACCACACTGGAGCTACTGTATGTGGAATGTTTTTCATTGTGGTCCTTCTGAACAAAACCAAAAATGTGTCAAATATTTAAACAATAGAATTAAATGACACAGAGATTTAATCCGTTTTGGATTTACTCTCTGTTGAATCTGTCTGAGAAAAGCAAGCAGACGTTTTGGACCATGAATATAATTCTCTGTATTGATTTTCCCTGTGCGGAGTTTGAGTTTTGTGTTATGAAAATATGTCCTCCTCAGGGCTGGGATTTTCTGTTTACTGTTGTGCGATCAATACTCACAGAACAAGCTGACAGAACTCCCTGGAAACTTTTCTGTGATCAGATAACTTTTTAAAAATCCACAAACTTCAATGCTTGAGAAGGGAAATATCTTCTGAAAGAAAGGTGTAGGGCAAAGCTTCCTGTATTCATCCACATTGCTTTTCTGGAATATTTTTGGGATGTTAATTTTAGCACTTAGCAAATGAAACCCTCAAAAATACTGATTTCATATTTCTGCTGACTGCTGAAGGGAGTCTGTGTAAACAGCAAACAGAAGCCTCTGGCTAAATATCAGCCAAGAGCTGTTATTCCTGCTCCTGCCCTCAGGACATTCACGATCATCTCCCTTATCCGGAAATGACAAGCAAACGTTTGTTTCCCCCTAATTTTTTTTAAGTCATGTTGTTACAGCAGCACAGAGGGGGATTTAGAGGAGAGTGCAGAGGTGTTACTGAGGTGACAGCATGTACTCTGGATGGCACATTTTCAGTTTATTTTCCTCCCTTTTCTCTGTCTTCCTTTATCCCTTCTAACCAGGTGTCACTGCCAGAGTTGTTTTACTGAATGTTTATTGATGACGTGACTTTTTGCACTCACCTGTCTTTCCACCCTCAGGCCTGCCAGGTGAAGGACGGACAGGCAGCCAGGGCCCACCTGGTCGACCTGGTAACTCGGGGACAGCGGGGAGGCCGGGGAATCCAGGTGCCACTGGACCGGCTGGCCCACCAGGATACTGTGACCAGAACTCCTGTCTGGGATACAATGTTGGAGGTGAGCATCATTCAACTGCTATCTGTAACACTTTACTTTAACACCCCTTATTTAGCATTTACAAGCAGTATACAAACATTTAATAAATGGTACAAATAGACATTTTTATAATAATTAAATTAAATATAACTTCTACAAATACATTAATATATATTTTGTGTTTTACTCTACTGTCATTCATTATCTTTATGGGTGCCCATAGGTGGAGTTATAGTTATTGACAAATAAATTAAACACTTATAATAATATAAAATCTGCTTACATCTACATTATACTGTGTTATACATTCTCCATTAAATGTTTATCTGGCCTACTGCATGTAAATGCTAAACAGGGGTACCTCAAGTAAAGTGTTGCCTCAGCAGTAACACTCACAAACTGAACAGAGACAGGTTGTGTGGGTTACCACACTGAATGTAGCCAGACACACACACATGTTCTCATGCCAGTTGAATGCCAAGTGATACCTTGAGCATACAGCATACTAAAATACAAGGAGTAAAAAAATGTCAGAAACACATAGAACTCTAACCCGCTCTTAAGTCCACTGTCAATAAAGCAGGAGAGCCTTCTGAAAAATTCATGCTCAACTTTGCCTCAGCTGCTGTGAGTTTTTAGACACAAAACACACAAAATATTACAGGAATGAATGAGACACATGCTTCCAAAGTTGTTTGGGCTAAGACAGAAGAAGTTTGGGAACCAGTGCTGTAGGCAAATGAAGACAGAAGCAGACATGCAGTGTACACAGTACGTCAAATTCTGGCAGACAAAATGACATTTTGACTGGAATCATTTCCAAACACAAAATATCCAGACTTTACAAAAACATTCTTTTGTTGTTTATTTAGACCTAATTTGTCTTGATTGGTCCTTTTGCAACCGAGCATTAATTATATTCTGTCATTTCACAAAAATAATTTGTTCAAAGCAACCAACTACTGAAGAATTAATTCAGACATTCAGTTTTTTTTTTTTTTATTTGCTAATTTATTAACATAAGCATCTTAAACCGTCCAAACCCTGCCCAGTCTTTCCATCTTATAAACCACCTTTTCTAAATATAAACCACTGAAATATTGTTTTCACAGTGACAGCCGGCTCTGAGGCGGTTATTGTTCTCATAAAGCTCTCAGAGAACTGGAGAGTAATCTGGCTTTTATAGTTGTTCCACTGTGAAGTTTATACATTCATGTCCACACTGATGGATTAAGATGTTAACTGTGTCACTGACTGAAGCTGTTTGTCTTTATTCAGATCTAATAAAATATGCTGTCTCACACACACACACACACACACTGGGCATCTTTGAATATTCATGCTGATGATGACCTTGAAGCTTAATGTGTCCATTGTCTTGGGCCATCACAAGGACATTACACATCTAACAGCTTGTGACAAGTCATCCTGAAGATATATCATGTGCTAAAAGTAGCTGATGGATGAGACATTACTTCATCCATCAAACCAGATTTATTTTATATGAATTGATTCCAGTCATAATGTTTTTTTTATGTCTTGACTTAGAGTAGTCTTGTCTGTTGTTGCAAGGAGAAAACACTGCCTCCCTGACCACTTGAAAGGAAAGCTGTGATTAAAAAATACAGTATGAGGAGTGTGTTCTTACTTTCACAGCAAGCCAAATGTTGCTTTAAAGGGATAGTTCAGAGTTTTTCAGTGAATATACCAATTTATTCCTGCTAAGCCAGAGTGAGACAAATTTATTGTTGATTGAAGACAAGGGTTACACAGTCATTAGCCTGCGATTAACCATTTTCTTTACATTTCAATGAGTATGTCTGTGAAGATTCCTAGTCATCCAGGTCATGGGAAGTCCCAGGTATTCAACCTCTTGCGGGGGCATTAATATCTTTAGAGTCGTTGAGGTCACATGTGAGTTGTTAGGGTCACAAGTCATGGTGTGAATGGGTAGGGATGGGTCTCAGGTCTGCATTGTAAGTGGTGTCGTAGATCACCTCCTCTGTTTTGTTTCCATGACTACACATAAAATCCACAGTCCCATGTCATAAAAAAACAAATGCATGACAACAAAAAAATTTAAATGATCAGTCACCAAAATGAATTGATTTAGTAAACATGGCACATGAAATAACTTTTGTTCTTTTTTTACTGGTCAGTACGGCTGTTCTTGTTTGAAGGATTCAACAGTGCAAACCTTTTTACAGAATTGTTTGCATACAAAATCCAAAGATGTATATCACATTTATTTTTTCAGAATTACTGTTCCCACTTTCTTGGACTTTCTTGCATATAAACAAGATGCAGTCATTTTTATGTAATTTTACTCACAATTACACTGTTAAAAGTGAAATTAGTGACTTTGTAAGTATGTGAATCACCAGTACATGAGGTTAAATTAGACCAGCCATCAGGTATGGGCAGAGGTTAAAGGTGTATATAACCTGTTCCTGATAAATGGAAGAAAGACACGTGATCCTGCAGCCATCTAGCAAATGAGCAACTCACCCTTGGGCATATCTTGGAGCTGCAAACAGATACATAAAAGGGAATCTATGAGTTTGTCCTTCTCTGGTTAAGAAGTTAATGCTTCAAATTGACCTATCCCTTAAAACTTCTCTAGAAAATGAGGGAAAACCAGCCGTCATATCACAGATCTTACTCCTGGAGATATCATTTCACTGACTTCAGAGTTTAGTATAGCCCTTGTATGTCAAACAAAACACCTTCAAATGAGCATTCATTGAGGGGCCTAATTACCAGTTAAACACAGTACAGCAGTTAAACAGCGGTTGTGGTGTGTTACTCCAAGAAATCTCCTCAAAAATGTTTGACCCCATATTACTCACAAGGCATGCTTTTCTTGGTATATTTTATGGACTACAAACACTCATGTTGTGCCTCTGTTTCTGTGTTGGAAGTCTTTATTTGTGCTTTCTTGTGTAAAGAAAGACAAATGGAGATCTGACACATTTTCCATCTTTCCAAACATTTTATATGAATGTCTAAATATGTATTTGAGCTGAATTCGTTGTAATAATTACTCTGCGTGTGTGCATTTTCTTTCTCTAAAAAAGATAAACAGTTTCCAAGACTAATTTTTTTTACCTCCAAAACCACAACCCAACAGCTGGAAAAGTGTCTATGGAGGTAGATTTGTTTCTGTATTATTTGTGTGAAGTGATCAACAATCCGTGCATAAATGTGTAATCTGTAAATATGAAAGACCTTCCACAAATACAAAAACTGTGTTTGCAAATTCACATAAATATCTTGCAAATATAAAACAGAGTTGCAAATACACAAACAAATTCCACAAATGAAAAATTACCTTTGAATTATGGAGGTAGATGTTTTTCAATATTATTTGTGTGAAAAGATCGACAACCTGTTTTATATATACCTCACAATACTATGATACTATGACTTTTTTTACCCTTATTCTACTATGACGTTTTTGTGCCTTACTATACTTAGGCGTTTTTATGTCTGACTATGCTGTGACATTTTTATGACATTTCATGCCTTTCTATACTATGACATCTTTATTCCTTATTATACTATGACATTTTTATGCCTTTATTATACTATGACACTTTATACCTTACTATACTATGACGTTTTTGTGACATTTTATACCTTATTTTACTGTGATGTTTTTGACATTTTATACCTTACTATACTATAATGTTTTTAATTTCATTTTATTTTTAACTATGCTATGTTTTTATGACATTTTATGCCTTACTATACTATAATGTTTTTATGAAATGTTATGTGTGACTATACTATGACTTTTTAATGACATTTTATGCCTTACTATACTATAATGTTTTTATGAAATTTTATGTGTGACTATACTATGACATTTTAATGACATTTTATGCCTTAATATACTATGACATTTTTATGACATTTTATACCTTACTACACTATGTTTTTATAAAATTTTATTACTTACTATACTATGATGTTTTTGACATTTTATACCTTACTATACTATGAAGTTTTTGTGACATTTTATACCTTACTATACTGTGATGTTTTTGACATTTTATACCTTACTATACAAAGACGTTTTTATGCCTTTATTATACTATGACACTTTATACCTTACCGTATTATGACGTTTTTATTACATTTTTATGCCTTACTATACTACAATGTTTTATGACATTTTATGCCTTACTATGCTATGATTTTATTGACATTTTTATGACTTGCTATACTATGACGTTGGATACCTTAACATTTTTATGACATTTTATACCTTATTATACTATAACGTTTTATACCTTATATTCCATGCCTTACTATACTATGACATTTTATGCCTTAATATAATATGAAATTTTAATGGCATTTTGTGCCTTAATATATTATGACATTTTTATGACATTTGATGCCATACTATACTATTACATTTTATACCCTGCTATACTATGACGTTTGATACCTTAACATTTTTATGACATTTTATACCTTATTATACTATGACATTTTATACCTTACTAAACTATGACGTTTTTATGACATTTTTATGCCTTATTATACTATGACGTTTTGTACCTTACATTCCATTCCCTACTATACTATGACATTTTATACCTTACTATACTATGACGTTTTTGTGACGTTTTTATTCCTTACTATACAATGACATTTTATTCTTATTGTACTATGACGTTTTATACCTTACTATACTATGACATTTTTATGCCTTATTGTACTGTGACATTTTATACCTTACTATACTATGAAGTTTTTATGACATTTTATTCCTTACTATACTATGTTTTTATGACATATGTGTGACTATGCTATGACGTTTTTATGACATTTTATACCTTACTATAGTATGACATTTTATACCTTACTATACTATGATGTTTTTATGACATTTTATGTGTGACTATGCTGTGACATTTTAATGACATGTTATACCTTACTATACTATGACATTTTTATGACAATTTATACCTTACTATACTATGACGTTTTTATGATATTTTATGCCTTAATATACTATTTTTTTTTGACATTTTTATGCCATAGTATACTATGACGTTTTTTGACATTTTATGCCTCGATATACTATGATGTTTTTTTGACGTTTTATGCCATACTATACTATGACATTTTTTGACATTTTTATGCCATACTATACTATGACGTTTTTTGACATTTTTATGCCATACTATACTATGACGTTTTTGTCATTTTTATGCCTTACATTACTATTTCATTTCAAACTTTACCATACTATGACGTTTTTATGATAT
>NW_019174446.1:9753181-9765201 GCF_002260705.1 Seriola dumerili | reverse complement strand
TTTTAATGACATTTTATGCCTTAATATACTATGACATTTTTATGACATTTTATACCTTACTACACTATGTTTTTATAAAATTTTATTACTTACTATACTATGATGTTTTTGACATTTTATACCTTACTATACTATGAAGTTTTTGTGACATTTTATACCTTACTATACTGTGATGTTTTTGACATTTTATACCTTACTATACAAAGACGTTTTTATGCCTTTATTATACTATGACACTTTATACCTTACCGTATTATGACGTTTTTATTACATTTTTATGCCTTACTATACTACAATGTTTTATGACATTTTATGCCTTACTATGCTATGATTTTATTGACATTTTTATGACTTACTATACTATGACGTTGGATACCTTAACATTTTTATGACATTTTATACCTTATTATACTATAACGTTTTATACCTTATATTCCATGCCTTACTATACTATGACATTTTATGCCTTAATATAATATGAAATTTTAATGGCATTTTGTGCCTTAATATATTATGACATTTTTATGACATTTGATGCCATACTATACTATTACATTTTATACCCTGCTATACTATGACGTTTGATACCTTAACATTTTTATGACATTTTATACCTTATTATACTATGACATTTTATACCTTACTAAACTATGACGTTTTTATGACATTTTTATGCCTTATTATACTATGACGTTTTGTACCTTACATTCCATTCCCTACTATACTATGACATTTTATACCTTACTATACTATGACGTTTTTGTGACGTTTTTATTCCTTACTATACAATGACATTTTATTCTTATTGTACTATGACGTTTTATACCTTACTATACTATGACATTTTTATGCCTTATTGTACTGTGACATTTTATACCTTACTATACTATGAAGTTTTTATGACATTTTATTCCTTACTATACTATGTTTTTATGACATATGTGTGACTATGCTATGACGTTTTTATGACATTTTATACCTTACTATAGTATGACATTTTATACCTTACTATACTATGATGTTTTTATGACATTTTATGTGTGACTATGCTGTGACATTTTAATGACATGTTATACCTTACTATACTATGACATTTTTATGACAATTTATACCTTACTATACTATGACGTTTTTATGATATTTTATGCCTAAATATACTATTTTTTTTTGACATTTTTATGCCATAGTATACTATGACGTTTTTTGACATTTTATGCCTCGATATACTATGATGTTTTTTTGACGTTTTATGCCATACTATACTATGACATTTTTTGACATTTTTATGCCATACTATACTATGACGTTTTTTGACATTTTTATGCCATACTATACTATGACGTTTTTGTCATTTTTATGCCTTACATTACTATTTCATTTCAAACTTTACCATACTATGACGTTTTTATGATATTTTATGCCTTAATATACAATTTTTTTTTTTACATTTTTATGCCATAGTATACTATGACGTTTTTTGACATTTTATGCCTCAATATACTATGATGTTTTTTTGACGTTTTATGCCATATATACTATGACATTTTTTGACATTTTTATGCCATACTATACTATGACGATTTTTGGCATTTATATGCCTCACATTACTGTTTCATTTAATGCCTTACCTTACTATGACGTTTTTATGGCCTTTTATGCCTCAATATACTATGATGCTTTTTTGACATTTTATGCCATACTATACTATGACGATTTTTGGCATTTATATGCCTCACATTACTGTTTCATTTAATGCCTTACCTTACTATGACGTTTTTATGGCCTTTTATGCCTCCATTTTTATGCCATACTATACTATGACGTTTTTTGGCATTTTTATAACTTACATTACTATTTCATTTGATGCCTTACCTTACTCTGATGTTTTTATGACCTTTTATGCCTCAATATACTATGATGTTTTTTTGACGTTTTATGCCATACTATACTATGACGTTTTTTGACATTTTTATGCCATACTATACTATGATGTTTTTTGGCATTTTTATAACTTACATTACTATTTCATTTGATGCCTTACCTTACTATGACGTTTTTATGACCTTTTATGCCTCAATATACTATGATGTTTTTTTGACGTTTTATGCCATACTATACTATGACGTTTTTTGACCTTTTTATGCCATACTATACTATGATGTTTTTTGGCATTTTTATGATTTACATTACTATTTCATTTGATGCCTTACCTTACTATGACGTTTTTATGACCTTTTATGCCTCAATATACTATGATGTTTTTTTGACGTTTTATGCCATACTATACTATGACGTTTTTTGACATTTTTATGCCATACTATACTATGATGTTTTTTGACATTTTTGTGCCTTACTATACTATGTTGTTTGATTCCTTACCATACTGTGACGTTTTTATGACCTTTTATGCCTTAACATAGTAAAATGTTTTTTTGACGTTTTATGCCATACTATACTATGACGTTTTTTTGGCATTTTTATGCCTCACATTACTGTTTCATTTGATGCCTTACCTTACTATGACGTTTTTATGACATTTTATGCCTCAATATACTATGATTTTTTTTGACGTTTTATGCCTTACATTACTATTTCATTTCAAACTTTACCATACTATGATGTTTTTATGATATTTTATGTCTTAATATACTTTTTTTTTTTTACATTTTTATGCCATAGTATACTATGACGTTTTTTGACATTTTTATGCCATACTATACTATGACGTTTTTTGACCTTTTTATGCCATACTATTCTATGACGTTTTTTGGCATTTTTATGCCTCACATTACTGTTTCATTTGATGCCTTACCTTACTATGACGTTTTTATGACCTTTTATGCCTCAATATACTATGATGTTTTTTTGACGCTTTATTCCATACTATACTATGACGATTTTTGGCATTTTTATGCCTCACATTACTGTTTCATTTGATGCCTTACCTTACTATGACGTTTTTATGACCTTTTATGCCTCAATATACTATGATGTTTTTTTGACGCTTTATTCCATACTATACTATGACGATTTTTGGCATTTTTATGCCTCACATTACTGTTTCATTTGATGCCTTACCTTACTATGACGTTTTTATGACCTTTTATGCCTCAATATACTATGATGTTTTTTTGACGCTTTATTCCATACTATACTATGACGATTTTTGGCATTTTTATGCCTCACATTACTGTTTCATTTGATGCCTTACCTTACTATGACGTTTTTATGACCTTTTATGCCTCAATATACTATGATGTTTTTTTGACGCTTTATTCCATACTATACTATGACGATTTTTGGCATTTTTATGCCTCACATTACTGTTTCATTTGATGCCTTACCTTACTATGACGTTTTTATGACCTTTTATGCCTCAATATACTATGATGTTTTTTTGACGCTTTATTCCATACTATACTATGACGATTTTTGGCATTTTTATGCCTCACATTACTGTTTCATTTGATGCCTTACCTTACTATGACGTTTTTATGACCTTTTATGCCTCAATATACTATGATGTTTTTTTGACGCTTTATTCCATACTATACTATGACGATTTTTGGCATTTTTATGCCTCACATTACTGTTTCATTTGATGCCTTACCTTACTATGACGTTTTTATGACCTTTTATGCCTCAATATACTATGATGTTTTTTTGACGCTTTATTCCATACTATACTATGACGATTTTTGGCATTTTTATAACTTACAGTACTATTTCATTTGATACTTTACCATACTATGACGTTTTTGACATTTTTACGCCATACTATACTATGATGTTTTTGTCATTTTTATGCCTTACATTCCTATTTCATTTGATACTTTACCATACTATGACGTTTTTGACATTTTTACGCCATACTATACTATGATGTTTTTGTCATTTTTATGCCTTACATTATTTATGACATTTTATGTGTGACTATACTATGACATTTTTATGACAATTTATACCTTACTAAACAATGACGTTTTTATGCCTCATTATACTATGATATTTTATGTCTCATTATACTATGACATTCTATACCTTTCTATTCTATGATGTTTTTATGACATTTCATGCCTTAATATACTATGATGTTTTTATGACATTTCATGCCTTAATATAATATGACATTTTCTCGCCTTCAACCTTACTTTGACTTTTTATGCCTGACTGACATTTTTTTGTCAGAACTGAATTTTACCCTAGAGTAGAGACAGAACACAAAACACAGCAGCAACAGTGCAAGGGAGTTTATTGGGTAAAAGTGACTAGTGATGGTGAATGTAGAGGGGAGTGGGTCTGGGGAATCCAGGTATCTGGTGAGTACAGATGACAAAGGAGACCAGAGCTAGGTGAGTCAACAAACTCTGGAAACACGAGGGACGACTGGAGACCAAAGGCGGGCAGGTGGGTGGTGTGGCGTGGCGTGGCATGGCGTCAGTGGAGTGTGGCAGGATCAGCAGCACACAAATCAGGAAGTCTTCTGAAGCACAGAAAAACAAAGAGTTAATACAGGCAAAAATACCGGGGAGATCACTGAAACACTAGATAACTCTGTAGTCACACAAACTAATCAGAGTGGCTGAGAGAGTAACTACCACTGTGAAGAGCAGAACAATCTGGCGACGAATGGATGGATGACCAAGGTAAATGTACTGCTGCTGATGAGTGATAGATTGCAGGGGTGGTGGTGAACTGCTGTCCAGACCACATATCTGCTGAGTCACCTGATGTCAGGGGGTAATGTTTTTTGACGTTTTATGCCATACTATAGTATCGACAATTTTGAGTAATGGACCATCTTTTTTGAACCTTAAAATATTATGGTCCATTTAGATGGCTTTAAGCCCCGCTTACTTTGGATGTTTTTATGAACCTTTTATAGCCTTAAATTACCTCCTGATGGTTTTTTTGACGTTTTGTCCGCCATAGTATTGATTCCCCTTGACATTTTTGAACCCATTTATTATCGCATACCCTCATAGACTAGTTGATGTGTTGTAATTTTTGCGCTACCATTATCGCGTTTTCATTTGATGCTTGAGACCCAATTAAGCTAGTGTATTGGTCTATCAAATGACCCTTAATTGCCTTAACAGTAGTATGTTGTTATTGTTGACAGTTTTAATCGCCATCTATACACTGGAGAAGACTACATGTACGTTTTTTGAACATTTTTATGCCAGATACTATAGTATGGAGACATTTTTGTGTGGCACATTGTGAGTTTATATTGCCTGCACATTACGTATTATCATTGTGTAGTGCCCCGTTGTATATCCTTACTTATGATTGTTTTGTTATGACTCTGTTGTTATGAGCGCTTATACATGAGTAAAATCATGTCCACCTTGTTTTTTGACGTTTTAGCCTGCGCATAACTATAGTGAAAGCAAAAATTGCCAACACATTCTCAGATTTGGACCATTTTTCTATCTGCTCATATTCTATTATCTATGTACTGATTTTGGCTCTGGCATTGTTTCTCTAATGCCTCCACATTAGTGTTTCATCTTATGCCTTACGCCTTAGCTATGACGTGTTTTATGACCTTTTTATGCCTCAATGTAAACTACTGATGTTTTTTGACGTTTTAATGCCATATCTAATAGACTGACATTTGTAATATTATGCCATATCTATACTATGATGTTGTTGTTGGTACGTTTATTGTGGAGCCTTACTATAAGACACCCTATGTTTTTGATCCTTACGCAAATACTGTGAGTTTTTATGAGCTTTTTATGCTTACAATAGTGAAAAAATGTTTTTTTGACCATTGTTTAATGCGATACTAGCTAATGACGTTTGAACAGTTTTTCATGGCCATCACTAGTAAACTATGATGGTTGTTTGTTTTGGCATTTTTCGTGGCCTTACTATATCATGTATGTTGTGTTGATTCCTTACCATGTTCTGTGAACATTTTTATCACCTTTTAATTGCCTTAACATAAGTAGAAGATGTTTTTTTGACGTTATTATGCCATACTCATAAGCTCTGAACGTTTTTTTGGCATTTTTTTGAATTTAACACTTACTCATTTCATTAAAAGCCATTACCTTCTTATGGAGGGGAACTGGGTTTTCCTATGACCATTTATATTGCCTTTAATTACTTGATAGTTTTTTTTGAGTTTTTTCGCATATATAGGATATTAGAGACTCGTGGTGAAGATTTTTTGATCTCATCCTATGTAATATGGGCTCTCAGATGAATGTGCTGACTATACTGTATGTTTTTTTTGTAATTTTATGCCTACATAACTATTCATTCAATCGCCTTACCTATACCTATGGGCGATCTTGTTTATGTAACCTATGTTTTGATGCCCTTCAATTACTATGATATTTTTTTGACATTTTATGCCATACTATACTATGAGTTCTTTTGACATTTTTATGCCATACGTATACTATGAGTTTTGCAAATTTTTGTGACCTTACATTTACTATTGTCATTTGAACTTTACCATTCACTGCACGTATTTTATGACCTTTTTATGGCTAACATAGTCAACTAATGATTTTTTTGACATTTTAATGCCATACTATCATAGCTATATATTTCTTTTGCATTTTCTGTGACTATATCTACTATATATAGTTTTTATATGCCGACTTTTGATGTCTTCACTTATATTTATTAGATGTCCCCTTATACACTACTATGATGATTTTTTGACTTTTTATCGCACCTTAGTATACTACTGAATGTTTTTGACGCTTTTGCCATACTATACTATGATGTTTTTTGTAATTTTATCCTCACATTACTGTTTCATTGATGCTTACCAATACTGTGAACGTTTTTATGACCTTTTATGCCTTAACATAGTAAAATGTTTTTTTGACATTTTATTAGCCAATACTATAACTATGACGTTTTTGACATTTTTAATGGCCATCACTGTATGACATTTTTTGGCCTTTTTCTGCCTCCACATTACTATTTCATTGATGCTACTTACGTATGAATGTTTTTTTATGACCTTTTATGCCTTAACATTAGGTAAATGTTTTTTTGACGTTTTATGCCATAACTATACTATGACGTTTTTTGACATTTTTATGCACATCACTATACTATGACGTTTTTGCATTTTATGCCTCACATTACTGTTTCATTTTGAATGCCTTACCTTACTATGACGTTTTTATGACTTTTATGCCTCCAACTGTACTATGATGTTTTTTTGACGTTTTAATGGCCATACTATACTCCATGAACCTTACCGCAACAGTAAGAAAGCAGCGCATGCGACAAAGATGTCCACAAGTTTTTGGAGCACATAATAACCTCGGTGAGCAAACCTTTTCACACAATGAAGCTGAAATAAAAATCCGCATCACCGCCGGGAGATCAATCTCACAGATCAACAACCATCGCACTCTCTGTCAATATGTGCTCAACAGTACGAGGCTGTAGACTGGAAATCGGAACCTGACATCATCTCCTCAGCAGTCAGAAGCAGCCACGCTCCACTGATATGGTTAAGCCTACTGATTTAGTGAGCAATAGATATTAAGAAAAATGTCAATTCAGAATGCTCTTGTTTATAGGCAACTATGTTCTACTACAGCTGATTCTGACCACTATTCTGTATTAATGTATTATTTTCACTAGTCCGCTGTTAAAGACAGAAACATTACCGTGCGTTTGTTACATCAACTGTACCTGTTACCAAATCAGCAGTCACCGACTTTTTTGAATTTTTTATGCATATACGTATACTAATGATGTTTTTTTGGTATTTTTGTGCCCTTGACTGAGCTATGTTGTTTGAAATTTCACTTTACCATTACTTCTGTGACCCGTTTTTATGAAGCTCTTTTATATTGCGCATTAAATAAAGGTAAAAATGTTTATTTTTGACCCATTTATAACTGCCCATAACTGAATACTATGTTCTTTTGAAAACCCATATTGTTTATGTCCATGTTATGTTGTAATCTCATTTTCTCTATAAGTGATGTATATTTATGGCGAGCAATTTTTTAGAGTGTGGGCCTTACTGCATATATCTGTGCTGTACTTGTTGTTTGATTCTACCATTCAACATGAGTGAAGATTATTTATCGTATATACTCTTTAACTATAAAGTGAGACTTTTTAATAATTAGCTTTTTTTTTTTGTGAACTCGCATTAATACAGTGGTGGTTATAGCTATAAAGCCGATAACGATAGGAAGCTTTATGTCTCAACAGAAGTCATATTTATTTTTTTGTAACTATCAAAATCATCTCACTACTTATCAATTTTAATGCAATTTACACTCTGTAGTTGGCTTCACCGAACGTTTTTGACCACTGGCAGTTATCGCACTCATTAACATTAATTAAATTCCTGTTACCCTTGATGTTGATCTAAGTCTCTGCCTCGTTTTTTGTCCTCGCGCCAATAGCTCCATACCCTATGACCCAATTTTCTTGATAAACCGCAATGTGTAATTAGTATGTGACTGTAGAGACTAACCTGTGGGACTTTTTTTGTAATTTTATGCCTTACAAACTAAATTTCCAGTCTGCATAGATATTGAATTACCTATGAAAGGTTTGGTGAGGACCATTCCTTATGGACTCCTGAGGTAGCTGCTATGATGGCTTCTTGCTCTTTGACATTTTATGCCATAACTATATCAGCATATGAGGTAGATCGACCCATGGCGGCCCTTCGGAAAACTATGACGTTTAATTGGACCATGTATTGTACTGGCCGAATCACTTATACAGTAAGGGTTTTCTGTGAGAGCATGTTGCTATGCCTTTGCAACATTAAACTATTATTGTCAATTTATTGAAACCGTTTAGGCAGTAACTATGAAGTTTTTAATGACCTTTTATGCCCTCATATACTATATTTTTTTGACTTTTTTATGCCAATACATACTATGCTTTTATTTTTGACATTTTATGCCATACTATAGGTAATGGACAATGTTTTCTTGGCAATAGTCTCTGTTTATGACTTTAAACATTAACTGATGTAGCCGTACAGTTCTCCGAGTTAAGCCACACCAAATTTGCTCGGCACTTTTACTCATAGAAAATTTGTTTTTTTAATGACCGTAAATTTTATATTGAACCTTAACATATACAGATAATGTATGTATTTTGAGCACCGTGCTCTCCACGGTGCCCAGCAATATGAGAAAAAGTAGCACTACTATGATTTTTTTTGTAAATTTTATGCTCAAGCCTAATAACCTGGGGTTGCCACTCTCTGATTTCCGGTTGAAAAATAGAGGCTCGACTGTGCGCTATTGTTAATAAAGCCTTTTTATGCCTTACACATGAGGCTGACATAAAATGTTTGTTTTATTCGTACCTCATTATGCCCAAATACTATACTATGACGTTTTTCTGACATTTTTATGCCATAAGCTTATAGTATGACATTTTTTTGGCATTATTTATGCCTACATTACTATTATCATTTTGAGGGATTACCTTCACCTATGGATGGTATTGCCTTTAATGACCTTTATAGTGCCGTTAAATAAGAGTAAAAATGCTTCATCTTTTGGAACGTTTTATGCCATCAACTAAAATCATTTAGTGGACCTTTATGCGGACTCTTAAACTGATCTATTTTTTTATTGTCCAGTACTTAAGTTATGAACACTAAATATGATCATTTTTTGGACTTACTTATGCCTCACATACTGACTTCAATTTGATGGCCTTTTACCTCTTATAAACTTATGAACGTTTTTAAATGACCTCATGTATGCATCTACATTGAGTGCTAGATGGATACCGTCTATTTTGCAAATGTTGTGTGCATGCCATAACCCTCAGTCACCCCCTATGACGTTATTTTTTGACATTTTTTTAATGCCCATACTATAACTATGCACGTTATTACATTTTTTATGCTTACATTATACTATTCTCATTTTGAAACTCTTAGCCATACCTCATGACGTTTTTTTTAATGATATTTTCATGCCTTAATTATCACTATGATTTTTTTTGACGTTTTATGGCAGGTACCTATACACGCCTATATTTGGACGGTCTTTTGTCGCACATTTTTATAGCCTACACTATACTAGATGCTAAATGTTTTTTGGGCCCCCATTTGTCTGTGCCCTTACCTAAATACTATGTTGTGCTTTGATTACCTTACTCATACCGGCCAACCTGTGACATTTTTATGACCTTTATTCCTTAAACATCAGTAGAAATGTTTCGTTTGTGCGACGTTGTCTAAAACTCGCCATCTAATAAGCTCATGAAATTCCTTTTGGCCCATTTCTTTTTGACTTCCCACTACCAACTTTTCCATTTATGCCTTACCCCTTACTTCTGATGTTTTTATGACCTTGTTATGCCTTATATATACTCTGATGTCCTGGTTTTTCTAGACACGTTGTGTTAGCTCTCAGTCATAGATTATGACAATTTTTTTGACATTTTTATGCCATAGCTCATACTGTGGAATGCTCTTTTTTTGTAATTTTATGCCTTAACATAATTATTAGTTCATTTGATAGGCCTACAGCTTACTATGACGTTGGTATGATGACCTTATCTGCACCGTTAATCTAGTCACCTCAGCTGATGTTTTTTTGACGCTTATGCTCAGTACCTAATCACTCTGGATGACGTTTTTGGCATCGGCCTTCTTATGCCTCACATTACTATTTCATTTGATGCCTTACCATTACTCGCAACTGACGTTTTTAATGACCTTTGTACTGCCTCAATATTACTATATTTGTTCGACATTTTTATGCCATGACTATATCTATGATGTTTTTTTTTGACATCCTTAATGCCATACTATTAGTATGACATTTTTTTGGCAATTTTTTTATGACTTACTTACTTTCATTTGACTGCCTGACCTTTGATGATGTTTATATATGACCTTTTATGCCTTAATATATTCTGATGTTTTTTTTGAACACGCTTTAAAAATGCATGCTATACTATGACATTTTTTGTAATTTTGAGCGCCTTACATTACTATTTTATTTTGTACTTTACCATACTATGCGGCAAAAGTTTCAGCTACAATGACCCATCTTCATGCCTCACTATAGGCCAAAGGCATTAATGACATGCTTAGTCACCGCTTCACTAGATATTCTATGTTTGTTAATGTTTATGACAATGTTAGCTGTGATGGACTGCCTACTGACTATGACATTTTCTCTCGAATGACAATTTATATCTTGACCTCCGCCGGAAAGAACTGCAACGTTTTTCATGGCCCCGCGCCCCTGCATTATACTATGCATTATTTTAATGTCTCCATTATTAACTATGACATTCTATACCCTTTCTATTCTAATGAATGTTTTTATGACATTTCATGCCTTAAATTAATATGACAATTTTCTGCCTTCAACCTTACTTTGACTTTTTAATGCCTGACTGACATTTTTTGTCAGAACTGAATTTGACCATAGAGCAGAGCACAGAAAACCAAAACCACCAGCAACAGTGCAAAGGGAGTTTATTGGGTAAAAGTGACTAGTGATGGTGATGTGAGGGGAGTGGGTCTGGGGAATCCCATGGTATCTTGGTGAGTATAAGATGACACAGGAGACCAGGAAGCTAAGGTGAGTCAACAAACTCTGAAACACGAGGGGAACGACTGGAGACCAAAGGCGGGCAGGGGGTGGTGGTGGTGTGGTGTGGTGTGGTGTGGTGGTGGTGTGGTGTGGTCGGGTGGGCGTGAAGCGTGGCACGTGTGCGTGCTTGAGCTGACCAGGTGTACAGTGGGGTCAGCTAGGGGCGTTGTAGGCAGGATCGCTAGACGGCCAGCACAACAAATCAGGAAGTCTTCTGAAGCCAAGAGAAAAAGAACTAGACGGCAGGAGAAGAGTTAATAAGGCAAAAATACCGGGCAGACACTCACGGTGAAACACCTAGATAACTCCTGTAGTTACACAAACTAAGTCCCGAGTGGCTGAGAGAGTAATCTACATAGTCGCAAGAGCAGAACAATCTCGGCGACGAATGGATGCCGATGAACCCAAGGTAAATGTACTGCTCGCTGCGTGAGC
>NW_019174446.1:9740006-9753156 GCF_002260705.1 Seriola dumerili | reverse complement strand
AGCACAACAGACACATACACAGGGGAGATAAACAGGACAGAGGAAAAACACAAGGGAGAAAAGCAGGACTGTGACACCTTAAACTAACATGGACTTTATGACATACTGTACATTCAATGCCTTACTATACTAAATGTTTTTTTTGACATTTTTATGCCATACTATAATTCTGATGTTTTTGCATTTTTGTTGCCATACTATAATTGTGTTTGATTCTTACCTTACTATGATGTTTTCATGACCTTTTATTCCTTTAATATACTCTGATGTTTTTTTGACGCTTTATGCCATACAGACATTCACGTTTTTGGCATTTTTATGACTTTACATTATATTTCATTTGATGCTTACATTACTATGACGTTTTTATGACCTTTTATGCCTCAATATCTATGATGTTTTTTTGACATTTTTATGGCCATCTATACTATGACTTTTTTGACATTGTTTATGCCATACTATACTAATACGTTTTTTGACATTTTTAATGCCTTACATTACTATTTCATTTGATAACTTTAGCATACTATGACGTTTTATGATAATTTGCTAATAACTATGATATTTTTTTTGACATTTTAAATGCATAGCTATACTATGACGTTTTTGACATTTTTATGCCATACTATACTAAATGATGTTTTTTGGCATTTTTTGTGCCCTTACATACTATGTTGTTGATTCCTTTACCATACCTGTGATGTTTTTATGACCTTTTATTCCTTAAGCATAGTAAAATTTTTTTGACGTTTTATGCATAATCTAATAGTATAACATTTTTTTTGGCATTTTTTGACTTACACTATTATTTCATTAAGCCTTACCATTACTTTGATGTTTTTATGACCCTTTTATGCCTTAATATACCTGAATGTTTTTTTGACGTTTTTTCGCCATAGTATATTATGAATTTTTTGACATTTTTAATGCCATATATACTATGCATGTTTTTTGTAATTTTATGCCTCCATTACTGTTTCAATTGATTGCTTGACCATACTGTACGGTTTTTATTATCTCTTATGTCTTAACATAGTTTAAAAAGTTTTTGTTGACATTTTAGACCATACTATACTATGACGTTTTTTGACATTTTTATGCCATAATATAGTATGAACATGTTTTTGGCATTTTTATGCCTCACATTACTATTTCAGTTTGATGCCTTACCCTTACTATGATTGTTTAAATGACCTTTTATGGCCTTTAACATAGTAAAATGTCTTTTTTGACGTTTTTAATGCCATACCTATACTAAATGACGTTTTTTTGAAAACATTTTTATGCCATACTTCTATGACGATTTTTGCATTTTATGCCTCACATTACTGTTTCATTTGATGCCTTACACCGTTTACATCATGACGTTTTTTATGACCTTTTAATGCCTCAATGTATTATGATGTTTTTTTTTGACCGTTTATGCCATACTATACTGACATTTTTTTGAAATTTTATGCATACTAATACTAGAATGTTTTTTGGTAATTTTTTGTGCCTTATAATACTATTTGTTTGATTCCTTACCATACTGTGACGTTTTTAATGAACCTTTTGCCTTCATGTAAAATGTTTTATTGAACTTTTATGCCTGGACTATTATCTATGACGGTTTTTTGATCTTCTTTATTGCTAACATACTATTGATGTTTTTGGCATTTTTGTGCCTTACTATAGACTATGTTGTTTGGATTCCTTAGCCATAACTGTGGACATTTTTAATGACCTTTTATTCCTTAACATTAAGTAGAATGTTTTTTTTGACGTTTTATGCAAAAAAAGTCATAGTATAGATATGGCATAAAACGTCTAAAAAAACATTCTAACTAAATGTTAAGGAATAAAGAGGTCATAAAAATGTCACAGTATGGTAAGGAATCAAAGCAACATAGTATAGTAAGGACACAAAAATGCCAAAAACATCATAGTAAATAGTATGCAATATAAAATGTCAAAAAACGTCATAGTATAACGTATGCATAAAATGTCAAAAAACAATTTTTAACTATGTTAAGGCATAAAAGGTCATAAAACGTCTACAGTATGGTTAAGGAATCAAACAACATTAGTATAAGTAAGGCCACAAAAATTACCAAAAAACATCAAAGTATAGTATGGCATAAAAATTTCAAACCAATGTCAGTAAAGTATGGCATAAAACGTCAAAAATAACATCATAGTACAATTGGAGGCATAAAAGGTCACTAAAAACGTCATAGTAAGGTAAGGCATCAAAATGAAACAGTTAATGTGAGGCAATAAAATGCAAAAACGTCATAGTATAGTATGGCATAAAAATGTCAATAAAACGTCATAAGTATAGTATGGCATAAAACGTCAAAAAAACATTTACTCAATGTTAAGGCATAAAAGGTTCATAAGAAAAACATCATCGTAGGTAAGGCATCAATGAAAATAGTAATGGAGGCATAAAAATGCCAATAAAAATGTCATACAGTGATGGCCTAAAAATGTCAAAAACGTCAATAGTATAGTATGGCAATAAAATGTCAAAAAAACATTTTACTATGTAAGGCATAAAAGGTCATAAAAACGTCACAGTAATGGTAAGGCCATCAATGAAACAGTAATGTGAGGATAAGAATTAACAAAAAACATCATAGTATAGTAATGGCACAAAATGTCAAAAAATGTCATTAGTATACTATGGTGCGATAAAAACGGTCAAAAAAACATCAAGTAGTGTATTAAGGCATAAAAGGTCATAAAAACATCAAGTAAGTTAGGCATTAAAAATAAAATAATAGTGTAAGTCAACAAAAATGGCCAAAAGAAATGTCATACTAATAGTATGGCATTAAAAACGTCAAAAAAACATTGTTTGACTATGTTAAGGAATAAAAAGGCTCATAAAAACATCACAGTAATGGTAAGGAATCAAACAACAATAGTATAAGTAAGGCACAAAAATGCCAAAACATCATAGCTATACGTATGGGCATAGAAAATGTCAAAAAACGTCATAGTATAGTATGGCATAAAATGTCAAAAAAAATATCATAGTAATATTAAGGCATAAATATCATAAAAACGTCATAGTATGCTAAAGTTTCAAATGAAATAGTAATGTAAGGCATAAAAATGTCAAAAAACGTCATAGTATAAGTAAATGGCATAAAAAATGTCAAAAAAACGTCAATAGTATAGTATGGCATAAAATGTCAAAAAACATCAATAGTATATTGAGGCATAAAGGTCAATAAAACGTCATAGTAAGGTAAGGCATCAAATGAAATAGTAATGTAAGTCATAAAAATGCCAAAAAACGTAATAGTATAGTATGGCAATAAAGCGTCAAAAAAAGCATAACCGAGTATATAAGACATAAAAAGGTCATGAAAACATCATAGGTAAGGTAAAGAATCAGAACAACATAGTATAGTATGGCACAAATGCCAAAAACATCAATAATAATAGTATGGCTAAGAAATGTCAAAAAACATTATAGTATAGTAAAAAGGCATGAATGTACAGTATGTCATAAAGTCATAGTAATAGTAAAGTGTGTCACAGTTCCTGCTTTCTCCCCTTTGTGTTTTTTCCTCTGTCCTGTTATCTCCCCTGTTGTGTGTGTCTGTGTGCTCCCCTGACCAGTGACACAGAGATATGTGTCTGGACAGCAGTTCACCACCACCCCTGCAATCTTTCTCAGCAGCAGTACATTACCTGGTCATCCATCCATTCGTCGCCAGAATTTGTTCTGCTCTCCAACAGTGGTATTTACTCTCCTCACCACTCTGATTAGTTAACGGTGACTACCCAGAGTTTATCTAGTGTTTCAGTGATCTCCCCGGTATTTTGACTGTATTAACTCTTTGTTTTCTGTGCTGAGCTCCTGATTTAGTTGCGCTGCACACTCCACTGACGCCAATGCACGCCGCCACCACCACCCACCTGCCCGCCTTTGTCCTCCAGTCGTCCCTCGTGTTTCCAAGAGTTTGTTGACTCACCTAGCTTGGTCATCTTTGTCACTGGTCAACTCACCAGATACCTGGATTCCCCAGACCACTCCCCCTCTACATTTCACCATCACTAGTCACTTTACCCCAATAACTCCCTTGCACTGTTGCTTGCTGTGTTTGTGTCTTGTCTCTACTCTAGGGTAAAATTCAGTTCTGACAAAAAATGTCAGTTCAGGCATAAAAAGTCAAGTAATGGTTGAGGCGAGACAATGTCATATTATAGTTAAGGCATGAAATTCATAAAAACATTTTCATAGTATAGAAAGGTATAGATGTCATGAAAAACATCATAGTATAGAAAGGTATAAAATGTCATAGTATATAAGGACATAAAAATAGTCATGTAAAATGAGGCATAAAAAACGTCATTGTATAGTAAGGTAAAAAATGGTCAAAAAATGCTCGATAAGTAAGTCACAAATAAAATGTCAATAAAAACATCATAGTAATAATAAGGTTAATAGTCATGGTTAGTGACGCAGAAATGTCATAGAAACGTCATAGTATGGTAGTATCAAAATGAAATACGTAATGTAAGGCATAAAAATGACAAAACAATCATAGTATAGTATGGAAATAGGCCCGTCAAAAAATGTCATAGTATAGTATGGCATAAAACGTCAAAAAAGTCATATAGTATATTAAGCGCATAAAAGGTCATAAAAAACGTACATAAGTAAGGGTAAGGCCATCAGATGAAACAGTAATAGTGAGGCATAAAACAAATTGCAAAACAATCGTTCATAGTATAGTTGGAATAAAAGCGTAAAAAAACATCATAGGTATATTGAGCATAAAAGGTCATAAAAACGTCAGAGTAAGGTAAGGCATCAAATGAAATAGTAAATGTACGTTTTATACAAAATGCCAAAAAACGTCCATTATGTATAGTATGGCAATAAAACGTCAAAAAAAACATCAGAGTATATTAAAGGCATAAAAGGTCATAAAAACAGTCATAGTAAGGTAAAAGCATCAATGATAGTAATGTAAAGTTAATAAACATCCAAACATCATAGTAATAGTATGGCAAAAAATGTCAAAAAAAACGTCGATAAGTATAGTATGTGCATAAAACGTCAAAAAACATCATAGTAATTGAGGCATAAAAGGTCAATAAAAACGTCATAGTAAGAGTAAGGCATCAAATGAAATAGTAATGTAATCCCTAAAATGCCAAAAAGATTAGTATGGCATAAAAATGTCAAAAAAGTCATAGTATTAGTAGGCATGAAACGTCAAAAAGCATCATAGTATATTTGAGGCCATAAAGGTCCTAAAAACCGTCATAGTAAGGTAAGGCATCAAAATGAAACAGTTAATGTGATGGCATAAAAATGCCAAAAGGTCGTCATAGTATAGTAAATGGCATAAAAAATGCCAAAAACATCATAGTATAGTAAATTGGCAATAAAAAGGTCAAAAAACGTCAATAGTATAGTATGGATAACATATCAAAAACATTACTAATGTAAGGCCATAAAAGGTCATAAAAAACATCACAGTAATGGTAAGGAATCATAACAACATAGTATATAGGCACAAAAATGCAAAAAACAAAACGTCATAGTAAGTAAGGCATAAAATGAAACAGTCATGTGAGGCAATAAAAAATGGCCAAAAAACGTCATAGTAATAAGTATGGCATAAAAGGTCAAAAAATGTCATAGTATAGTATGGCATTAAGCGTCAAAAAAAACATTTTACTAAATGTAAGGCATAAAAGGTCAATAAAAACATTCAAAAGTAAGGTAAGGCATTAAATGAAATAGTAGTGTAAGTAAAAAATAATGCCTAAAAGAATGTCATATCTATAGTATGGCATAAACGTCAAAAACATTTTAGCTAATGTTAAGGAAGTAAAAGGTCTTAAAAATGTCACAGGTATGGTAAGGAATCAACAAGCATAGGTATAGTAAAGGCCAAAAATCAAAAAACATCATAGTATAGTATGGCCATAAAAATGTCCAAGAAAAACGTCATAGTATACTATGGCATAAAAATGTAAAAAAAAGTTAAATAAGACAATAAGAATATCATAAAAACATCATAGTATGGTTAAATTTGAACTGAAAATAGTAATGTAAGGCATAAAACGTCAAAAAAAAAATCATAGTATATTGAGGCATAAAATGTCAATAAAAACGTCATAGTAGGTAAGGCATCAAATGAAACAGTGATGTGATAGCATTAAAAATGCCAAAAAAAACGCATAGTATGAAGTATGCATAAACGTCAAAAAAAACATTTTACTATGTTAGGGCATAAAAGGTCATAAAACGTCACAGTATGGTAAGGAATCAAACAGACATAGTAATGTAATGGCACAAAAATGTCAAAAAACTACATCATTAGTATAGTATGGCATAAAAAATGTCAAAACGTCATTAGTAAGTATGGCATAAAACGTCAAAAAAACATCAATAGTATAGTTGAGGCATAAAAGGTCCAGTAATAAACGTATAGTAAGGTAAGGCATCAAATGAAATAGTAATGTAAAATCATAAAAATGCCAAAAAAACATCATAGTATATGTATGGCATAAAAAGGTCAAAAACGTCATAGTATAGTATAGGCATAAAACGTCCAAAAAAACATAGAGTATATAAGGCAGTAAAAGGTCATAAAAAATCATAGTAAGGTAAGGCATCAATGAAAATAGTAAAAAATTGTAAAAAAAGTTTATAAAAAATGCCAAAAACATCAATAGTATAGTATGGCATAAAAATGTCAAAAAAACGTCATAGTATAGTATGGCATTAAAACGTCAAAAAAAGATCATAGTATATTGAGGATAAAAGGTTAAAAACATCAGAAGTAAGGTGGCCATCCAAATGAAATAGTCATGTACGTTATAAAAATGCCAAAAAAAACGTCATAGTACTAGTAATTGGCATAAAAAATGTCAAAAAACGTCCATAGTATAGCATGGCATAAAAGCGTCAAAAAAACATCAAGAGTATATTAAGGCATAAAAGGTTCATAAACATCCTATAAGGTAAGGCATCAATGATATATCTAGTAATGTAAGTATAAAAATTGCCAAAAAATGCTCAATACTATAGTATGCATAAAACGTGCCAAAAAAACATTTTACTTTTTATAGGAAATAAAGAGATCATAAAAAAATGTCACAGTATGTAAGGAATCAAACAACATAGTATCAGTAATGGGCACAAAAATGTCAAAAAAACATCATAGATATGTATGGGCATAAAGTATAATGTGAGAACTAAAAAAAGACGTCATAGTAATACTATGGCATAAAAATGTCAAAAAGAAAAATAGGTATATTAAGGCATAAGATGTCATGAAAACGTCATAGTAGGGTAGAAGTTTTCAAAATGAAATAGTAATGTGAAGGCAAAAAACGTCAAAAAAACATCATAGTATATGAGGCATAAAATGTCATAAAAACGTCATAGTAAATGGTAAGGCATCCAAATGAAACAGAAATGTGAAGGCATACAAAATGCAAAAAACTCATAGTATAGTATGGCATAAATGGTCAAAAAAAATATCATAGTTATATTAAGGCATAAAATGTCATAAAAAGTCATAGTATGGAAAGTTTCAATGAAATAGTAATGTGAGGCATTAAAAGATGCCAAATAAACGTCAATCAGTATAGTATGGCATTAAAGCGTCAAAAATAATATCATAGTATATTAAAGGCATAAAATGTCATAAACCATTCATAGTATGTAAAGTTTCTAATAAATACGTATGTGAAGGCAAAAAATGCCAAAAAACGTCATGTAATAGTATGGCATAAAGCGTCAAAAAAATGTCCCATAGTATAGTATTGGCAATAAAATGTCAAAAACGTCATAGTATAGTAAGGCACAAAATGCAAAAAAACATCAAATAGTATAATGGCCATTACAAAGTCAAAAAACATCATAGGTACAGTGAAGGCATAAAAGTCATGAAAACGTCATAGTAAGGTAAGGCATTCAAATGAAACAGTAATGTGAGCATATAAATGCCAAAAAACGTCATAGTATAGTAATGCATAAAAATGTCAAAAACGTCATAGTATAGTTTGGCATAAAAGCGCAAAAACATCAAATTATATTAAGGCATAAAGGTCAGTAAAAACATTATAGTAAGGTAAGGCATCAAATAATAAATGTGAGGCAGAAAGCAAATGTCAACTATAGTTGCATTAAAAATGCCAAAAAGTCATATTATAGTATGGTCATAAAAGTCAAAAAAAACATTTTACATGTTATAGGCATTAAAAGTCATGAAAAACGTTCACAGTATTGGTAAAGGAACAACACATGTGTAAGGCCAATGAAAACATCAGTAAGTAGGCATAAAATTCAAAAAACATCATAGTATAGATGGCATAAACGTCAAAAAACTATCATAGTATATATGAGGATAAAATCAGAAAGAGCTATAGTAAGGTTCAAGGGGCGATCTCAAAGAACATAGTAATGTGAAGTCTATAAAAATGCCATAAAAAACGTCATATCGTATAGTATGCATATAAAATGTCAAAAAAAGTATCATAGTATAAGTATGCGCATAAGAGTTCAAAAAAATATTAGGAGTATATAAGGCCATAAAGGTCATAAAAATCGTAGTATGGTAAAGATTCAAATGGAATACGTTAATGTAAGGCATAAAAATTTCCAAAAGAACGTCATAGGTATAGTAGTGCATAAAATGCAAAAGACTCATAGTATAGTATGGCAATAAAGCTCAAAAGAAACATCATAGTAATTGAAGGGCATAAGATAGGTCATAAACAACGTGCCATAGGTAATGGTAAGATTTGCAATGAATAGTATAGTAGGCATAAAAATTCAAAAAAAGCATACGTATAGTCATGCAATGTCACTAGACGCCTCATATACAGTATGGCATAAAACTCAAAAAACTTCACACGAGTTATATCTATATATGGATAAAATGCAATAAAAACAGTCTAGTAATGGTAAAGGCAATCAGATAAATGGTACATGGAATAACCAGTTCCTCCATAAAAGGTATGGCTTCCAATGAAAGAGTAAGTGATAGAATTGCAAAAAAATGCCAAAAAAACGTCAGAGCTTATGAGATGGCATAAAAGCGTCAAAAAAACACTATCTACTAGTATAAGGCAATAAAAGGTCATAAAACATTTCACAGAACTGGTAAGGACATCAAAGAACATACATGTATAGGTAAGCCATAAAAATGCCAAAACAAACAACCATATGTTTACTAGTGATGGCATGAAATGTCAAAGTATAGTAGTACGTACAATGTAAAAAACATTTTTACCTATGTATAGCATAAAAGGTCATAAAAACGTCACGTATGCGTAAGGATCAAATACAATAGGTAGTCTTATAGAAGGCCAAAAAGTACCAACAACAACATCATAGTATAGTATGGCATAAATAAAATGTCAAAAGTCTATATAATATGGCATAAAACGTCAAAAAGACATCAATAAGTTTACTATTGGAGGCATAAAAAGGTCATAAGAAACGTCATAGTAAGGTAGGCATCAAATGAAATAGTAATGTAAGTTATAAAAATGGCAAAAAACGTCATAGTATAGTATGGCATAAAAATGTCAAAAAACGTCATAGTATAGCAATGGCATAAAGCGTCAAAAAAATAGAGTATATTAAGGCATAAAAGGTCCATAAAAACATCAAGTAAGGTAAGGCATCAAATGAAACAGTAATGTGAGGCATAAGAAATGCCAAAAAACGTCATATGTATAGTATGCATAATGCCAAAACGTCATAGTATAAGTATGGCAAATGGCATCAAAAAATATCATAGTATATTAAGGCATAAGATGTATAAACGTGAAGTATGGTAAAGTTTTCAAATGAAAATAAGTGAATGTGAGGCATAAAAATGTCAAAAAAATGTCATATGGTTAGTATGGCATAAAAATGTAAAAAACGTCAATAGTATAGTATGGCATAAAACGTCAAAAAAAAAACATCAAAGAGTATATCAAGGCATAAAAGGTCATAAAAACGTCATAGAAGGTAAGGCATCAAATGAAATAGTAAATGTAAGTCATTAAAAATGCCAAAAAACGTCATATATAGTATGGCATAAGCGTCAAAAAGACAATCAGCATAAAAGGTCATAAAAACACAATAGTAAGGTAAAAAAATCTAAACAACATAGTTATAGTATGGCAAAAAAAATGCAAAGAAGACATCCATAAGTATAGTATGGCATAAAAATGTCAAAAATACATCATAGTATTAGTATGGCATAAAAATGTCAAAAAAGGCACGATAGTATATTGAGGCATAAAAGGCATAAAAACGTCAAGTAAGGTAAGGCATTAAATGAAACAGTAATGTGAGGCATATAATGCGCAAAATCGTCATAAGTATAGTATGGCATAAAAATGTCAAAATGTATAGTATATATGGCATGAAAACGTCAAAAAAACATCATAGTATAATTGAGGCATAAAATGTAAAAACGTCATAAGTATACTATGGCAAAAAAATGTAAAAAAAAAAACATTGTAATAATTAAGGCATAAAAATATCAATAAAAACGTCATAGTATGGTAAAGTGTTGAAATGAAATAGTTAAATTGTAAGGCATAAAAATGACAAAAACGTCATAGTATAGTATGGCATAAAAATGTCAAAAACGTCATAGTATAAGTATGGCATAAAAATGTCACAAAAATGTCATAGTATAGTATGGCATAAACGTCAAAAATACATCATAGTTATATCGAGGCATAAAATGTCAAAACGTCATAGTATACTATGGCATAAAAATGTCAAAAAATAGTATATTTAGGCATAAAATATCATAAAAACGTCATAGTAATAGTAAGGTATAAATTGGTCAAAAAATGTCATAGTAGATAGTAATGGTATAACATGTCATTAAAATGTCACCAGCAATAGTCCACACATAAGAATGTCATAAAACATCATAGATAGTAAGGTAAAAATGTAATACTATAGTAAGGTATAAAATGTCATAAAAACGTCATAGCATAGTCAACACATATGTCCATATAAAACATAGTAAAATATGTAAGGAATAAAATGTCATAAAACTTCAATAGATAGTAAGGTATAAAATGTCAACAGTACAATAAGGCATAAAAAAATGTCATAGTATAGTAGGGTATAAAACGTCATGTAACAATAAGAATAAATGTCATTGTATATAAGGAATAAAAAGTCACAAAAACGTCAATAGTATATGTAAGAGTATAAATGTCATAGTAATAAGTAGGGAATGGAATGTAAGGTACAAAACGTCATAGTATAAATAAGGCATAAAGAATGTCATAAAAAACGTCATACGTTTAGTAAGGTATAAAATGTCATATGTATAATAAGGTATAAAATGTCATAAAAATGTTTAAGGTATCAAACGTCATAGTATTATGCAGGGTATAAAAATGTAATAGTATAGTAGGCATCAAAATGTATATAAATATGTCATAATAGTATTAAGGACAAAAATGCCATAAAATTTCATAATTATATTAAGGCATAAATGTCATAGTATCCTAAAGGCATTGGAAATATAAGGTATAAAACGTTATAGTATAATAAGGTATAAAATGTAATAGAAAATGTTTTAAGGTATCCAAACGTCATAGTATAGTAAGTCATAAAAATGTCAATAAAATCATAGCATAGTAAGGCATAAAAATGTCATAAAACATTGTAGTATAGTAAGGCATAAAAATGTTTATAAAAACGTCCATATACGGTAAGGTATAAAAGGTATTAATAATAAAGGGCAAAAAACGTCTTTGTATAGTTAAGGTAAAATGTCAAAAACATCACAGTATAGTAAGGTATAAAATGTCACAAAAACTTCAATAGGTATAGTAAGGTATAAAATGTCAATAAACATCATAGTTAAGTAAGTATAAAATTTTTATAAAAACATAGTGTAGTAAGGTATAAAATGTCATAAAAATGTCATATATATTAAGGCATAAAAGTCATTTAAAATGTCAAGTAATAGTACACATAAAAATTTTCATAAAAACATTATAGTATAGTAAGGCAAAAATGTCATAAAAACATAGCATAGTTTAAAAATAAAATGAAATTAAAAACATTATAGTATAGTAAAGGTTATAATGTCAAAAACATCACAGTAAAATAAGGTATGCTGATGAGTGATAGATTGCAGGGGTGGTGGTGAACTGCTGTCCACCTGATGTCAGGGGAAGCACACAGACACACACACAGGGGAGATAAACAGGACAGAGGAAAAAACACAAAGGGGAGAAAGCAGGACTGTGACACCTTACTATACTATGACTTTATGACATACTGTACATTTCATGCCTTACTATACTATGATGTTTTAATGAAATTTTTATGCCTTACTATACTGTGACTTTTTTTATGCCTTACTATACTATGACATTTTATACCTTACTATACTATGACATTTATGTGACATTTTTATGCCTTACCATACTATGACATTTTATGACATTTTATACCTTACTGTACTATGACATTTTATACCTTACTATACTATGACATTTATGTGACATTTTTATGCCTTACCATACTATGACATTTTATGACATTTTATACCTTACTGTACTATGACATTTTATACCTTACTATACTATGACATTTATGTGACATTTTTATGCCTTACCATACTATGACATTTTATGACATTTTATACCTTACTGTACTATGACATTTTATACCTTACTATACTATGACATTTATGTGACATTTTTATGCCTTACCATACTATGACATTTTATGACATTTTATACCTTACTGTACTATGACATTTTATACCTTACTATACTATGACATATTTCTGACATTTTATGCCTTAATATACTATGATGTTTTTAAGACGTTTTTATGCCTTTCTATACTATGACTTTTTTTATGCCTTACTATGCTACGACATTTTATACCTTACTATACTATGACTTTTTTTGCCTTACTATACTATGACATTTTATACCTTACTACACTGACGTTTTTATGACATTTTATACCTTACTATACTATGACATTTTAATGACATTTTATACCTTAATATGGTATGATGTTTTTATGACATTTCATGCCTTATTATACTATGACATTTTTATGTCTTTCTGTACTATGACATTTTTGTGACATTTTTATGCCCTACTATACTATGATGTTTTCAAGACATTTTAT